>NW_027271284.1:270000-870000 GCF_040938485.1 Diadema antillarum
AGGGGAACAGACCTCTAAAATATAGTTTCCTCTATGATAGGGGGAAAAATATCCCTGAGTTATTGCAATACCACAATATTTTAGCGTTGCTTGCTGATTTCGATTAACATCACACACAATCATTCGAGAGAGTGGAATCAGCGCGATAAATAAAACGCAAAGTACAATGCACCCTAGTCTCTAGTTTAGGCTTTCATTATGTTCATAAACTCCCATTTACTTGTCTTGCGTACCAGAACGAAATGCGATCGTCTGCCCATTGAACTTTATTTCTCTTTGTTTTCATTAGGCAGTGGTGAATCGGGGTTGGACGCACCGGGGGCGCGCCTCCTTTATTTTTTTTTATTAAAAAAATGAAAAGGAAAGATAAGGAACACCCCTTTTAATTTGTATGCATGAAATCGCATGTCGGCTGATTAAACCCGGAAGTGACACCAGAAATATACCCCCCCCCCCCCCCCCTTTACGGAATTCCTGAACCCGCACCTGCATTAGGTGATAACTAGTGCAATTGTACAGTCTGCAATACAAGTACATAATCCTATCTATACGTCAACAAAGGTGTTGAGGTGGAAGTAACAATATTGTTTCTGATGATTGCTTGCTATTAAAATGATGATCGCTTAGGGCAGTTGTGAAGGTTGTTTACTTATGTGAGTTTGTCCGAAGGGACTGCAATATACAAGCTAAGCTTTTTAAGCAGTCCCCTCCATTTCCAACACCCTACTTGTATAATTATGATTACCCATTATTCGATGTAACGTTGAATAATTCTAAATGACTTTGTTTAAAGTTTATAATTTTCTCATGTCACGATTAACGAGCTCATGTAAATATTTGGAAGAAAAAATGTGTTCAGACAATTACGTTGTGCTTATGATGATGATAATGATGATAAGGTCTTATTTATCCAGGGTAGCCTCTTCAGTGTTGCCACTGCTCTACCAGAGGGCCCTGCCACTATTATTACCCCAGCGTTGCCAGGTACCCATTTATACACCTGGGTCGAGAGGGACATGGTGGGTAAAAACATCTTGTCCAAGGACGTAAGCACAGGGCGGGACTCGAACTCGGGTCCTCCGATTGGGAGTCGGGAGTCTTATCCACTATGCCACAGCGCCCCCACTATATGCTATATGCGTATGATTGTGTACATTTCTTGATTTTTTTTAATGAAGAGATGAATAAAATGAATGATGCTATGTACAAACTTCCAGTATAGTGTGTTATTATGGTTATGGGCTTCCGTTCGCTTTTTCATGCTCTCATGAACAGAAAGGGAATATACATGTAGGAATAAGAAACATAATATACGGAGGTTAATGGGCATCATCTATCAAAATGCAGAACAATTTTGCCATCAGATCGCCAGCATGATACCCTGTAGATATTAAATAGAAAGATTTGTCGCTCTGACCCGAATGAACTGAGTGAATGATTAGAGCCATAGGATCTAATTCAAAAGCAACCCAATCCAATCCATGTTCAATTCGAATGTAAAGGGTATGGATACCAACTGTAACTGATCAGGGAAGAATGACTTTTCCATTCTTTGTGGTATTCATATATGAAAGAGTACGTTATATAATAGCGTCGCTGGTCAGCGAAGGTCCCATCAGTGGCGGCTCAAATTTAAAACCGAAAATCAATTTCCACAGAAAAAGAGAGTTATGAAATTTTAAGATTTGACTTTTCTGTTAATTTGACATAATATTAGTCTAAACCCATATATTGTGCAGACAGGTGGTGAAAAAAGTTTAAGCTGTAAAATTCCATAATTATGGAACATTTATCAACACATTTTTCAGATCTTCCTTTTTTTTTTAAATCCAACTCGAACATGGTGTGGTAATGTCAAAGGTAAGCGTGTTGCGTGTATCGCGAAAGAGTATGCTTAGTGACGTACTGACGCATAATTGAAATCTATAACGCCCGTTGCAATAATCTCATCTATAATAGCTGCAATTGAAGAGGAAATCCACCAAAAAAAAACACAAACCCGAATATACTTCAAAAGGAAGAAAAAATATTTCCTACAGAACGATACAAAAATGACAAAAATCGGTTAAGGAATCAGGAAGATATGACATGTTGAAATTTCACATTCTTTCAGGAAACATTTCTTGACCAGTCCTTATGAATACTCAAAAGGGCAAGTTGACGATGTCATGCTCTAACAATTTCTTATTCGTTTCATATACAGAAATGACAAAAATCTCATATTCCAGCTGTAAATATATAAAACTTGCCTTAAAACGACCCCAAATAAAAAAAGAAAAAATGTTAACTCTGATATATCTTAGTATGAGAACATGCCTTTCCGTGTATTAGCTCAAAATATTTTTTTCCAAATTTTAGATATAACATAATACATAAAAAAATGTGAGGGTATGACATCATCAAAATTTGAATATTCGTAAGAACTGGTCAAGAAATATTTTCCTCTTCTTCCATGCAGTTTGTCTCTTGAGGTGTACCTCAAGGCAGTTTACTTAGGCGACTCCTATTCCTCATTTACATCAACGATGTTCACATGCCCTCAAATACAGGGTGGCCCAAAAAGAGCGGAACGCCTAAGATCTTTAATTTCAGCAACATCGTTGCAAATATGCCATCGTGTTGCATACTAGGCCTATTAGAAAGACCAATCTTTTTCCAATAGAATGACAACAAGCTCTTTAATTTCAGTTAATGCGTTACGATTTTAGGCCCATTTTTGTTACCCCTTGCAATTTTCAAAATGTGATCATTTTGCACTCTCATAGATACAGAAACCAAGGAGAATTCGGCTTACCGTAGAACCAGTAGCGTTCGCAATGTGCGGAATGTGGGGCGGACAGTGTTATTGTCGTCAGGTCGTCTCATTCACAATGGTAACGGACAATGATAGCCACATTCCACACATTGTGAACGTTACTGCTTCTATGACAAGTCGAATTTTCGCTGATTTCGGTGTCTCTGAGAGTGCAAAATGATCACATTTTGAAAATGGCAAGGGTTGACAAAAAGGGTACTAAAACCATGATGCATGAACCAAAATTAAAGAATTTGATGTTATTCTTTTGGAAAAAGAATGGCCTTTCCAACAGTATGCAAAATAATGACATATTTGCCGCAATATTGTTGATACAGTACTCTCCGCATAATCGGGTAGGCTGGAGCACAGCGTTTCTTACCCGATTAAACGGAGTACCCGATTAACAGAAGAACACGTCTCATTCACAATGACACACATAATGTGTATGTACATGCATAGTACACTGCACCAAACACCTACACCGTATGCTTAACACACGTGCTTGCACGGCACATTATACATACCTTGCACTTGCTCAGTCACGAGCAATAATTTACACTCTTTTTATGAACAAATATATCTTAATTCAGAAAACTCTGTCGTTTATTAAGCAGAGAATGCGATAAGCCGTGGAAATTTGACATTCAGGATTTCTTAAATTGTTATATCTGCGATAAAATATGGGTAGAAATAAGATTAGAAGACAATTATTTACCCATTTATGCGGAGAGGCAACCCGATTATGAGGTGATTTTAATGTGCATTGGGACTGATTTTGACAATACTACCCAATTAAACGGTGTACCCGTTTAAGCGCTACCCGATTACGCGGAGAGTACTGTATTAAAAATCTTAGGCGTTCCGTTCTTTTTGGGACACCCTGTATATTACAGTTTATACTCTTTGCTGATGATTCGAACATGATTATAGTTATACTCTCACTCTAACCCTTTTGAACTCGTTACCAATCTAAACAATGAACTTATTCATATTATCGACTGGATGAAAGTTAACAAGTTATTCCTTGATTTGAAAAAGACTTCATGGTTTTCAGTAAACCTTAACTGATCTGCCCAATCCAATACTTATTAGATGATATTCCTATTAAATGAAAGTTGCTTCCTCTAAATTTCTCGGTGTTTTTTAAGATAATAGACTTTCCTGGAATGTTCATATTGATACCATTTATAAAGCGATTTCTCGTAACATAGCTAAACTCAAATGTGTTTTGCCAACAGCAAATTTATTAATGTTTTTTTTTTATTTCTCATTATCTCAACTGTGTTATTTGAGCTTGTGGAAATGCTTTATCAGGATTTCTTAACAGGATCTTATTACTACAGAATTAAAAGGGTTCTTAGAGTAAATCAATCATAAACATGTCCGTTTATGCACGCACTCATAATTTGTTTATTCAGACTAAAATCCTTAAAATCACTGATATATACCAATTCAATTCAATTCAATTCAATTCAATTCAATTCATTTCTTTTTTTCAGCAAAACATAACAGAATAAATCAGGAATTATAACAAAGACATGCATTCAACTTTACACTATAGACATGATAGATAATGGTTATCTTGGTCAGATGCAACATGGTCAATTCACGTACAAATTTCGTGACAATTTTCTCCCATCAGTATCTAATAATTTTCAATGTTTACTTTTAATAACAGAATAGATAAGTATCCCCACAAGACACTCTCCCTGCATCCATTTTTTCTCCAAATACTTTTGTTTACCTTGGACCCAAAAATGTGCAACTCCCTTCCTGCTGAAATGAAAAATTCAATTAGTTTTGGCACGTTCAAATTCAAGTGATTTTTTTTATTCACTCATTATTGAAACATTGAATAAATGGACAACCGTGCTTTCAAGTCAAGTGATTGTCTTTATTTCTCATAATGGGGATCTTGTTTTAAAAGATAAGCTGTATACTGACATGCTGAATGCACGTCAGCTTCCTCGTCTCATGACCTTTTTGCCCTGTGTTGGTTATTTTGTTTGGGTTAGCATGGATTTGTCTGTATCTGTGCCCGTGTCTCTACGTGTGCTTGTTTGAATATGTGTGCGTGTGTGTGTGTGTGTGTGTGTGTGATTTGTCCCATTGTTTTACTTGCACCTCTTCCTCTTGTCTCTTGTGTCGAAATGCCTATTTCTCTGATTTTTTTTGCAAGTTCTCTCCATATTTCTTGCTAGCTAGTACAATATTCTCAACTCATAGTGATTTCATGAAGATCAAATTGTGTAAATTACGTTTGTGCTTGTAGGTGCAGCCGATCATGTATAACGCTTTTGTTAGACTATTGTTTGTATTTGTATTTGCTTCATGACATTTCACCTTCTTGTACAAATCGTTAATGCTACTTTGCAATAATTTTATATCATTTGGATATGGAAATAAATGATTCGTAAATGAATTGATATGAAAATGTGATTTGGAAGGGGACGGGAATTGTGATATGGGATTTTGGATAACTTTCCTTTTTCTTTTCAACTACGGCCACGATATAGCCACGTCTATCAAAGCCTTTTGCGTTAATATGCCTAAACCAAAGAGATTATAGGTGTAATCTCTTTGGTCTAAACCCCATATAAAATGTGCAAGCTCTACAATGTCTACTTCGATGATGTTCATTACAGTTATATGAGGGAGAGATTAGGGGGGGGGGGGGGGGAGATAACCGGCCAGAAAAAAAAAAACAAACAAACTTAGTTTATTGTTGCTTATAAGATTTCAAAGGTTATAACATATAGTTACTCCCCTGTATGAGGTCATTCGTAAGATCACGGAAGGAGCTGCCCTTCAATATCAGGAATCTTGCTTAGGTTCTCATCACTCAAATCAAAGACACTATGATTATATATACAAGCGTTATATGCATGTAACACTTCCTTCTCAGGCGTCAGGAACACCATGTCAAAAATACATTCAAATTTCAGGCAACTTTATGTTAGGCACAAGTCGCAATGCCAGAAATGCTTATTCTTCATAAAAAGATTGCAAACTCACTCTCCTGGCTTCTTGGAATCAATTCGTATATTTCCCCAGAAGCAAACAGACTCTTTGAGTAATACAGTGTACCACCTTTCTGAAAAAAAACCTAAATATTTCTGATGTAAGTACTCTCATTGCTATTAAGATAAAGTATTCTAATGTTACAATTCAGCATCCTCAACAGAAAAAAAAAATCAGCTAATGAATCTTAAATTATCAATAGCTTACATGGATTTCAATTTACCATCATGGAATCGGCTTCTCATACTGAGTGCTATCTGTTATAAACAGTAATTAGTTTTGTGTATATGAATACATTGCTTAACATTACCAAAATTATTAAAACAGGCCTGAGATAGGCGTCCGGGATAAACAACACAATGAGGAGTTGGCAGGAGGAAGGTTTGAAGTGGGCTCGGATTTCCTTGGGTTAAAATGTGGTTGATGCTCGAGGTCATACAGACGTGTAAACAAATGTAACATTCTTCTCTTTTTTAAGGAAGGAAATCCAGAGATGACGTACGAACAACTGTAATTCCTGCCTATATTTTGCATCGGTGTTTGTTGAAAGGGTACTGATCGTCACTCTGGCTCTACCCGAATCGACCGAGGTCATCTTCTCTTCCTTCTAACGGGACATATAGTCTTTGCTCACTAACGCACACACGTACAACTGACGTACCTTGAATATTTGTTGAATCAGCTATTAGCTTGGCGCACCAAGATTTACAAGGACGTGAAAAAAAAGCTATAGAAGCTATAGGAATTTTCCACGGGTAAAGCAATGTGTAGAGTATAAATGTACATTTGCCCCACGTTTCCCACGCATATAACGCAATAGTGATTTTATCATTTCTAGATGAAATGTGTTAGCTGATACCACTTCAAGTCAGCAACAGTCAACACTCAATAGATAGCTTAGGATAGCAATCGGGTTAACACAATGACGAAGAAGGGAGTCTCGCTGTTCGTGCTGTACTACTTCTATCAGCTGCTGGTGCCTTTGTGTGGCAGTCAGAGAACGGCATCCAGCGGTAGTACACTGTCCGCCAGAGCGGATGAATTCAGAAGACAGATCGAGACCACGTTCGGCGGCCGGGATTCCCAAGTCGACCTTGTGTTTTTGCTTGGTATTACCTCCGGCACGAGCCCGGAGGACTACGATCGTGCAAGCGAGTTCTTCCACCTGATCTCGCTAAACGCCACTCGCACTTCTCTCATTTCGTACTCGCATTGCAACAACATCAAAACTTACATAGATTACACTTCAGAGGGCAGAGGGAACAAGTGTAGGCCTACTATTGACGAAAGTCTGAACGGGACAGAGTACGAGCCGGGGAGCACTTGCTCCGGCGAAGCCCTTGAAACTGCAAGTACAGTTTTACGGACTGGAGAGTCAAATGCTCAGAGGTAGGTACTGTAGCGTCAACGTTTTTTCAGTGAACATTACTTTATTTTCACCTTTTTTTTCTTACAATACAGACAGATTGAGCACATACAATAGGCCTGTAAGGTTGGGACATAAAGGGTGACAGATAATAAATGATAATAAAGTTGCAAGCAGGTAACAAGCAACAACTGTTACTAGTAATCTAACAACGCTATGTAAGGTTATGATATCAGTGGCATCATTGAAGATGCTACTCTGGGATAAAGATGAGCATTACCATCGTATCATAATTATCATACATCCGTATTCTAAAACACTTCAATGTCAACTGTCGAGGGGGCTAATTTTGATTTTAGCAATGAAAACAAGATGAAGGTCTTTCGCATTTCAATATGAAATAATGATAAGTGTCTGAGTCACAAGGGAAAACTTACTGATTTTACTGGGAGGAATTGCACTGAAAAGCTAATGGCTTGTGTATAAGAGTTCCCGTTGAAACAGTTATTCATATGCCGTGGTGATGTGATCACAGTCGTGATGACCAGTCTGCATCAATTTAAACAATGCCTTTTGCAGTCAAGTTGAGAGTTTGCGTGTTTGTGAATATGTGTATGTAGAACCAAGCAGGCTAGAGGGGTGAGTGTATTTTGCGCCAGGAACAGAAACGGAGAAGCGGAGGTTTAAGGTATGGCATTATCTAAAATCAGTTTGTTTTAATTAAAACAAAAACTCACCGCTTATAGTTAATGTAAGGGAGTTTGATAGCACTGTAGACGTCTGAGGAGTACCGTAATTAGTTGTCTTCGTAATCTGTTTTGTGAATCAAGTGTGTGTGTATTATATGTGTGTGTGTTTGTGTGTGTATCTACGTGTGTATTTGTTTGTTTGTTTGTTTGTTTGTTTGTTTGTAGGCACTATATGCGTGTGTGTGCTGGTCCGTTACTAAATTTTCGGGGGGGGGGGGGGGGGGTTAAACTTTGAAAGAGTTGATCTCTCCGAAGGAGTGAAGTGGGTAGGTACGTGTTGGAGGAGCATATTTTTTTTTAACGTAAAGTCAATTGATTTTCACCTTGAATGGTTTGGTTTCACACATGTAGGCCTATCAGTGAGAAGTATATATTTTTTCTTTTTATTATTATCATTTTGTTTTTGTTCAAATGGACCGTTGTGGATCACATAACCTCCCCCCCCCCCCATTTCGAGCCGTTTGTGTGTGTGTGTGTGTGTGTGTGTGTGTGTGTGTGTGTCTGTGTGTGTGTATCTGTGTGTGTGTGGTGTGTGTGTGTGTGTGTTTTTTACTTTTGAACTTTTCGACAGTCTAAACTGTGACTTCAGTTTATTCATGTTTATGTTACGTGGTTAGGTCATCAGTAAATACTCAGACTGACCAATCCTATACTTTAACAGAGTCATAGTTCTGCTGACCAACGGTGTGTCCACGGTGGGCAAGCGACCCGGTCCCATTGCCGAAGACCTCAAGGGTGAAGGCGTTGTCATTTTCTCCATTGGGCTGACCACGTCTGCCAATCATGACGAGCTGCGGAGCATCGCTACATCCGAGGACCACGTGTTTTGGAGAAACGAGCTCGAGGACATCTCTACGCTCGGTTCTGCGCAGAGGCAAGGTGCGCGTGCCTGTTTCATCTTGGTTACTTTGCTTTGCTGCTTCCTCGTTCAATACTTTCACATTTTCTCCATGATGGGTTCAAACGTAACTGAGAGTTTCGTATTTATTTTTGCCCAACACTCTCCATGACGCCTATGATAATTTGGCTTGAATGATCAATACAGGAGAGATGACACTTGTTGTAGTGGAACACGTACCATTCTATGGTCATGTTGACTTAAGTTGTTAAGAATATAAAAGTTGCGAAAACCGAAGAGGTATGTTTCATAAAATCAAGCATGATGTTATTAAATATATCGAAATCTGTATTATCACATATCATTTTCATGAAACAGTGTTATCGTACTTAGTCATGAAGTTATTGATATCGATGTAGGGTCTTCCTGTCTAACACTAATACTGAAACTGTAATGTAGACGTAGGAAAAAACGGGTAACAAAGGATTTGCAACAAAGCACTTAAACATGCTGATGACACTGCGCCTCACAAACTTCTGACTGCCTTGGGCAAAAAATAAGAAGCAAAATCATCTTTAACTTCCTTGTTCAAGGACAAACGATAAAGGAATGGATTATGTGCTTTGCACCAAATTATTGTTGAGTTGTACTTCGAACTGACCGAAATCCAGTTTACAGGGGAAGGGGTTGCAGTTTTGATCCAAAACAAAACATAATTTTGATAATCTTTCTTTTAACTTTTTATTTCATTCATATGAATCATGAAGAACATAGTGTGCCTTTTTCACTATGAGTGACGAAAGGAATCCACTTCAATCATTACAGTTTAGGTATACTCTGAACGTGTGCAGTCTATGTGTAAAAATGGTTTGAGACTTGTTGCTTGTCGATAAAATTTTCTGCTTTATTCACACGAACCCTCCAGGGAGAGTTTTGGTTTGTTTTGTTTTGTTTAATTTTATTCTACTATATATATATATATATATATATATATATATATATATATATACACTTGGTGATTCTATCCTTTTATGAAGAGTGCTCGATATCCTCAAAGGAAGAGCTTTAGACAGAAGTATTGCAACAAGTTCACTCGGTTGACATCAGGTTCATCCGTATTTTATTGCTACTCGGAGTTTCATGCCACCTTTTTCATTTAGGGGCAATCATCAGGCAATGATGATGATGATGATTGCCCCTAAATGAAGGTGGCATGAAACTCCGAGTAGCAATAAAATACGGATGAACCTGATGTCAACCGAGTGAACTTGTTGCAATACTTCTATATATATATATATATATATATTTTTTTTTTTTTTTTTTGGGGGGGGGGATAAAGACTAAAGGTAGCCCCGTCCCACCCCACCCCAACCCCTACCCCCATACCACGGCCCCCTCCTCTATATAGGACCCTACCTTTGTGATAGCCGAGGACTGAAATCAATACTCTTTAGCCCAACATTTTCGTTATAATTATTATTGATGAAACTTCGAATGTTTATATCTAAATACATGTATCTCATTACTGCCGAAGGTTAAATGTTGGAGATTGGAGAGGTGTGTGGATATGATATCTACACATGTCCTGGCTGCAAGAAAATCCTTCTGAATCATGGATTTCCATGACAATGTTTTTGTTTTTGTGTATTTGGGTTTTTTTCTCCAAAAGTTGGTAATGATTATAACAACGCCCTTTACGAACAGGTAGAGAGCGTGCTGTTGGCCAGTTTGTAGCGTGTCGCATAGGAGAATAATAGTTGATCTATACTTACGGAGTTTGTCGAGTGATTAACTTTTCATCAACTTGCGCTTTGTTTTGTTCGAAGATGTCAATAATAGCAACGCCCTCAACGGACAGGTGGAACACGTGCAGTGTTACGAGAACGGCAGCACCCAATGTCGCGGTTTGGGGAACTGCTGTGGACAGCATGCTGCGTGTTCGTGTGCTACCGAGAGCGGCTCAATCGCATGCACCTGCGAACCTGGATACACCGGGGATGGCTTTAACTGCAGTGGTAAGAACAATATGTCAATATCATTTCCATTGTAAAGCTTGCAACTGTGAATATACATTAGTGTCCTGAAATGCGTCCAAGACCAATTTTGAATCCTAAAGATACAAATCAGAATCAAACTTAGTTAACAATTGTGACAATATTATACTACATCGCTTTGATACGAAGCTAGATCATTCACTTATTCCATTACGGACATGACGGAAGGTAGAGAGTTAGTTGTTGTTTTTTGTATTTGATACAACTGACATACATGTGACTCTTTATATATGTATATCGCACTTCGTTTAGAGCATACAAGCACGCGCATAATGTGGAAAGTATGATACATGTAATGATGACGTTCTCTTTATGTAGCTTGCCCGCAGGGGACATACAAGTCGTCGTATGGCAACCACCCGTGTACCCCGTGTCCAGCCCACTCCTCAACAGCTTCCACGGCTAGCACGAACAGCTCGGAATGCTTATGTGACCCAGGTTATGCAGGGACCAGCTGTCAACGTAAGTTTGCTTAGATGATATTTCTTTTAAAAGAAGAAAATCTTATCACCGTCAACATTGTCGATATCATGTGTGTTGTACTTATCACTGCTAAGAAAATGTCTCCGACTTCTAAAATACTTTTACTTATTATACAGGGTTTTTCGGTCAATTTCAAACTCTTGACACTCGCATTCGTAAAATCGCGATTCAAATCAGACGATGCCAGTCGTGTCGTTGCAATTGATCATTCATAATTCTACATAAACAGCAAGCAATTCTACTATAGCGCACGCATTTTCGTTTTTGTGCGATCAAGTGTTGATAAGGAAACAATTTCGTTTTAAGAGCACGGAATTTGATTTGTGAGAAATCAAAAGTATCAGAAAGAAAATATTTGCATTCATGTGTGGGTGGAATTTGACATTTCTGCAATTGACTGCATCTCATCTGTCTGTTGCTTTCTTTGAAAATCCAAGAGTCAACCTGCCAAGATTATCCACCACCTCTCCACGGGGCCGTAGCCTGCACCCAGCAACCCAGAGGTCGGATTTGCAGGATGTTCTGCAACAGGAACTTCCTATTCTTAGAGGAACCAGAGAGGTATTACAACTGTACCGATGGGAACTGGCTGGCTGAATCAACCGGTAGACCTGCGAAGATGCCGTGGCCAGACTGTTCAGGCAAGGCATTATGGGGCTGTTTACAAGACAGAGAGAAAATACCTACCGCCGCCGGCGCCCCCACATTTTTTTTTCACATTATTTTGACACCCACCTTGATGTAATACTGTTAATAGATTTTAGTGGCAACATAATGTGCAAATTTTATGAAGAGAAGATTTGTAGCGATCAAAGATAACAATTCATATTGGAATTGGGGCAAAAATCTTCTTTTGACACCATTTTCTGCCTATAACGGAGGACCATATTATACAAATATCGACTGCTGCAGAGGGAGATGGTAAAACTATTTGCACCGAGGTGATGTCTTAACAGTGCTATGTCCCGAGACGAAGTCGAGGGACATGGCACTGTTGAGACATCACCGAGGTCAAATAGTTTTACCATGTCCCGAAAGAAAGCAGTCGATCTTTGTTTTATATCCCTCTCGAGCATTTTACTAGAGTAATGACGGTTTCCTTTTGGAAAAGTGTGCAGGTTTTGTGAACGATAAATCTAACGTTAGGCCGTAGCAGTGCAGCTGCAGCAGTGCGTGCAGCGCGTAGCGAACGACACCGCTGCGCTGTTGTTGATTCCTACACAGAGCTACACTACAGTACAGCGTGCAAAACTCCGAAAGATCGAGGAGGTCCAGGACTACGTTAGAAGTAGGCCTAAAGCGGCTTCGTTACCAAAATCATCTTCAAAATCGGTATTAGTTTATTCCTAATTCGTACCTGATATGGTGTCCTCCCGCGATCATTCTTCCGTTACATGAAGCAGTCACTTTGTCAATTGAGCTGAATGCATTGATCACACGTCCACTAACGTTACACACCCACGCCATTGCGCCATCGCACCACAGATTTCTGTAATGCTGTCGCACACCACCGAGCGCTCCGCGCTCTCTTCAAAAGTAGCGCTCGCTAGCTAGCTAGCTACAAGCCACAGGACTGTCGCTCAAAAGTATCGCTACTACGCGCACTGCGTACATTTTTAAGTGAGAAATGTAGATATCGATCACACGATCACGATTGGGTGCAAATCGTGGATTCCCAAAAGTACTATATCCCGCTGGCTAATAACCAATTGCACCGCATCCAGCTGCTCGTAGCTAGCTAGTAAAACTACACCATTTTCGTGCTCTGTACAATCCTATGGCAAGAAGCTTTACATGAGGGATATAAAATGATATATTTCCCTTTGCCATGCATAATTATTCCCCTTTCCAGTGCAAGTGTATGTATGCTTCGGTTAATCTTGGTACACGGCACTATCGATATCTAGATTATCACTGAAAATGATTTCCAAGTATGCTTCATATTTCATATCAAATGTTCCTTACACGCCTGGGAAACCATGAACAAAAGGACAGTCGTACCAATAAACTATCACTAGACAACATGCAATAATATATAAAATGGAAAACCAAGCCTTGTTTTATGGAAAAACATGAATGAAAATTATCACAAATAAAGCGGAATATGCTCCAAGAGATGTATCATTTTAGAGTAATTTCTCGAACACCAGGTAATGAAACCGTGATGATGTCAAAGAGGCACGTCATGATATCTAAAATATGTGATCACTTGTTTATTCATTTTACTGTTTTATAAACATGTTTATTAGTATTCCCTCTTTCAATCAACAATCGTTACTAGATTTGTGCGTAGCAACTTGATGTCATATGCAATTTCAGGTAAAGATGCTAAATCTGAAAACAAACTACTAATCAAAAGCAAAAACACTTAGGAGCAGAAAAAGGGGATCTTAAGTTCACTTTATCCTCTCATCACTATTTATTTGAAGCGACATGATTATTTCACAGTATCAGAGCTACTTCTAATTTTTTTTTCATGCACCTCTTCATATTCCTCTTGGGTGTATTACACGGAGAAATCCAATTTGAGACAGAAAAAAAAAAGATCGTGTCATCAAAATCTTTGAAGATGTTTGTACATCACCACATGTGTAAACTGAATTTAGATACCATCGTCAGAATCTTAATAAAACCTGAATCGGCCTTGTTGGCTCAAATTGCATGTGTTTCAGGCGTAGTAGATTGGTAACCGTTGCAAGTTTTGATGGCTTTGATGATACAAGTTTACATTGATAGAAAGAATGTAATCAATATATTTCCAAGAAAGTATGAAAATAAAAACACTTCGTAAATATACCACATGAGTGGTATAATAACTATGACAAAATGTCATGCAATGCGTTTTGGATTGACATTTCTCATCTCTATTAGAACCGCTACCCACTCAGATGAAAGTACTTCTGACACTCGGATTTTACCGGGGCGGATGTCAAAACCAATCGAAGATTATCATGAAGAACAAGTTTAAGGGTTACTTCGACTCTTTGGCGTCTGAACTTGGAATCGCAAACATTTGTGGTCCCCATGCCGTCTGCGATTTTGAGAGTCTCGATATCACCTGCGGACGTCAACCCCTTTCGAAAAAGGCAAGAAGAAATCGTGGCAGACGGCAGGCGGGCACAGATGACGTGATAAGACTGACTTTGACGCATTCCGTGACGTCAAATACTTATCAGGCAGACTTGGACAAGGTAAGATTTCTTACGTAAAATGTTTGTGGGCCACAAGGCGATCTTAATGAATATACCAGGGGAATGTTTCATAAAACTTGTCATCAGTGACAAGTTGTCATAGATGTGACAAACTACTGAAATCCTTGCATCTGAGTGGCTGAGAGCAAGTTTGTCATAAAAATGTGGCAGTTGTCACTGATAACAAGTTTTATGAAACGGGCCCCAGATTAGGATTTTTTTCGATAGATAGACATGTTTTGTTGTTGTTGTTGTTGTTGTAATCATCTTTGACAGGCAAATTCTTTCTGTCCGGAGCTGTTTTATGTCTAATGTGACTTTGCAAATTTTAACACCAACAGTTTATATCTAATACCATTACGCGAACATTCTTTTTTTTTTATCCAGGGCATGTTCTAAAGATATGAAACTATCTAATTTCATTGGATTTCTCTGTATTTCAGGAATGAATGGAGGTGTCAAAATAGTTTGATACCAAATTTCTGTGGCTTAATGGTGGTGTATGTTTGTTTTGTTATTCAATTGTCAGTGTTTTATTAGCCAAAATAAAATTGTCTCTTTGTCTTTCATCGGTAACTGCTTTTCGATTGCAGACTAAGTTTCCAAAGCCTATCATATATTGTTAAATTCATAACTGAATGTTAAGTTAGCAACATGTTTCAGAAGATTTTGGTTCCTATTTCTAACATAAAGTGGTCATTTTCTTGGGGCGATTTTGTTCTAATTCTCCGCAGATTTAATGAAATCAATTTTCTGCCAACTTGATGATGAAACGATCATGATTTCTACAGACAACATTCCCCAGGACTTAAATAGTTGGTTACCTTTTTTTCGCCAGTGACAGTGAATGAGTTAAATATGCACAAATTCCATACTATTCTATTGAAATACCTATGAACGCAGGAAATAAACATGACACAGAGGGGGTTAAAGAAAATAATTACCAAAAAAAGCACCATGAATTCGTCACCTCTGCTACATTCTCCTGAATATATGACTATAATGGGTCTTCTCGCCATAGCACATCCTATTGTAGGCCCCTATATATCTTTAATGCCTAATTAGAGCGTGTGATGCCACTCAGCTTAAAAAATAATAATAATTCAAGAAAAAAAGCATACAATGGCATGCCACACGATGATAATCTGGAAGGAAAGTCTCGGTAAAACATATGCTGCTTTGTGAGGATTCCGTAATGTAGTATTTTTTGTTTGAATCTGGGGTAAGTAAAATCAGCATCATAAATTATGTCATTTCGTGGTTTCTACAAACAGGTCCAACTCAGCAGATGATATTTCATTTACGTTTTATATGCTGCCTTAAGTAATTGTGGCTTAAACACTATTATGTATGAGCTAACTCAGAACTAATTTATCGCAAAGTTGATCCCCTCATGCTATATGGAAACTAACGGAACGTAGTAAAGACGTAGTTACTGGATATCCCTGTCTGTGTGTGTAGGATGCACTGCTAACTGTGCGGAGGGTTGACGGACGAGCAGCGCTGGGCTTTCTCGTTTCGTCGATACGAGACAAGGTGACATCCGTGAACTTTACAATGGCTCTGGATGGCGTCACGTTATCGCCCGCCGTGCAAACATTCACCGTCAGTGAATATTACTCGGCCCCTTGTACACCGGGCATGGTGTCGTCTGAGAACTCTTGCTGTAAGACCCAAATTATACATAGATGGACTTCTGTGAATTCTCGAAATAGATTGAAAAATCAAATTAAAAGGCAATGTAAATACGTAAACATAATTGCACCGAATGTATACCACATGCTGGAAATTCAAGAAGAGCCTAAAATCATTATATCCCCTTGTATTGAGGGAAAGCACCAATCGTCTTCATGCTCAGATCATTCTACATGGACATCATTTCTCATAAAACGGTTTATCTATTTAGCATTGAGATATAAAACCCTTCATTAGCCTTGGTTAATTCATAAGTGTGTAATTATGCACACAGTGTGGTGATGCCCATGTTGGCATTACTCATAATTATGATGTTGACACCTGCTTACAGAATAATAACCGTTATCTGCAGAAACGCCGTTAGATTATGTCTCGTCTACTGTTATTTTTTATGTATACAAGTGCCATGTACACCGGGAACAAGACACAACCAGACGTCTGATACCTGCGAGAGATGTCCCGAGGGAACTTATCAAGACGAGTACGGCTGGACAGAATGTCTTAGCTGTCCCGAGGGAACTTCAACGACCGCAGCGGGAAGCAGAACCTCTAAAGACTGCAAAAGTTAAAAGAAAACTGGAGCAAGCATTTCCCTTATCTTATTGGTCTTCAAGCCAAGTAAAGAAATAAAAATTGAAACACACTTCCTATATTGAATATTATATTCCCCTACCCTGTCATAAAAACAACCAAGAAAAAAAAATATGCATGTATCTTAATGAATCTGTCGTGTCCAGTGGACTTTATATACACTCCCGTATAATTATGCCAATACGTGTCAAACAGATCTGTTTTTAGCCCTTGTTCCGGAATCGGTGTTACTGACAGATTGGCTGGTGTTCTGGAAGTAGGCTTACATGTATGTTACAGGGACAAAAAGCAGCAAAGAGGGAATGGAAATGAAAGTACAAGGAGGAACATAAAAACCCGTAATCGTGACATTTCTCCCCCTTAGAGAATGGATAATCTAATACTATGTTTTAAACCATGCATATGCAAATGCTTTTAATTCATTAACTGCCTCTATTTTTGTATCATAGAGTCGATTATTGAATACTCAAGATCATAGCAAATTGTTGTTTCCTCTCAAAAGAAATATTATTTAAGAATCATTGTGAGCCATGTACAATCATGTAATGAATCCCCACATTATGATGTGGTAATGTAGTAGACACCAACCAAACTGGAGGTATAATAACGTAACACAAGCTGAATGTCGTTTATTATATCAGAGGAAATCGCATGATACCCGTTAAATTCTGTGAGTACCCGTTCTTTCGGTGTATTGTTATATTCGATACCTGTGATACTGTTGTCAAAGCTGACTTGTTGATTGTCCCAGTTTGTGTGTATGTGTGTGTGGTATGTATGTGTGTGTGTGTGTGTGTGTGTGTGCGCGCGCGCGTGTCCCCATGAGTTCCGCGGTACGCTGATTGCATCATACTCCACCATCCCTCCCCAAACTCCATTTTCACAGGAGAATGAAACCCCAATCTATTGTTCAGTGTAGAGTATATTATTATAGACAGTGATATAGAGTAAATGCAGCGATGTTGGTACAGTAGAATCTCATTGGTAGAACTCATTTGTAAAGTTTGAGGATAAATCGGACAATCCATTCAAAACTTACGAGGGTCAAGGGAATGTTTACTGTCCATAGGAAATGACATTTTGTGGCGGTTTAAGACTTCATAACTTTTGAACTTTACATCATATATATATATATATATATATATACATATATATATATATATATATATATATATATATATACATATATATCCCTAGTTGGCACCTTAGGGAGACATATTGGGGGGAAGTGTCTTCATTAGGGAGACAACTGGTCTAAGGAGACAATTTTCGTGTCTCCATTGCGTAAACTGCCATTGAACATGTATATAATAAATTTGCATATAAAACAAATGGAAATGTCTTCCAAATGACCCATCTAGGAGTATATATATATATATATATATACATATACATATATATATATATATATATATATATATATATATATATACATATAAATATATATATATATATATATATATACATGTATATATATGTATATATATATATTCCTCCTTTCTGCAGACAAATAGGGAATTTATTTGAATGCTTCCACTATGATTTGCATACAATAACCTTGTGTATACTGATTTGACCGGAAGATTAAAAAAAAATTTAAAAAGTAGAATAAAAAGGCAGTATATGTTTAGATTTCAAAGGCTTTCGAGCGAGTCATTTGGAACTTGCATTTGCTAAACTTCATAAGAATTTCTAGCGCACAATATCATGCTCAATCACCGTTTCTGGTCCCTTATTTAAAATATAAACATCATGCTAAATATGTATTTTGCATTTTACCTTTGTTTCGAAGAGTACAAAATGACAAGAGAGATGACAGTTTTTCCATATTACATTTTCTCTCTGTCGAGAAAAAGGGGTTCAGCTTGCTTACTATCTGCGCTTCAATTCAATTCATTTCAAATCAATTCAAATTCATGCTCAATTTTTTTTAGTAAAACATGTTTTATTTCCTATGTTTTGGTTCCAAAAGAATACTGTAAGCGGCACATTGTGAAACAAACTCACGTTGTACAACGATAGTGAAACATTACATGTATAACACAATATACTGTTACAGCGAAGCATTGTAATTAAACCCCAAGGAAAACAATACGTAAAACACGGGAAAAAAATAGATGGAAGCACTGAAAATACAGTGCTTGAAGTATGTCGGCCCCTTTATGAAGAAAAAATTCAATACCACTCACTATAAGTCGGGAAACCCCCTAAAGAGACAACAGTAGTCTGACGTCAAAAACAGGACGATAAAGAGACAAGAATCGTCATAACAACAGGACAACAAAAGAAACAAGTAAATACAACAGAGACAGCGACCTTTCTCAGCCTCCAAAGACACTAAAACAATTTCTGCTATATCCTAACATCTTGAAAATTCTCTTCACAATCATGTAGAGTTATATACAGTGTACGCGTTTGAAGATCATCAGTAACAAATCATCTCACATTATCGTGCACTTTTTTACGATTTAATACTGTTTGTTTCCATCATCAACAAAAAAAAAAAATACATAAACGTAGGCATTTGCCGGTGCGTATTATTGAGCAATAAAGAACAAAAAAAAACACACGAATATTTGCAGATCATTACGTTCAACATCATTATGCCAACCAGAACCAGTAGAGAGAATGGTATCAGGTCAACGCCTCCATAAAAGAACATGTTCAGGCCAATGTCTATGACTGTTGCTGCCTGTCGATAGGCGCCTTACATTTCTGTGACTTTCACTAGATGAATTAAATTATTATTGTAGAGCAGCTCAGTTTAAGATCCTTAATCAATCAAGAGATGAAATCAAATGACAAAAATGTCAATCCAAACCATCTTCTTTTCTCATTTTTGATTTACTTGCTAATACAATATCTATGTCTGGTCAGTTCCCTTTGTTTGCATTCATTCAAAAAGCTGCGTCACTTCAGTAATTTCACAAAGCATTTCAATGGGAAATTGCCCATTTCGTATATATATTTTCATGTTTCTTATTTCCTTTTTTTTTTAGATTCTGAGGCTGCCATCACTATCAAGCATGTGCCTAAATACGGCAGGCTCCTGCTCTTCCTCTTTATTCTGAAACAAGTGTATCCTCGATTACTATGAATGTGATGTTTTTTTTTCCTACTCTGTTGTCAGAAATTGAAATATTTTCAATATTTGATTTACTTGAGAAAAAAAATGTAGAACAAAATCGAATTGAACTGAACTGAACTGAACTAATCTCTCGAATTCACCCCAAGTTTATGTCTATCCTTCGTGTAATTTTGTTTTGTGTAACCTCCTGGCAATTGATGACTGAGAATTAGGGGGCTGTTGAGGAAGAACACCGTGTATAGGGCTTCCCTTAGCTCAGCATGGTTTAGCAATCCGGAGGTCTTAGGGTCGAATCCCGATGGAATCCCTTTTTTTTTTTGTGCTAAGTTTTCATTTATATTACATATATTTCTGGTCAGTTTCGAACCTTTATTAGTGTTGTACTATTACCAAAAGAGGGGGAGAAAACCTACTTCAGGCCACCAGTCTTCCAGCTCTGAAGAAATTCCCTCACTGTTTTACTCATTACAAGCTGTCTCTTCAATGTATCGTCCTCGGGATTCCCGTTCATATTCCCGCACAAGCCGCACGCCTTCGACCTGAGCTCCGACGAAAGATGCACGCTAACTCCCCTCTCAGAAGACCATTCGACGAACATTCCTTTGTTCGTTGCAACTGAAATTTCCGAAGGTCCCCCTGAGTTTATCTGTACATTCTGGGGATTGTCGTGAAGATACGGCAGGGTCACATGCTCACCGAAGACGTACACAGTACCGTCTGCATCTATTTTAACTTCGACATGGTCGACGTATACGTAGACGACCGGTTGATAAGTCGCGACGTGGCTTTCTCGACGGTGTTCGACGTGCACTTCGAAACTGCCCACGCCGCTGCAGTCCCTGGTGAGAATGTAGCGAAAGTGGCCCCTCTTCCTGAAAGAATATCCGTCGAAAGTGATGAACAGGCCCCGACCATCCACTGAGCACGTATTCAGTTCTGAATGAGGGCACATGAAATAGAGCCTTGGTTGTCATTCAAAACAATATTGTATTCAATTAGTTCGTTCAATTGATTTTGTGTTCGGGTTACAGTGCACTTATGTATGAAACACTACAACGCAGAAATAAAATCAATTAATCATTCATTCATTCAATGTCAGACACACACTGACACACACAAACACAGTCACACATAGACACAGGCAAACCCACAAACACAAGCACACACACACTCACAAACAGTATCAACGTGATAATAGCCTAAATGTTGTATTGCATTATCCTGTGACGTAAGGTAGGGTCCTATATCATAAATTTTGATGAACAAAACCTAACCACGTCATCACAATGCTGAAATGATTTTATGCAAATATTTGTAACCGTATGCATGTATAGGTATAGCCCCTGCTATGTAAGTTGTGGTCCCGTTTAACAAAAATGGTATAAACGTAATAATCATGTAAATAAATATAACATACATTATTATGTAACAAATGTGTTTCCCCAAAATATTTTCTTCGACAGTCACAATCATTTGCCTATTCTTGATTTTTATGAGCATGAAATACAAATTCTTAGGTAAATTAAGTTTGTTTTTTATTATAGCTCTAAACTACTAAGAACTGTTACAATCCCTTCTCTTCCCTAAACTTCGGCCTATTAGGAATTCCCTTAAAAGTCCCCTCCTCTGATGGACGTTGTATACCCTTTCGTGCTTAGTAAAGTTCACCCGATATCTCCCGCGAACTAGCGTCCCGCGTAGTATGAACCCATGTGACTTTTGCAGAAATATTACCCTTATCAATGGTTGGTAAAACTCCCGTGTGACGCTGTACAGTAAGAAAGATATTGCGGGTAATCTCCAGGGTGAAAAGTGAGGGTCAGCATACAAACAAAGTCTTGCGGGACGTTTTCGTTCATGTGCCATGATGTGTTCTTGCACTGCAGAAGAGCAGAGTACGAGAACAATTCAATCGGGAGCTCATTTGTTAGTACATGTGTGAAAGAAATTGTTCGCTCGTCCCTCCCGTTTCATTCCCCCATGGATCTACCGGATGATCACCCGAGTGATCAGTGTGAAAGGGGTATTAGTTATCATGTCGAACCTGAGACAAAAACAAAAACTACCTGTACAGTGATCCGCGGAAGAGGCGCCGATTGTCCAGGTGGTTAGACCCCCCGGACAGGCCATGCAAGACGTGCTACCGCGATGCGGCTGGTACGAGCCCTTGGGACACGCAGTGCACGATATTATTCCCGTCTTCGAAAAGGTACCTGGCTGACACAGGGCTGCGGGATATAACGAGGGGAGATATTGGAGAGGGAAAAAGAAATCATTTCTCAGCCAGACTGACCATGATGGTACGAAGTGCACATCAAAATCGAAACAGGATTTGAAGTATTGACTTATATTAAATGACGCAAAGGACATTGAATAGATCGTTATTATACAAGAAAAAATACAAATACAAATTCAATTCAATCATAGTTTATTTCCAATCAACGAAAATCAAAACATAGTGCGAAGTATACATGTCATGAAATGATATTGTTCAAACATTTGCAGAAGATCCATGTAATATACAAGATAAGTTATATAACAACAACAATAATTAGGAGAAACAATGCATATATACTTCGTGGGCATGCGGAAAATAAATTCGATTATGGAAAATAGTGATCCACTAAAAAGCAAAGCTTGTGGGACATGGATCACTGGATGATTAATAAGGAAACATGAAAAAAAAGAATTGGTACTTTGCGAACTGGCTTACCATTATTCTTATTTCACAGCAGTGTTTGAGACAGTGTTTTGGTGGTGCAAATTACTATTAAATTTGGGCCATGGCGAATTACTGTAAACATATTTTTTTCTTGGCTTCCTTTATCGATTTTTCCTGGTCTTCATCATCATGCATTGTGATTGCGTGGGGTTTTAAGGAAATGAGTAGTTGCTTTTCGTTTGTTTTTTGATATATAAACTCGCAACAGCGATTTGGATTAATGGTTGTTTTTATTATGATATTAGTTACGTTCAGACGGTGATCCTTAAAACTTCGAGGACAAGCCCGTAGCTAAGTATGTGTCGCATGGTTTCTATCGTGACGAACGAGACCATGCGACATTTGGCGCCCAAGACTTGATTATGAGCATGTAATCCTCGAAGTTACCTTATCCTTGAAGTTAAGGATCACCGTCTGAACGTATTGTTATTATCCTCGAAACCCAACGACTCATCCTGTCTAATGTTCTAGCTAGCTGTTACAAAGCCAGCTTGAGTGAGGAGAGCCTCGAGATAGTCTTCGTGTGACTTGGTTTCAGGCAATGGGTGTTCTTTTGACTTTTCTTTGTTTGGACACTCAGCATTATTCTTATGATTATCGTCACTATTCGTGGAAAACAATGAATTGATTTAAAAAAAAATCTACAGAGTGACTCCCCGCCCCGTGTGTACACTTCTACAGGACTTGTTTCCAGTTTAAATCTCTGGTTTTTACACTAATATGACACGATTATGTGCTGTTAGAAGATTTTCCTTCCTTACACTCTCCCTATGTCGCTACTTTCCCAAACTCTCCTCTTTCTGGGCTCTTCTCCTGACAAGCAATGGTCCATGCAAGGACTACATACACATGGTGTTACCGCAAATCTCTCTCCCTCAATGTGAATGAATATCATGTTGGTTCAATCATGGACAACTCCTGGTTCTTCCCCACCTTTGCACTTTTTAGCCGTTCTGCTTCCCGCTGCGGCCGTTGAAGTTCCCTCGGGACAGCTGAGGCACTCTGTCCGGCCGTACTCGTCTTGATAAGTTCCCTCGGGACATCTCTCGCAGGTATCAGATGTCTGGTTGTGTCTTGTTCCCGGTGTGCACGGCACTTTACACACGTACACACGCAAACACACACACACACACACACACACACACACACACACACACACACATACAAACAAACACACACACAACACACACAAACGAAAGGGGACAGGAGAACAGAGATGATTCCTCTTTAATATTCAAACGGTCGGGTTCTTTAAAATCTATCTTTACGCAATAAAAGTTATGAATGTCATTATTGTTATAGAGTTTAGAATCTACAGAACAAGGATGTTCAAGAGATGGAGTCACAACAGTCTTATTCCCCTTTGATCCCATGTTCAATGCCGCCACTCAGAAATGTATCAAGCATGTGTCAAACTGGATCTGCCCTACAGATAGGAAGACAATGGATTCACGTCTCATGGCATAATGACTAGCCACTCTTTAAGGAAGATATGTCTTTATGATGTCCATCTTTTTTGCCATCCCTATGTACCATGCCTACTTATAAAAGATTAGCGGTAGATTATGGTAAAGACAGGGGCATGCAAGAATAGAATTTGGTGAAATAAAAATCAATATTACTGTCATGTGGCATGTCTGGACACGAATCTGACATATCAAATTATAAAGAATCATAGAAAACTAAACCATATAAAACCATTCCATAATCAAAGAAAATTATACTATGTAAGATTCATTGGTCGGAATAATCGCAATACAATCGCCTTTCCAGGAAGGTACAATTTCCAACGCTTCCACATTATACCAGTTCAGCTTTACACTTTTACACATATTTCTAAACGGGATTACCGGTTGTTTTATATGCTTTATCATCATAGGTGAAGTTTTCTTTCATTAACGCTTAAACAAGCAGAATATACGCGATACAGGTTAGTTTTTAAATAGAATCTTCACATTGATCAGAAAGATAGTGGCACGATCGAACCCCGGTCATTACTGAAAGGCACAAGTGCACCGTAGAAATTCTGTTGTGCGTCCACTGAAAACTGACAGCTGTTTGAAGAACTATAGCAAGTTGGAACTCTATGGTGTTAACCTCCTTGGACAAACCATACCCATGTAAAAGTACACTACAAAAAATCCGGTGTTAAATAGTGAACACCGAGCTGGTGTTAAATTTTCGGTGCTCATTTATGGTGTTAAATTAACACCTACGGGTGTCATTTCCAAATTTTAAACTGTTTTTTGAAGAGTTTCTTAGTCACTGCACCTCTTGTTGATTTTTAATTTAAACAAGACGATCAAGAATTTTACATTAAAATACTAGATTTTTGAAAAAAATGTGAAAATAAATTTACACCAAAGTAACACCAGCTGGTGTGGTCTCTTATTGAAGCTGGACGGGTGTTAAACCATTGATATTAACACCAACAAATATCAAATCAACACCATGTGGTGTCATTTTTGAATTAACACCAGTACAGTGTCAAAATAACACCAGGTACAGTGTCAAATTAACACCACGAAGTGTCAGGTGAACACTTTTCAACACCATCGCAGTGCATTTTTAACACCTGTGGGTGTGGTCCTTTATTGAAGTTTGATCGGTGTTAGATTTAACACCCGTGGTGTTAAATCTAACACCGATGTTTTTACAGTGTAATAGAAGACGATTCTGGTCTTACAGCACAAATCATTCGATGAAACCAAGCCGGGATCACAAGTAGCTGAAAAATATTCGCCGACGGTGAATGTTTCTGCGGCGGGCAATAACGGGACGTCGTCCACCGTAACAGTGAAGTTCCCGGATGTCACCAAGTCTTGTATCAACGTTACGAGGGAGTCCAAAGTTACGCGAGTATCCAAGATCGGCAGCGCTGTGGGTGCACCCTAGATAAACAGAGGTGAGCAAGCAATGTGTTATGGCTTCGTCCATATTCTCTAACATTCGGTAATCAGCTACAGTTAACTGAACACTAATCATCAGGTCGAACCCACTTCGGCTGAGAGTTTTTCTACAATGATTATTCCTCCCCAGGCTCTCTGTATCTATCCTTTGAAAAACAGAAATGCACACCTATTATAGTCAAGGGAAATGAAATGGAAACCTTATAATCTTCGTCCTCCCTTGGCTGACAAATAGATTGCCGTTATTTTCTGTTGCACTATTAACTGTCCGTTCAAGAAAAGATATAGCGCGCTGTTATAAGCGTATGCTGCCTGTTACTATGATATTTCGTTAAAATGTCAACGTCAGGACTGTTTTAGTTCACAATTTGCGCAAAAGCCAGGTGGTACTGATAGCTTAAATAGGCCTACGTCATTTTACGAAATGCACTAAACCAAACACAGTGCGTCCTGAAAACATCATGATGGCTGAATCAAGTATTGTCATGAAGTCTTGCCCCCACCACTCACTCCCCCCCCCCCTCCCCCGGTGGTTAGCCACACACATTGCAGTGGCGGATCCATAATCCATTAATCTTGTAAAGACGCCCCCTCTTTACGGAATTTTTGGATCCGCCCCTGCATTATATGCGTGTTCCATATTCCAATAGATTACCCCCTTTAAAGATGGAGATGGGTTAAGATTTTGACCCCCGATCACGGATATTTGGAAGGGAAGCCTGTGAATAGCGTACACTTATAAGCAGCGTGACATTCGTGCATTGCGTGTGGCGAATGCAAAAACAAGACCAAACCATCATGTTTGGGACCTTATTCCATGATTGTTCCGGAAAGATTTGAAGACTACTCGTAAATACGAACATTGCGGGGAAAGTACTGAAAGACCCACTAATCTAATAATTTGTCGGATTTTTTCCCGAATTGAGGCAATATATATATATATATATATATATATATATATATATATATATATATATAATTATATATATATATATATATATATATATATATATATATAAGTTTACAAAATATATTACAAAAAGCTGCATCGCTTCGGCGATCCCTCACATTTATTCCAAAGTTGATTTACATCATTTGGGTTTATGTCAGGTTAATGTGTGTGTGTGTGTGGCACACATACACACACTATAACTTCTGACCACACGAGCAAAGAGAGTTAAGGGTTTAGGACGAACACCGATCTAGGGCTTTCAATAGCTCAGTCGGTTAAGCACCGGTCTAGTAATCCGCAGGTCTCGGGTTCGAATCCCGATGAAAACCCATTTTCTTTGCTCAAAGTTTTCGCTATTTATCATTACAATTGTTTCTGGTCAGTTTTTCCTTCCTTGTTTATATATATATATATATATATATATATATATATATATATATATATATATATATATATACCGGGTGTCCCAAAAAAAGCGGAACGGTGGATTTTCAGTACCTTGCGGTCTAAAAGTTATATATCTTTTGACATCATTAGAAAGAGCATCTTCAACAGAAGACTATGATACCAAAATCAGGAAATTTGGTTCAGTACTTTTTATTCTACGCCAATTTCTGAAAATGCAGTCATTGTCAAATTTCGCCGGATTTTTGCGACTTATGAGATAATAATTTGAGTGCGACACGCGATCCCCCGGTGGTTAGCCACACACATTGCAGTGGCGGATCCATAATCCATTAATCTTGTAAAGACGCCCCCTCTTTACGGAATTTTTGGATCCGCCCCTGCATTATATGCGTGTTCCATATTCCAATAGATTACCCCCTTTAAAGATGGAGATGGGTTAAGATTTTGACCCCCGATCACGGATATTTGGAAGGGAAGCCTGTGAATAGCGTACACTTATAAGCAGCGTGACATTCGTGCATTGCGTGTGGCGAATGCAAAAACAAGACCAAACCATCATGTTTGGGACCTTATTCCATGATTGTTCCGGAAAGATTTGAAGACTACTCGTAAATACGAACATTGCGGGGAAAGTACTGAAAGACCCACTAATCTAATAATTTGTCGGATTTTTTCCCGAATTGAGGCAATATATATATATATATATATATATATATATATATATATATATATATATATATATTATATATATATATATATATATATATATATATATATATATATATAATTATATATATATATATATATATATATATATATATATATATATAAGTTTACAAAATATATTACAAAAAGCTGCATCGCTTCGGCGATCCCTCACATTTATTCCAAAGTTGATTTACATCATTTGGGTTTATGTCAGGTTAATGTGTGTGTGTGTGTGGCACACATACACACACTATAACTTCTGACCACACGAGCAAAGAGAGTTAAGGGTTTAGGACGAACACCGATCTAGGGCTTTCAATAGCTCAGTCGGTTAAGCACCGGTCTAGTAATCCGCAGGTCTCGGGTTCGAATCCCGATGAAAACCCATTTTCTTTGCTCAAAGTTTTCGCTATTTATCATTACAATTGTTTCTGGTCAGTTTTTCCTTCCTTGTTTATTATATATATATATATATATATATATATATATATATATATATATATATATATATATATATACCGGGTGTCCCAAAAAAAGCGGAACGGTGGATTTTCAGTACCTTGCGGTCTAAAAGTTATATATCTTTTGACATCATTAGAAAGAGCATCTTCAACAGAAGACTATGATACCAAAATCAGGAAATTTGGTTCAGTACTTTTTATTCTACGCCAATTTCTGAAAATGCAGTCATTGTCAAATTTCGCCGGATTTTTGCGACTTATGAGATAATAATTTGAGTGCGACACGCGATCCATAAGGTGAATATTGTGTAAGCTCGGTGATCCAAGTCAACAAATGATACAGTTTTCACATTGGGCACGGGCCAGGAAAAAAGTGTGTGTGTGTGTGTGTGTGTGTGTGTGTGTGTGTGTGTCTGTGTGTGTGTCTGTGTGTTTGTGTGCGCGCCCAATATGAAAGCGTTATCTTTTGTTGACATGGATCAACGAGCTTACACAATTCACCGTATGGAACGCGTGTCGCACCCAAATTATTATCTCATAAGTCGCAAAAAATTGAAAATGACTGCATTTACTGAAATTGGCGTAGAATAAAAAGTACTGAACCAAATTTAATGATTTTGGTATCATGGTCTTCTGTGGAAGATGTTCTTTCTAATGATGTCAAAAAATATATCACTTTTAGAACGCAAGGTATTAGTACTGAAAATCCACCGTTCCGCGCTTTTTTGGGGACACCCGGTATATATATATATATATATATATATATATATATATATATATATATATCTTTATATCGGGAGCGCGCATGCAATCAAGTTCGTTAACAGTTGCAATCAAATTCGTAAACAGTTTTCATTGTCGCAGTTTTTCTTGCCACAACTTGTGGCATATAAATTTTGAGCATATTCAAAATTTCTTTGCGACAAAAAAAAAAACATGTTTGCGGCAATGAAACTATTTGAGAATTTTATTGCAACTGTTTACAAACACTGACGAAACCTAAAATTACCTACGTTCGCAAACATTCACCGCTCAGTGAGATACCCCCTTAACGACACCCCTTCTTAGCCGTTACAATATACATCGATATAAAGTTTAATCTCATCCGAGCAAATAGTTTACTTCATAAAACCTGCTGAAGTACCTTTTCCACGTCTGCGTAATGTGTGTTTGACGTCACAGATGGCGTGAAGGTCAATGTTAATATGTCATCAGTGTTCGCCTGTCGTCTGCGTCGATTGTGTTGACCACACGTGATATTCAGATCCCCAAAATCGCAGACGACGTGAGGACCACAGGACGTGTTAGTTGTTACAAGTTCCGACAACAAACCGTGGAAGTATTCCCCAAATTTTGCCGTAATAATATCCAAAGACACAGGATTACATTTGCCCCGGTAAAACTGGATCGACAGCCGAATTTGCACTGTCCTGTCCTGCGGTTCTGGTAAAAACAGAAAATCGAAGCATTTCAAATTAGTGAAGAAGTAGTTTGGTTCTCATGTGGTTTCATACTACAGGCCTAAATCATTTCACTTTTGAAACTGAGTGTCAGTTTTTCGTTAAAAGTATTTAAGAAAGGATTAAAAGTGATCGTGATTCTTTTCTGATATCGTTGTAATAGATTTTGGGAATTTCTCATTACATCACATCACACTTTTGCTTGGTTTTTTTTTTTTTTCATTTTGAGTAGTCAAACATCGAATTGCCTTGGTAATAAAAAATGCCATACACATAATAGTACTACTTGTATTCGTAGGCTTGATTGAATATTATTCTATTAACCCTAACAAGGCCGGCCTAATAAGGCCGGCCAGCACCAGGGTGCTGAATCCGCCCCCACTCCCGACATTTCGCGCAATAATTCTGCAACGCGAAAAAATCTCGTCATGAGGCTTCTCGACATTTTACTTTCAAGTCTCGCGCAACTTTTGAGACCAAATTTGCAACGTCCGCGAGTACCGTTATAAAGCCACGCCCATTTTCATAACGGCATGTCACCCCAAAATGGGGCGTAATTTTGTGATTTTTTGTACATTTCCCATATTGAAAACAGCTCTGTCATTAAACTCATAAAAAACTGACTATCTTCACTATTCATCACTTTTTCTGCTAATTATGGTAGAAAAGTGGTCCATGACAATTTCCATGAAAAAAGAGCAAAAACAAAACAAAACAAAAGTCAAAAAACAAAGAAATTCAAAAGAATTTAAATGACTTTTGGAAGTTTTCATGAAGTACAATTTATTGTTGAGTATGTTAAAACAGATATACAAACCAAAAACAGACTCTCAATGCTTTTAATTAGACTTTGATAGTGTATATTCAGATGTTGGGCTTAATTTGCGTAATTAATTGCTTAAAAATTATTTCTTTTTTTCGTTTCAAAAATTGTAAGGCACAATCTTGTAGATTACGACGTGGGTGTCGTCCGTGCCAAATTTTGTCGCGATTGCGCGCGCCACTGATGGCCGAGATCTGGGGGGGGGGGGGGGGGGGGTCACAATTTGGCATAGTTAAAGAAGTCCGGCCTGTTTAGGGTTAAGTGGATGAGAATTCAATAAAAATCGAAAATGCATATTGGTAGGTAAAAATAAAACCTTACAGCCACTTGAAACAGGTGAATGGTACTCGCAAAAAAAAATACATTGTACATTGTTTGGTAATACAGTAGATAGTATGTTTTCATCTATTCGAAAGAAATAATAAAAACATAGAATAATGTCTTCATTTATTTTCATATCTTCTGTATCAAGCTTGAAATCAAACAAGGGATGCTGGTCCCATAGTCACGTTAACGAGAGTTAACAAACGTTATTTTAGATTTGATAACATACCTCATTTAACATCTGAACATGGCATGCCTACAGATGTTATCCTAGGGTTTTCTGTTCATGATGGTAATTATTGTGTGTATGTGTGTATGTGTGCATATTTGTATGTGTTTCTTTCTTTCTCTCTCTCTCTCTCTCTCTCTCTTCTCTGGTCAATTGTTTTCATGATTGGAATGCAAGGTGTTGAAATATTAAGTTTAATTTCAGTATTTAATAAAGCATTATCTAGGCAAGAAAGGTAGTACCTCCTGGGTAGAACAATGCTTTTATTTGCGTCAAAAATTGTGATTTTCTGTTTTGTAATAATATATTTGCATTAATTTGAATGCGTCAATAAATACAGATTTTTTGGGGGAAAGGGAAATAAGAGAGGGTAAAGGAAACGTGACAAACAATAGAGCACAACCGGGGCTTGGAGGGGCAGCTGTGGAGAGCTGGAGTGGATTTGTTCGGTTTACGTATAACATGACCTCCATCCTGTTTTTGCTGTACATTTGTTGTTGGTTTTTTTTCTATGTCAGCTGATATCAATCGGACAAAATGAGATGCTATTCGCTTATGTTATGATGTTATGATGTTATGAATTCTATTTCTGTTTAAAAAAAAAGCACACAGGAAGGATTTTTTTTTTGTTCAAATTATGCTACTTTGTTACAGCAATACTAATTCATAATAATGATTTTGACTCATAAATTTTGAACCCAACATTTGTACATCTACTTTAACAATCTTTATCTACTTTTATTCCACTGTAATGAAGCGTTTTTGTTCACACTACATTAAAGTGTCACTTTAAATTCACTTTTAAATATCAAATGAATTGGCCCATGTTTTGAACTAGTCTAAGGAAAATGCAATACTGTAACATTAATAGTACTGATATGCAAGACAGTCGTGAATTACCAAAAAAGTTTGGTAACTGTGTTACTACAAGATCGCACTGAACTACAGTCAACATCCGTTTCTCTGTAAAGTGCAATGGTATTTTAATTGATAAGATTATATTCGGATTGTCTGGTATTCTAATAGTGCTCTTTCTGAAAATCATGCTTGGTACACACACACACCACACACACACACACACACACACACACACACACACACACAAAATAAGGAAGTATTTTTTGTATTTTTTTTCAGCTGAATTGGTACTAGAAATATCTTACGTGAACAGTCTGGCCACGGCATATGAGCTGGTGTACCGGTTGATGCAGCCAGCCAGCTCCCCTGGCTACAGTTGTAATACCGTTCCGGTTTCGCCACAAATCTGTATTTGCTGTTGCAAAACATCTTGCAAATCTGTCCTCCGAGTTGCTGCGTGCAGGCTATGGCCCCGTTGAGTGGTGGTGGAAAGGGCTGGCATGAATACTCTTGAGGTTGCAAAAACAGGAGGCAAAGCGAAGGTTTTTCACGAACGACTGGTATTTTGCAATAAGTAGGCCTATTGCCAATGTTCAAGTACACGTTCAGGGTTTGTCCCTCCCCCCCCCCTCTCTCTCTCTCTCTCTCTCTCATTTCAGTGCATAGAACTATGAGAAGAATCCACTCATAACTACACTGTTGTGATTTGTTACTCTCATAAATTCCTGGGGTTATACGTGTGATCTGATTTCTAAAGATTTTCCTTTTTCTCGCACACAACAATTCTGTTGTCAACTTCAATATCATCAGCATTTGTTTTTTTTTTCCACGGTACTGAAATTTTATTCAGCCTAAATCCAATTTATTTAATAATATTATATACAATTTACAGGTTAGCATGTCCAGGGAAGATGATTACATGTTACAAGGCTGTCAACCTCACAACAATAATGATAAATAAATGACACGATATAAACAGATATGATATACGCATCTAACCCTATACATATATATATATATATATATATATATATATATATATCTATATCGTCAGAGAGAAAGAGATAGAGCGAGAGAAGTGCAGCCATGTTGTGTTGTTTTATGTATGTCAGTGAGTCTTCTTATGTATTGCTTCTATACAGCCCTGATGAAGGTCTAAAGAAAAGACCGAAAGCTTGGCGATAAACCACGTTGAACTTGCTACGTCCGTTGAATGCTTCATCTTCTCACACTGTTTATATGTATATATATATATATATATATATATATATATATATATATATATATTTATATCTGTAATTCAACTGTAAAGATATAGAATTCGGCGAAGAGTAGATAAACTCCTATGAGTTTTACTTACCACCGACGCTCACGGTAAACTCGCACGTCTGCTTGTTCTGGGACGGATCAATCGCTGTGTATAAGATCTCATGCTCGCCAATCGGAAACGCTGAACCGGAAGCGTTCTCAGGAGGGGTAATGATCACGTTACCGGAATTATCTTCAAACACTGGGTCATTCCAAGTGACGATGGCAGTGGGTAACGCAGTCTGCTCGTTGATGTCATCTGGACAGTTCTGGACTCTGGGGTTTTCTTGATCTGTGTTACCATTGTTACGGGAAAGATTACAAAGTTATCCCTTCACATGATATAAATATAAAACTACAGGGTCCCATTTCATGAAAGATATTAGGATGGCAACTCTTGCTGAAATGGCAACTTCCAACAGCAACAGCCAATCAGAACGCTGGGTTCTTGTTGTTACAATTATAATTGCCATTTCAGCAAGAGTTGTTTCACATCAACTTTTTATGAAATGGGGACCAGAACAACGACGGCAATGTCATTAGTTGTGACACATATTACAGCAATTTATACAACATGTAAAAATATTCTTCCTACCAGATTGTCCGACTGCTAATTACGTGGTATCGCTAAGAGGTACTATTACCATGATTACATGCTTACATTTTTCGTCTTCACCTTGTTGTATAAAGCATTGTATCTTATACACCTCGGCTGTTCTTAGTTTAGACGAATCAATAAAAGACTTTGGAAATATTTCAATCCTGAATGAAGATTCGTAACAACTAAGAATTCGGAATGCAAATCAACTCTATTGTTTTGAGACGGATCAGTCGTTGTGTATTATGGACATTTTTTTTCCATGAAAATCTGCGAGAACTACACTCAGTGGCATAATACAACTTGAGGATTTCACAACTGATTATGCATTTATTGCCTCACAAAATACAACAGCAATCCCATCGAATGAGTTTTCGTTACAATCTGTAGACAACAAAAGATCAACTGGTGCACCCTCAATAATAGATGTTTGCGAATACACACTGTGAGTGATTAAGACTCGAGCATTACCTGTGATTTCCACTGTGAAGTTGCACTGGGCGGTGAGCCCCGCCATGTCAGTCGCAACGTATGTTACCACAGTGAGGCCGATATGGAAGTGGTGCGGCGGGTTGTGGCTCCCGACAAGATCCGGCCTTATGCCGCTATTGTCAGTCGGCACTGGTACCGTCCAGTTTACTTCTCGTGTCGGCATTAAGTCATCGGTGGTGTCATTGATACTGCTAGGGCACCTCACTTCAGGAGGCAAGTTATCTATGCATAGGAAAATGATATGAATCTCTCAGTGGGCCATAAGATTTTTTTTGTGCAATTGGAAGTATATGGCTTAGAACTGACGTACATGTCACAAAAAACACACATTGCACATGAGCAGAGAATTAGTGTCCGGGATTTTGAAATACTCTTTGCTCATCCCTGCTAATTGGAATGGTTTATTGAACACGTGAATTGCAGTCTTTGGATTGCAAAATTTCTCACGACTATGCAAAGGAAAGCATGTACACATACAAATTTAACGTTCAATGATGCAATTACAGATGCAATCAAGGAAAAAATCATTATACATAAGGTAAAATTAATAATAGATATGAATACCTTGACTCTCATTAAGAGCAACGAGGGGAGCGAATACAGAATTCTGTCAATCAGTCAGTCAATCAATCTTTAAATCAATCAGTCAGTCACCAATAAATCAATCAATCAATCAATCAATCAATCATTAATTCACTCATTCAATCAATCAACCAATCATTCAATCATTCAATCAATCAATCAATCAATCAATCAATCATTCATTCACTCATTCACCAATCAATCAATCGATCATTCAATCAATCAATCAATCAATCAATCAAGCAATCAATTGATTGAATGATCAGTGGCTCTCAAAAGTCTTACCTTCACATGCGATCGGAGGAATGCTGAACCAAGTTCCATCTGCAAGACACGTCGTGTTGATGACAGCCTCTTCAGTGCCGTTCAGTGTGTAGCCGGTCTGACAACCATAGGAACAAACTTGGCCGTACTTGGGAGAGCTCTGGCAGACCACTGGTCTAATGGTCATCGGAGATGTAACGGTGAGCCCTTGGCAGGATATCTCTGAGAGACCAGAGAAAGGAGGGAGGGGGAGAGGTAGGTAAGATATGTATCGTATCAGTGTATAGGGAAAATCATGCCTTAAGAGGCTTGCAAAGTCCACTGAAAATGCAAGTACAAGCAACTTTCTCTAGACACTCATCCAATGAATATGCAACGATGTTCCAACACCTTGTCTACACACATTGGCCAGATCAACATTCCAAAACGTATCCTTTCCTATGCTCACATTGAGCTTTTATCCATTTGTACTCCTTAGTAGAAAGTTTCTCTATAGACAAAACACATGGCTATTGGACAAAAGTCCTGGGATAGGCTATAGCCTCTTGCAAAGGCAGCTCGCAATAGACTCGCGCACATGGAGCAAATGGTGGACGTCCACAAGGCGTCTGCAAATCATTCCGAGCTGCCTTTGCAAAAGGCTAGGGATAAGCTCGAACTCAAGTCCAATGATCATCGATCAAGGGTATAAACCATAAGGTTCGCAAGCTCCATTTCTCCAGAAGTGTGATATGATAAAAAAAGTCCTTTAGCCCTGAACCCTAAAATATACAAGAGAAAAGCGGTATGATTTGAATGTACTGGCCATACGTTTGGCTTTTGGGGAAAATGAAAGAAACAATACAACGTTTTGCACAACTTTTACTACAGTACTTCCAACAAAGATCGTAATTATCACTCCTCACTTTGGCAAGCACCGAGCGGGCCGTCCCATTCGGCAGTGGTAAACGGGACCATCTCCCGACAGGTGGTGGTATTGACTCCTGAAGCCTCCAGCTGGTACTCCTCGTCACACCTCAAGGTACACGCTGTCCCGATGCTATTATCATTCGTGTCGCAGTCACTTTCACCGTTCTCCGGCTTGGGTAAGGCGCTGCAAGTTATTTCTGCTCGAGTTTGGCCACAAAAGAACAGTTACAGAGATGAGCATGAATCAAGGGTATAATGCATTTCTGTTTTTGATGTCACACTAATATCGGGTTTTGAAAAGACTTCAATATACGCACATTTTCACTAAAGACTATGAGGATACTCCAATAAATGGTAATTCTTCCAACGTGAAGTCAGATTAACGATACGTATTTTATTTAGTTTACAATGTGAGTATTTCTTACACGAACGAGATTGAGTAAGCGCCTGCCGAATTTGATGCTATCTGACGTATCTATCACTACTTGACGGTGCATTCAACTGTAAAAGTATAATCAATCTGTCTGTAGCAAGGGTTGACAAGATGGATATTTGGAAGGCTTACATTTTTTTTTCAATTTCAAGAAACATATCTTATATGCAACTTAAGTAAAATGTGATTGCATTTCGAGGGTTCTACTGTCCTTGCTTGCTTTAAATAATCAGTATATTGTTGTCACAATGTGACGTAATAATAAGTCAATTCCACCTATATACGTAGATAGTACCACAACCATCGTGAAGAAACATTTTCAGCTGTACACTCACTCTCACACGTAGGGGGCGTGGCCGACCATTCCCCGGTTTCCAGGCAACGGGAACTCGTGTCTCCACCCACGATCCGGTATCCCTGTTTGCACTGAAACGTATACACAGGTGCTGTCGAATGTGTTTTGGCAGTCGGGAGGTATCATCAGTATTGATGCGTCGTTGACGGTAATATTGAACGCTGGGCACTCAACAACTTAGCAGAAAACATTCGATAAGACAGAAAAAATATATTTTACCCTACAAATCTGGCAATCATCGACAAAGCATGTCCCAATTTGACTGTAAATGCACTTGTTTGTTTAGGTGGCGACCCGGTGGATTCGAGTCTAGCGCTGAATCTGATTAGATGTTACAAGGCTATCAACCCACAATACTGATGATAATAGAAATGAATGAATCACAAGATGGAAATAAACATTACATAGAAATTACACACATTCACATGAATATATATATATATATATATATATATATATATATATATATATATCATATGATTATGTATGTTTATATTTACATGGTATGCGTATATATTTGAAGATTCAACTATATCATAGATCTATAACAAGTTTTGGCAGGTGGGATATGTGAAGGCTTACTTCTTTGTTTCAAGAAACGTAAATTATATCGAGTAAAACACAATTGTCCCTTCGATGGCTTGATTTTCCTTGCTTGCTCTAAATAATCAACATTTCCTATTATAGTAACAATGTGACATTATGATTGCTCTAAATAATCAACATTTCCTAGTAACAATGTGACATTATGATTGGTCAATTTCAGTTAGATAGAAAACAACAACCATCATGAAGAAACATTTTCAGCTGTACACTTACTCTCACACGTAGGGGGCGTGGCCGACCATTCTCCGGTTTCCAGGCAACGGGAACTCGTGTCTCCACCCACGATCCGGTATCCCTGTTTGCACTGAAACGTACAGGTGCTGTCGAATGTGTTCTGGCAGTCGGGAGGTATCATCATTATGGATGTGTCGTTGACGGTAATATTGAACGCTGGGCACTCAACAGCTGAGCAGAAAACGTTAATAAGAAAAAAAAATAGAATATTATCTTACAAATCTCCGATTTATACAAAGCAGATATGTCACCATCTGAGTATTTCCCTCGTATTCTTTTTTTTTTTTCTTTGTGGTCATGTGCGGAAATCTACTATCTATCACACACATTGTGTGTGCAATACCCATGCACATATTACTAGACACTTTGACTGATTTCACAGCAGACTAACAGGCTATGTAATATTAGTAAGCCTTAATATCTTTCTTTTTATAATCAGGTATATTTTCACCAATAAGACATTATCACGCATAATTAAGATTATGAAAGGCTCTTGAACAGTAACATTGTGATACTTTTGCATCTCGATGTCTTCGGTTCTAACAGCAAAAGTCAGGGGCAGGACATTTGCTCTTGCGACAATTGCTCTGGTCTTATTTTCTCCAAGGACTTAGGATAGGGTAAAGGTTGTAATAGGGTTTCAGGTTTAGTTTGACACGAGGATTAGATTAGGGTTAGGGCTGTGTTTAAGGGTAGGATTTACATGTTTGGCTTCGCGGGCAGATATTTCATGGGATCAGTTATACTGTCGCAGGAGCAAATGTCATGGAACCAGAAAAGTCATTCCATGTACAAAATCAAATTTTGAACAAATTAGACCAAAATAATGATAGAAGGAAACTCACGTTGGCAGCTGCTTCCGTTAATACCGGTGTTCTCTACGTAACCCGGGTCACACTCGCAGTCCATGCTGTCCGTGCTGGCTGTGGAGACTGTTGAGGAGAGGGGTGGGCACGGGGTACACGGATGGTTGCCATACGACGACTTGTACGTACCCTGCGGGCAAGCTAAAGAGAGCGCCACCAATTGTTATCGTGTTTACCGCGCATGTGCGTTACTTTTGCGCCTATATTTTGTTTGTTTGTTTGTTTGTTTGTGTGTGTGTGCCTTAACGATAAAAAACATGGGTATTTTGCATGTTGTGTAAGCAAAATATATATAAGGAGTGAAGATTAAAAAAATGATGAAACGGATGTTTTGCAAGCCAATGGAGTTGTTATATATGTGACCCTGCACCTCAAAACAAACAAAAAGTCGCCAGACATGAATTTTTAGTTAAGACCATTCTAAAAGAACAGACTTTAAGCTTTAAAGTGATGCATTACTCAAATCAAATTGACTTTCCTAACCTATCTAAATATTGGAAAGAAAGCACAAACTCAGGAAAAGTGTGAACTGAGAAAAGAGGCTCTGAAGTACAGTGTCTATTCAAGCGCTTAATCTTTACCAAGCAGTAGCACTATTCTTTCAAAAGTTATTAGAGTTGAAAGTGAAGAGTGTGGACAAGGTTTTTCAGAAATGAAAAAGGGATTCTAAAGACACACCTAATCACACTATTCTACCACAAATGTTCGAGATAAACTGCTAAAAAAACACACTTTCCTGCCCGTTTTATGATACCAAATTTTAGCATAATGTAAAAGAAGACCCGCTCTTTCAGAAAATATGAAAAAGTCAAGTTCGGCTAGGTTGACCCATTTCACTTGTTTTCAGTCCTCACGCAAAATCAGTGTGTGCGACTTTATGTTCGTTTTGAGGTGCACTGTCACAATATTATATAAAAAAACCCTACGTATGATAAGACCTATGTAGGCCTAACTCATACATACTTATTAGATTATTGTACTTACGAACACACGCTCAAACATTATAGAGCACATTATATAATAATATGGTGTGTGTGTGTGTGTGTGCGCGCGCGAGCGCGAGTGTATATAATACATAAAAAATGCATAATATTCTTATAAGACTAGCAAAAACAACCCACCCCTCTCCTCCTCTCCCACTCTCTCTCTCTCTCTCTCTCTCTCTCTCTTTATCTCTCAAACAACCAACGAAATTCTTTTAGGAATAAAGAATTTCAGTCTGGTAAGAACTTTATAATTTCCATCAAGTGAATGTTTAGAGATCTCGTGCACTTTCAAGCAAATAGATGTATACCGTCCCAAGTCTGATGACGTAGTAAACATTATTCGCACATTTTTCTTACCATTGCAGTCAAAGCCGTCCCCGGTGTATCCAGGTTCGCAGGTGCATGCGATTGAGCCGCTCTCCGTAGCGCATGAACACGCAGCATTCTGACCGCAACAGTTCCCCACACCGCGACATTGGGTGCTGCTGCCGTTCTGGTAACACTGCGCTCTTGCCATCGTTTCGTAGAGGACGTCGTTATTGACATCTTCGAACAAAGCAAAACTAAAATTGATGAATGAATGGAAACTTCTTTGAGTATTACCAACTACATTCTCACACGCGACAAGCTACAAAACTGGTCAACTGTCAGAGATAAATATACCTCTTCAAATTTTTGCGACAATAAACATACGAGGTGATCACACAAACATGCATGATACAACTAATCATTGTCTTTACGAAGGTTTAGAGCACATTAATCTTTGCTCCTGCAACAATATTGCTCCCAACAAACATCTGCCCGCAAGGCCTAGCATTGATTCTACCCTCAAACATAACCCTAATCCTAATCCTCATCCTCATCTCAAACTAAACCTAAAGCCCTTTCACAACCCCAACCCTTTGTATGAGGAGAAAATACAACCGGGGCAATATGTCACAGGAGCAAAACAATGTCGTGTCACCCGAAAATCGACACACACGCGGTACAAGACCCTTTTTGTCCCTAACACCTTCTTCTCTTATTCATTGTTGACAGTTTTCTTAAAATTTAACCAAAAGTGTGCATTAGACCGTTGAATTTCCTAGCTATTTATGTTTATTATCTATTTATAAAATATTATCTATTCTATCTCTTTGCAAGTCACTCTTCCTCTCTATTTTTTTTTCTCGCTTTATATGCATTAAGGGCTGCAAACGATTCAAGCTACAGAAATACCACGAGTTGATTATTCTATTGTCCAGAATATTTACGTTTCTCACTGTTTTATTTAAAATTTTCTTAATTATTCCCCTAAAACTGTGTGCCCGATCGTTGAATATAAAATCCAAAAGCTCCCTCTTGTGTGTGTGTGTGTGTGTGTGTAGGAAGGGGGGAGGGGATACCCCTCCCGCACTTTCGCTTACATCCCCCTCAATACACAACATGGTTCTTGCTTCCCCCCCCCCCCTCCTCAAAAAAAAAAAATATATATATATATATATATTATACTGTACGTGTACGGCCACGCTCAACATGATAAATTCACCATAAAGATACAACCCTATTTGTGACACTTAAAGTACCTATGAAAATTCTCATCTAGAGAGGAAATAAAAAAAAAATCAAACCTAATGCTTTAATTTTACAAACTAGCTAGGGTTATGATAGAAATGATACCTTGCCCGAGGGCAGAGCCATACGAGGACATGTCCCCGAAATCGTTGAGCCAGAACACGTAGTCCACGGATGTCGCGATGCTAAACAGCTCGAAGTAGCTCACGATCGTTCCCACGCCAATTGAGAAAATGACCACGCCTTCTCCCCTGATTGTCCTGGCGATCGGACCTGGTCGATCGCCCACGGTGGACACGCCATCGGATAGAAGAATGATGACTCTAGTACAGGACGGGATACAGGAAAGGGTACAAAAGGAACAACATCCGTGTACTTGCAGCAGGAAGCTATTCCCACATCATTGCAAGTTTACAATAATGATGTTCACACCAATAACTTACACCGAGCAATTAACGTATTCATTGCTCTTATCAGGAAACGACAACTTCGATGGCGCTCACACCATCCTGTATACAGCACCTCAGCCCAGTATTGGGAACACAATGGCGTATAATCACAAAACGAATCCGCATCAAATTTTACAACCGCTCATCAGATGGAACCGAACAAACATGTGCATTATTTCTTGTTTCTGCAAAGCAGTGATAGAATGTTGATTGAATTCTCCGTAGTCTATAGAGTAAGGGTATCATGAAAATCAGTACCATTGAGACTACAGGCCTACTTCACGTATTTCAACGTTTGTTATCGATGTGGACCGACATTTTATGAAATGTTTAGGAGAACACAGTTCTAAGAGGAATTCAAAGTTAATATGATGAAAACCGGTTTTGAAATGGCTGATATATCCAAAAACAACGTTAAACAAAGCGATCCTAATGAAAGGTGGGTTCCACCTTTTATATCATGATCGCTCATCGTTGTGAATTAACGTCTCAGCTATTTCAAAACCGATTTTCATCAAATAAACTTCGAATTCCTCTTAGACTTACATGCTCTTTCATTTTTCATAATATGTTTCTCATTATCTCATAAAAATGGTTGGAAACCTGAAGTCCTATCTCAACCAAAACTATATGTCATTCCTTTAAGCCTCGTGTTGTAACGTCGAGCTCGATCGTGGGGTGTTCTTACCTATAGGCCCGAATTCACGAAGGTGGTACAAATGAAACCATGGTTTAAACCATGGACAAAAACCATGGAGCACCAAGTGTCGCATGGAATATTTCGTTACGAAATCGGTCATTTCGTCGCTGAAATGATTATTTTATAACGAAATGACAACATTTTGCAACTAAATGAACATTTCGTCTACGAAATGATAATTTCGTTAACGAAACGGTCAATTTGTCGACGAAAATAAATGACCAATTTCGTAACGAAATATTCCGTGCGACACTTGGCGCTCCATGGTTTTTGTCCATGGTTTAAACCATGGTTTCATTTGTACCACCTTCGTGAATTCGAGCCATAGTGTCGAATTCAATAATAGCCCTATTTGCCTAGTGTCGAGCTCATAGACTGTATGACTTGTGGGCTGTATGAGTAATGGACCTTTTTTTTTTTTCAATGTCGAACTCTTGGGATGTTTGATTCGTGGGTGTCGGTCTCGTGGGATAACAATAACGTGGCACGCAGAGGATTGTGGTACTTACCCCTGAGCGTTTGGTCGCCCAGCTCGTAAAACCGTCCGAGCAGTGAGCAAAGCACCGCCCGTACAGGTTGTTCCTGGCGTATCGGCTACCCTATCCAAGTTTCGGGCCAGGTTACACTTGTTCCTTCCACTGGAAGGCGAGATATAATCTATGTAGGTTTCCATGTTGTTGCAATGCGAGTAAGATATAACAGAAATGCGAGTGGCGTTGTTAGACGAGCTGAAATGAGTCGATGTCAGGCGAAAGAATTCCACCGCTCGACTGTAATACTCCGGCCTCATGCTCCCCGAGGCGTCGAGCAGAAACACGACGTCAATTTCGGAGTTCGAGCTAAACGTGGCGTCGATCTGTCTTTTAAAGTTGTCCATTGGCGTTGAACCCTGTCCACAGGACGACTTCAGCAGCTGACAAACGTAGCAGAGCATGAATACTGACACTACTCTTTTCATTGTTATTTCGATGGATTTCTCTGTTATTGGTAGAGCGTATAGTCTGCTGCGATATCTAGTGAAAGGGTTCCTCACTTTCAAACTGGGACTTTTTCCAATGTGGCTACAGTAATTGAGATTATGCACCCTATTAGCTACGAACAACCATCCAATGCGGCAGGCCTGGAATCGAGTCTTGAACACATTCGATCTTATATTAACATCCTAGAATACGATGAATGACCTCTCAAAGCGCAACTGAGCGCAGTGCATATCTTCTCGGGGTGTATAAGGATTCCAAACGCCGATTATGATTATTCTCCGATACTGTCCTCCGAACATGTTATAGTTGTATCAAAGTAGCTTGGACTCTGTCCAACAGTTTTCGATACGTGGGAGGAGTAATTCAACTTGAGGCAGCAGTGGTAAATGAGCGTCACCTAGATGATGACATCATAATCGCTGTTCCATATACGACTGGTCATGATCATGTTTGCTAGCGAATCGTCCACGATTGGTCATGATTACATCCAATTGTTCTTAAACCGTCAACCCGCTGGCGCCGCCATACTTTTCCGGGTCGTGCACTGCAAAAAGTCCGGGTCCGGTGTTAAATACGAAACACCGAGATAGTGTTAAATTGTCAGTGCTTATTTATGGTGTTAGATTAACACCTCTGGGTGTCATTTCAAAATATAAATTGTTTTTTTTTAATAGTTTCGTTGTTACTGTTCTTGTTGATTCTGAACCTCAACAAGACAATCAAGAATTTTCCGAGAAAGTGCTTGATTTTTTAAATAAAAAAAATGTAAACACATTTACACGACATGCAGTAACATTAGTTGGTGTTGTCTCCTATTGAAGAAGGACGGGTGTTATACCATTGACATTAACACCAGCAATATCACATCAACACCATGCGGTGTCATTGTTGAATTAAAACCAGCGCAGTGTCAAAATATCACCATCTACAATGTCAAATTAACATCACGAAGTGCCAGGTAAACAATTTCAACACCCACCATCACAACATACTTTCTACACCTGTGGGTGTGGTTCTCTATTGACACTTGATCAATGTTAGATTTAACACCCATGGCGTTAAATCTAACACCGATGTTTTTGCAGTGTGTGTCGTTTTGACCATGCAGAGCTGATGGTTTTGCAAGTGTGACACGCACGCGTGCGTGCACACACTCGTACACATCAATTTGAAATCATCCATAAGTAAAGCACGGATGATAATGATATATTTGTAATGACGTTTGTGGTGTGAACATTATTTCGATTTTGTATATTAAAATTCACCACGTCTTGATGCACAGGACGTTTCACATCAAACAAGCACAGCAAGTGCTACATCTTTCTGGTGCGTGTCCCGTGTTATACCAAACACTTCATCAGTGATGACATGGTGTTATTTAATATAATGTCTACCCTTGTTTATCAAATTTTATTCCGGTTTAATTTCTCCACATTCATCTCAGTTAGAAATCTTGGCGTTGTTCTTACTAACCATTTTTATCTTAATACAAACATTTTCAAGACAAATATAGTGAACATTAATACTATCTTGACGATATGAACACTCAGCACCTGAATATGTAATTCATGTAATTAAATTGGTTAATATGAAATCCATACGTTTCATTTTATTTTCTCACATTTTGGACTTATTCATAACTTAGGCCTATGTCCTAACGCGTATAGAAACGCTGTATCAAGCTTGAGTAAATATGTCATTATGATAATTGTTAGCACTGTATAGCTGTCAAAGCCTGGGCCTGAGATTTGATTCACCTGCATTCAAAAGCATTTTGAACTGTTGTTCTTTTGCTATCGAGACATTATAGACGACAGCAATAGCAATTCAACACTTAATTTCAGGGCTAACCGGCAGATGAGATGTTTAGGCATGAGATCAGGTTCTAATTAAGTTGGAGTTATAGATAAATGGCCGGAAATTCATGATACATCTCGATCTCTTTGTATGTCAGACAGAATATTGCTTATTCCAATTATGCGTGTTGGTTGGTAAGCAATTATTATACTAAATTTCAACACTGACTGCTGAAAAGCAACATGCTCTATAGAAGGAGGAATGTGTTGTCCATACCAGCAGTTGTTGGGTATGATTTGAATATTATTTGACTGCGGTACGATTGTATTGAAGGCAAACTAAAGTGTTGTTCTGTCGTTTTAATCATGGAGATGCAAGGTGTGTAGCTGCACGTTTTAAGCATGCATTTTTACGATGTATAGCGAAGGTATAGTAGGTAGAAAGATCATGCATAGAGGCATGCCATGCCATCGCAGGCGGTACTTATACCAGCGCATAGTAGTGAAACTTGCTTCTGTGAATCATTCTAGCTTGCGACAACGCGAAAACAAATCGTTCATAGTTATAATATCATAAACAAGATAAACGTTGTATAATGAATATACATTATGCAGGGCTCAACACTAACGGTGGCACGGTGGCCCGGGGCCACCAAAATTTCAGAAATGAAGAATTTGATGGCCTCATCGGGCCACCAAAAAAAGGTCGGATGTTTGCCTTTGGGCCACCCAAAATAAGAGTTAGTGTGGAGCCCTGCATTATGTATAGTTGAATTTTGAGGCAGGGCCCAGAGATTTTCATTTTTTTTTTTACTTTTTGAGATATTTTCTTGCTTGTATTTTTTTTATCCAGGGCGCAAACACATTTAGGTGGATGCCTTAAGCTGAGAATCCCATGGAGGAAAAAAAAAAAAAAAAAGGTTACTTGAAAATCTACAATCATTAATGATGTGGTATGTCTTTATTAAACTAATCCTTTTACGTTTCGTGACACGTAAAACGGCCGCCTCTATAGCAGTCGTCATGCGGGCTATCCCTCAATATATTCATTTTGTATTGTGTACCTTATTGCGGGTAAGGAGGAGCATACTGTAGGCGTGTATTGGGAGTACGCTTGTATTTTAAGTACTCGGTATCTGGTGATTAGTTTGTAGGCGGGTAGAAAAAATTGTATTTTTCTCTGGACGTTTGTACGTTATTGGGTTTATAGAGAGGACCAAGAAGAGCAAGTAGTATACGATCGTAAACAAAAAATGCCAAATATGGGCACTCACACACTAATTTCCAGATATATGAAGGTCGAATCATTCTAGTTGTCAGTTACCTCTGGAATGTCCTTCCTGATGTCAAAACAATGTCCTTTTGGCGTGCGGTTTGTTTCCGTTTCTGTATCCTGGAGCAGCAGGATGTTGTTACCTCAGGAAAATCCGTGGCCGTTTCCTCACTTCCCCCACACTTGACATTCACTCCCTTGTCAGGCTTGTTCTTTTCTACATTTTGCATTTTTGTTTGTTGTTGTTTTTTGTTTCCCTCACGTCATGTTGGGGCAGGGGTTGGCTGAGGTCCAGGAGTTCTCAAGAGATTATTAAAAGGTTGTATTTGAGATCAGTTTTTCGCGTCGCGCAGTATTGACAATTATTAAAGACCTCATGGTTCTGAAGTTGGCAAATTTGTTGTCTGTTTGTTTGTTTGGTTATTTTTTATTTGTTTATTTATTTATTTATTTATGTATTTATCTATTTATTTATTTATTTATTTATTTATTTATTTATTTATTTATTTACTTATTTATTTATTCATTTACTTATTCATTTACTTTTTGTGGTGGTGGTGGTTTTTAATTTTTGCTATATAATTTAAAGTTTTAATCCCTGTCACTGTCTGAACAATTTTCATTCAGTGCGAACTTATCTTTTAGGACATTTTTACCATTTTTTTTTTTTTGGGGGGGGGGGGGGCCGGGGTCTAATTAGATGAGATTTCCCTGATTTATAATACGGAAGCATGTCTATCGTCAGCTGAGAGCCAGAAGGGCGCTATCGTGTTTTATTATTTCAGCGTAAATAAAAGCGAAACGATCAATTGTCATGAAATAAAAAGTTTATGTAATGAAAATGGGTAGATTTGTAGGCAGTATTCTAAGTACACAGATAGGGTAAAATAGCCCCAATGTGGTTTTGATTTTAATCATTTTAAATGAAAATGAAGATAATTCATAATTGATACTATCTGTAGAGGAGATCGATCTCTACAACATAAAAGTAATAACTCAATAACACCAAAATTGCGATAAAACCCTTCTGGTTCTGAGCCGACGATTATATTTACTTTCACCGCCTGTGGCGCACTTTCACACTGCTCGGCGTCAGTTCTCGGCGTCAGCTAGCGGTTCAATCCAGCTGCTTTGATACTCCGCCTGTGACACTTTGTCGGGTTAGGCAAACGCATTTGAAACGGATGTCGTTGATTCGTTGATATCCGTTAAATAATGTGTTTCATGTCCTTTTTATCCTTTGGTCAGACGTTTACCTTCGGTGGATTTCAGTCAGAGGGGCAATAAAACTTTGTGCATGCACCAAGTTTTTTTTCGCCGAAAACCGATAGCGCGATCTGATCCTTGATTGTCCGACAGTTGTACGTTTTTCTCCTCTTCTGTACTTTGTCGTTTTTCACGCGTTTCCATCCGCTAGGCCTCCTGTAGACATTAAATTCCGTTGCTAAAGAAATGGAACGGATGAAACGGCTATGTACAGGACATAAAACGCATACGCACGGTTCTCTGTCGTTCAATGTACGTCTCATACTTCGTTGTACTTGTCTCATACGTCGCCCACTTCGTTCCTCGTGCGTTTTGTCTCGTGGACATGCGGTCCTATTCGTTTCTCATGCGTTTGCTCCCTACACGATCGACCCAGGTAAGTTGTTTGTTTAGTTAGGTCCCTACAATGTGTATCCTATACGCTCCTCTAAAACGGACACTTTACACTTTGTCCACTGAAATGACGATTTAGACAACTTTTCTTGTACGGTGGGCCTATCCGGCAAAGTGTGACAGGGGCCGAAGAGAGCGCTTCGGCGGTGCAAGAAGCTCGCGGGCTTGCTGTCTGACCGCAACCCGCCTTGCAGCGTACGTAGCCGAAAAAACAAACAAACAAACAGACAAACAATCGAAAAACTGCACCTCAAACACAGTACTGATAAACCCATAATCCATGTAGTACTGTACTATGATCTTTACTGAAATCAGCTCTGAACTCAACGCACCTAGCAGTAGATCAACCTTAAGGAAAGCGGATGGTGTCAGCTGAGCCTCTCAGGAAGAAATGTTTAATGTTTGATTACCTTAAACTGATAAATTCTGATTTAAAAAAAAAATTACCAAACTTTGAAATTCGTCCATACTTCCTATTAATGGTGAAAACTGAAGAGAAAAATACGGTTTCAATGATTTCAAGGCTGCTGAATCTGACTCTGGGTGATATATTCAAGATGGCCGCCAAAAATTGAACTTCCCATATTCCTTAACATTGGTACAAAAAAGAAAAAAAAGAAGAGAATTCATGGTTTCACCCTATTTCGAGAGTGCTGAATCCGAATATGGGTGGTGCAACTTTTGTAACCCGTAAGGGTTTGAGATATGCAAAGTAGAATAATAATAATAATTATTATTATTATTATTTGCTTACAATGGTTGGGGAAAAACAACAGAGAATAATGATATTGATAAGGCATAATCATTTATATGGTGCATAAAATCACCAATATGCACAATATGCACAGTAGCACAAGGTGATACAATGTAATTTACACGAAATGAAGTGCTGCATGAATGGCTTTTGATATTTTGGTTGAAAATGATACACATTCATCGCTGTATTCAGATTTGCACCACACATAGTTTATACATGATCGAGTATACACTGTGGCATAGTTTTCATGAAGACCTATCCAGTGTTTTCGACTACCTTACTTACAAGCCAACTTCAAGAGAAGGTATGCAATGACATTTACTTGCATATGTTCAGATTGTTACTGTGACCATGCCTATTTACCAAGCCGTGTATATACCGTGTATTTTGGGCACGAGATGAATTATATTTCCCCCTTTATTTCCAAGTTTACTTACTAATGATTAGTAAGCAAACTTTGGCATAAAAGAATGGAGTGTCTACGAGAGAGATCCATTGATACGTTTGAATATTACTTCAGTTCCTCAAGTTTCCCAGCCAGGAGAGTCATACTAACTTTACATAATCTGTGTGTGTGTGTGTGTGTGTGTGTGTGTGTGTGTGTGTGTGTGTATGTGTGTGTGTGTGTGTGTGTGTGTGTGTGTGTATGTGTGTGTGTGTGTGTGTGTGTGTGTGTGTGTGTGTGCGTGTGTGTGTGTGTGCGTGTGTACACATATATGTCTATAGAGTATATCTATCTTAATAAATGTACACACATGTATATAGAAAAGATGACAAAGTAGGGTAGTACTGCATTTCAGTCCAACAGTGCTATTTATTCAGACAATATTTTCCTCAGGGTCGACAATGACAATTATGACAATTGTACTCATTGAAAATATGGTCTGAATAAATAGCACTGTTGGACTGAAATGCATTACTACCCTACTTCGTCATTTTTTCTGTACTGGTACCAACACGCGAACTACAAGTAACATAATGTACATATCATAATCATGCATATATATATCTATCTATATATATATATATATATATATACATGTACACAAATACATTTGCATAAATTCATGTTTTTATTAGTCAAATTTTCTGTCATGCATAAGCGTACAAGTATTCCAAAAACCATCTGAGATTTTGTAATTCCACTTTTCATTGTCAGAATCACACTACTGTATTTAATTGGGAGTGGCAGATGACCCTCTTTGAAATGTCCAATCCCAACCATCCCTTCCATCCGAAAAGGGGAAAAAAGTAATACTTACTAAGGACTACCTCAAATACTACAAAACAGTACAATAAAATACTAAGGGTTCCAAATATACAACAAATTGTTTATTTCAAAGACTGCTATAATACAACACACCACGATGACTTCAAAATGTAAACCTCTCCCAGTGTTCACATAAGCAGGCATACATTTTGTGAATTATTCATGTACACATTCATTTACGTTGTATAAAACAATGCCATCCAGGTGGAATGCCAACATTTCACTTCATCGGATACATCCTGAACTGTTCACAGTTTTTAGATGTTACTTTTTCACTGCACATGTGTTAATGATATATGATAAGGTCTTATTTACCCAGGGTAGCCTCTTCAGTGTTACCACTGCTCTACCAGAGGGCCCTGCTATGTTTGTTACTCCAGCGTTGCCATGTACCCATTTATACACCTGGGTCGAGAGGGACAGAGTAAGCACTGGGTGGGATTCGAACTCGGGTCCTTCGATCGGGAGTCGGGAGTCTTATCCATTATGCCACAGTGCCCCCACTTTATATTTTAAACCAAGAATAAGAAGGAATTAGAGAAAATGAGAGAAAGTGAGGTAGCAGATTGCCATTCGTGACACATTGTTTCATGCTGTTCATAGTAAACTCCTCAAGTGACACAATTACAAGAGATTTGATCATTACCTTTCTGGCAGTCTCTGTTCGTGTCTCAAACTTGTTGGCCGAGAAACTGTTTTGCATTTCAAACTGTTTCAAAAGAGTAAGAAAGAGTTGCTGAAATTTGCGACATAATGCATTCGTCTGGCACTCTACTACAGTGATTTTATGTACAGATAACATGATCAAATTCTCTACCACTGAAGATATGTCGACAAACACATCATGGAATATGTATCATTCATGAAAATACAAAAGCATTATGCAAAGACTTGAGAAGGAATATTCCTACTGGCAAAAGATCATGAACAAAACAAACAGAAAACAAACAAACAAACACACATACACATACACATACACATACACATAAACATACACAGACATGGTATTTACTGGCTCATAACCTCTTGTAATAGCTTGTTTCACTCTGTGAAAATGCGTTACTGCTTTTTTAGAACATTTTTAGAACAATAGCATAATAGAAACTGTGCATCTTTCACCTTCTGGTGTAAGAGCAAACATCCAATGGCCATGATTGAACTTATTGGAGAAAACACATACCAACAAAAATTACAACCACAGGAATCATAGAGCACTATACAGTACACTCCCGTTATAACGAAATGCTCGGGACCGGCAGTTTTCTTTCGTTATAACAAAATTTTGTTATAACTGAACAAATACAATATATAACGAATACAAGGAAACCACGTATATATATCATATTCTGTTTGCTGAATACTCATCATACACTGGAAAGCTATGTGAAATGTGATGGGATAACTGTATTACAATAATAAACGCAAGTTCCCTACAGAAACTGTGCGTGACACAAGGAGCGAACACAGTGGTGTGGAGCGTTCACCCATGCAGAGATGCTATAAATGCTTGTTCCGCTACGTATTTTCGAAAGCAATTCGCATTTCGTTAGAACGGAGCACATTTCTTTTGTTTTTCTTAGTCTGTGGCGCTCGGAAAAGACTTCGTTATAACGGAAATTTCGCTCTAACCGTGTTCGTTATAAGCGAATTTTGCACCATAGACTTTAATGGTGATAATTTTGGGACCAGAAGATTTACTTCGTTATAACGAAATTTCGAACCGTGTTCGTTGTAACGGGAGTGCACTGTATATGACAAAAAGATAACACATCTCTTATTGTTTTTTTTATCGTTCTTTTCAGTGTATTTTCCCAGAATTCACATGAACGCTAATACAGTGATTGGAAGCAGTCCTCATCATTTTTGAAAATGACGGAACAGTTGTTTTTTTTTTTGACAAAATGATAATTTCTTCCCCTTATATCAGGATGCATCTGGTTTCACAGAGGAGTTTTGTTTACAGAGATCATTACACATGTCACAGCAAATACTAAAGTGGGTATTTCATTGGCTTGGAGACTAGGTGGTGACCTGGCAGCAAAACACAAGTGTCACTGGTTGAAGAGTGGGTGTAGAGGCATCAAAGAAACTAGCCTGGATTTCCAGGAGTTGCATTCCGAATGTTACTGCGAGAGCAGTTTACAGAAGGGTTTTGGGGGTAATGTCGGAGCAATTACCCTAGCTGGCTACGGTAGAATTTGGCAAAAGTTACTCCGACAACGTCCAATCAACATTTTGCAGGGACCGTTTTAAAAAGCAGGGTAGAAAAAGATTGCCCACTGACACTGGTTTGAAAGGCTCTCTTAAAACGGGGCTTAAGACATCTCTGCAACCTTGCAGAGACCCATTGGCGACCTACTGGAGACGTCATGGAGATGTCTCCAGGACCGAGGGGATGTCTCAGCGACTTCCAGGCGAATACACTGGCACCTTGTTTGGAGACGTCTCAGACATCACTATGGAGTCACCTTCTTGGTGAGAGTGCAAGCTGTTTCTTGGTCTTTAGAGTCATGGCAGCCGCTGTCAAGTCTCCTCAAGTTAGATAGGTGGTCCTTAAAGAGAATCCATCTCTGTACTATGAGGCAGTGCACACTTTGTCCTCCTCTCTTTGCTTCAAATGTGCCTCCAAGATTTCACCAAACTCTCCTCTCCCGAGCAACAGGTAGGCGACGGAGAGAAGCATGCTGACGGTGGGGTGGAAGCTCTTGTGGCCGAACGAGAACAGGTCGATGCCGAGCTCGTAGCCCTGCCCGTAGTCGCACTCGTCGTTGGCGAACTGCACGAGGGTGATTATCTCCTGCAGGCTGTCAGAATATCGGGCCTTCTCCTGCTCGTTGTCCGTCTCCACAATTTTCTTTAAGATCTTCTTCAAAGTGGCTGTCACAGAAAGGGAAAATAAGAGTTAATGACTAAACCTATACATATGTAGTACACACTGTTAGTGTATTGATGATGATGCTGTTATGATGAATACCTGCATGTGCCATTGCATTTAGCCATCACTTGTAACAGTTTTTTTTTTTTTCAGTTAACTTTAAATTTGCCTACTATAAAAAGTTAGAAGAAAAAAATGTGTACAGTGGAACCTCATTACAATGAGCTACATGGGACCTAAAATGCACATTCTGACACATACTAAGATATCCCCAATAACATGGAATACTGATAAAACAGCAAAGAGATTTTGAAATGATTGGGATTGTCATAATGCCATACATGAATATCCAGAGGATATATATATAGATTTTTTTTTGTGTGTGTTGTTGTTGTTGGTTTTTTGTTTGTTTGTTGTTGTTGTTGTTTTTTTTTTTTGGGGGGGGGGGTTCTCTATTGCTGAGAGAAGGCAGCTTCCTACTTTATTCAATGAGATTAAAATGTTTTTTTTTTTTCAAATTCAAATTCAAATACATATTTATTTCACATGCTAAAAAGAAAGCATCACTTTCAAACATGTTAACATTTATGCTCAAGATGTAGGAAACATGGCAAATCTGGCCTGTGCTAAGATAAGTTTATTTCCCCATCTTTAGATAGGGCTGTGAATAATTTTGTTACGTATTCCTCACTATGAGGGGAATTGTCTTTGGACAAGGAGCAACCCAACATGCTTGAAAACAAAACTTAGTCAGGGGGTTGCTCACCATCGGTCTCGGGGAGTTCCCTGTACCCGACCCCCATGCTGTCGAGGGGCACGACGATACCCGCCTTGTGGAACGTCTTGGTTACCACGTTCTTGTCGCGCTCCTTCATGGCCTTTGTGCGGGCTTCCAGGGGGTGGCCGCACTTCTTGGCCCACTCCGTCAGCGACTTCTCGGTCTTCTTCAGGGCCTCCAGCCGTCCCTTGTCCTTGGTCTGTCGGGTGAGTTTGTCGATGTGAGACCTGCCAGGAAGTGCATCCAGGGAATCATTGAAGAAATGAGAGAATGAAGAATGCCATATATGTAAAGAATTTGTTAACAATTAAGGAGAGACCTGCAAGGTATGGGTACATGTCAAGAGGGGCTGGGGGGGGGGGTGGTATTCAAGAGGTTTTGAGAGAGAATGATGGACTTCAATTGTGTTTAATTTCTTTCATGATGAGAGGGAAATTTGGCCTATATGTAGAAAGAGCACAGAACAGTATGCACTTACAAAAGTGTAACAACCATAATGACACTGAAATGAGTTTAATGGTCATTATGATGGTGGTGATGGTCGTCATGTTGAAGATAATTATCACCAATCGGAATCCAAATCAAGATTTTGGTCAGAACTATAGAATAATGGATAATATTGCTACTATCTCTCATTTACTTTCTTTTTTTTTTTACAGGAATGAACTGATGATTACAACACCTAAACAAGAAAATTTAAAAACATATATTAATATGAATTTCTGATTTATTCAATTTTCACAACCACCTGTGATCATTATCATCAGACATGGTGATATATCTCACAGCTCAAAAATGGTTGGCTGCTATGAACAAGGATGATAGAAGGATGGTGGTGAAGACAAACTTAAAGGGAAAACTCACTTAACAGCTCCAAAGAGATTTTCTCCCTGAGGCGAGATGACACAGCCTTCCTTGGCAGAGTTTGCGGCTACAAAGACAGGAACCTTCTGTGGTTCATCCCTGGAAACAAACACATAAACAAAGAAAGGAAACATGCATGTTCATCAAAAACCTTCTCCTTGAATGGTTTTTATCATATTTTTGACTGCTTTGGTTTTTATTCTTGACGTAGCTCAAGTATCTTGCTGTATTATGATCATATAGATTATTATTCTTTGTCACTACGATTCCAACAAAAAGCTTACTTTGTCATGTAAGTAATAGCATTATGTCTACATGGAAGGGCATACACTGAATTTTTTTGAAATCCATAACCAATGCACTTTTGACGTGCTAGGTCATAAAACTGGAATATATACAACGTGTTAGATTTTTGGTAGATTTGTTTTCTTTATTTTCACTGAAGGAAAGCTATTATGCTGGGAAAGAACAGCCTCAAATCAAGGGCCTATGAGAAGACATACCATCAATACATACATTCTTCAACACCAGCATACTTTTGCAAGTACTTTGAGGGTCTAAAACCTGTTCATACAGGCTTGATGTGGCATAACATTACACAGGTTTCAAAAAGAGTCACAGCATTATTCACAGGCTGAACGAAAAAGACACCTAATATGATTGAAAAGCGAAATCTTGTTTTCGTCCTTTTTTTTTTCTTTTTCTAAATTCTTGTTTTCTACCTCATAAAATCTGAAATCATTTTGACCAACTGCTGATACATTTTTACTCAAGTTCTTCACAGTTTTCTGCTGTTGAAAGAGATCCATCACATTGGAGAATGAACTCACAGAACAATACTAGTATCATACAGTCACCAGGGGTCCATTTCGTGAAAGTCTTATGAGAGGCTTTTTGCTCATGAGACACGCTTATGAGAGACTTCATGAAACAGATTTTACTTCTCTACACAGCTACATATGAGCAACTTTGGCCATTCCAACATTAATGTAAAGACATTCATGTGATGACCTCATGAAACAGACTCCAGGTGGGGAGAGAATAAATTTAACCTGTTGAGGACAAGTCCCGAGTATACTCGGGCAAGTGTCTATGGGAAATGCGTGTTGTAGCAAAATCAGTCCGTCCTCAACAGGTTAAGCTTCTAACCTGTAATAGCCCAAGTGATGCTGGGTCTTGGCGTCTCCGAGGAGGACTGTTTGGAATTCTGGTGGGTCGTAGAAGTGGCGGTGGTGCAGGAAATAGTCCGGCTTTTGACCCTCGGCGGGCTTAAGATTTCCAGCCATAACATCAAAAGGTCCCCCTAGTCTTAATCCAGCAACTGTCTCTAAGGCACCTGGTAATCACGTGACGGCAAAGACAATTTATAAACCATCCTGTTGCAAAGTCAACATACCTACATGTATGTGATATGAACCCCGGTCTAATAAAACATTCAAATTTCCAATTGGAATTTACATGTCACAAACTATTTTTAGTTTCTTGTACTTGTCCAAGATAATATTCCCATGGATGAGCAAAGGCAAAGCACAAAAAAGCAGCACATATCAAACTTTGAAGTTGTCACACAATATGCAGTTCTTGTAGACTGGAATCTACATATTGTCTACTATTATTCAGGTGAGTGTTACATTGTATAACAGATACAATTGTAACCCATTAGTCATAGATCCTACTTCTCGGGAAATAAACAATCAAATTAGAAGATTAAATGTCCTGCAGGCCACAAAAATTGTAAGATATCATGGCAACAGTATCTAAGGTGGATACACAGATTAACACTCCAGCAAGACAAGCTTCAAAGTGCTGAGCAAAAGGCAACTATCAGATAAACAAACAGCAAAAAAATCACAACTATTCCATTTTGCTCTGATGCAGGGAGTCTCCACAGTAAAGTGTACTCACCACATGGCTCTGTTGGGTTGACACTCTTGCAGTATTCCCAGAAATCAAAGAAATCCTGGGGCATCTCAACCTTGAACTTTAACCTCAGTTCCTCTTTGATGTCAAGGCCAGGAGGAGTGGACGGACTTGCCTCGCTGTCCACGCTACCACCTGCCCAAGGCCAGAAATGAAATACGTACTGAATCATAGTGATCATTCAGAAATCATTGTCCTTATAAAAAACAAACAAACAGACAATCAAAGCAATCATTTTATAGTAGTGTTTTGTTGTTGTTGTTGTTTTTTTTTTAAAAGCAAATATTTAGGGAAAATTGTGCACAGGTCAATGAAAGGCTTCCTGATATTATCACCTCCTCTAGACTGGCATGCATACACATGGTTGCTGCAACTTCCTTATCTTAGACTTGGGTTCAATTTGATGAAATCTGTACCATTCAGTCTGTCTGACTTTACTCCATCTACTACAGGTAACTTGAAAATGGAGTTGAATTAATTAGACTTTCAAATGCTTGTATCTTTTCCTCCAAACCTTTAGCCGTGTCCGTTGGCTCAGCCCCGTCGTTTGTGGTCGGAGCGTCTCCTTCTTCTTGTAAAGTTTCATGTACTTTCTGTCGCTTTGACGACCGCCCTTCGTCCGCCTATGAATAATCGCAATGCAAAATAGAAATAAGCAGTCAGAGACAAAGTTCAGAAAGACAGGAAAAAGCTTATGAATTAGCATCCCCAGGTTAGGTACATTGTAGGTTATGGTTATATTCCCAGGTTTGGGTGACTTTAGTGCTGCAACTGTATTCTGCACAAAGTCTTCTCACTCAATATTTTATTGTTAGTCAACTAATTTAGCATGTTTCACAATATTTTCCAACCTGCTCGTGTATTTCAGCTCAGTCGGCGCACTATACGGTATACCGCACCACCGACCGTGCACCGTCGAGTATTGTAATGTTTTTAAACGGTCCCACATACTCACATCCATGTTAGTACTTTCTATCGGAGTGGTGGATTATTTATCTACTGTATCTCCGGATTACGTCGATTCACCACTTGCTTGTCTCTCACTCCAACAAGGCATTGATTGCCAGTGCGAGTAGCTTCCAAAATCACTTTTTTGTTTCATTGTCTCACGTACTGAACCGAATCTTCGTATGCGCACTATCGTCAGATACTAAGTTAGTAACAGATAAGTTAGCTCTATTCTAGTCTAACTGTTAGTTGGAGTAAAACTTAGTGCGAAGAAATGAAAACGCAAATTTACCCTCGCCCTACTGTACTTGGTTTTCTCCTTAGTTCCTATTTAATGGATATATCGGTCCTTTGTTGAAGAAGTTTACTACGATATGATAACATGTATTTTACCGTTATACCCGTTTACTGTCAAATTTCAGCCGAGGGACCGGGATTTCAGCAAATAAAGTCAATATTCTGGACTCACTTGATCATCATCGGACGTTTCTCTCATTCCGGGATCTGGATGTCGGTACTTCTGCAAATGATCCTCCCTAGTACGATAACACTTAGTTCCGTATTTGCAGTCTAGTTTATCTGACATTGTAACGTATATCAGTGTGTCTAAGGGACTAATGTTTTGACGAAGAAATCATGAATTTCCGTCAATTTGCTTGCCAGACAGAACTCTCGTGACTTTGTCGATCATACACAGTGCAGTGCAGTGCAGCAAAGTGTACGATCTTTGAATGCAGTCTGTGTGGTGCCGGTGACGGTACCGCACCACACTGTTGATTAGCGCGCGCTTATTTTCGCCTCAGCGCGCGCTGCCCAAACATTTTCATCTCGACAATGTACGTGCACGGCACTCAACTTTTTGTACTTCATTCGTGAATAAACTACATAGTACCAGTCTCTTTAATACTCGAGAATGAAAGATGAAAGAAGCAGGGGTGGACGCTGTAGAACTTGTTCACAAAACAACAACAACAACATCAACAACAACAACAATAACAACAAAACAAAACAAAAACACACCAAAACAAAAAACAAAAAAAAAAAAAAAAACCCAGAAAGTCCGCATTCTTCAGTTCGATCAGAATGACAGCACTCTGGAAAAAAAAGTTAATAAAATAATTTATGATACCAATAATAAAATGAAGACAATTATGAGAAAGCAAATCATCACCCAAATTATTAATGGCCTAGATCAAGAATATATTCCCTAATCATTTTACATAATATTGTGTTACAAATTTCTCTCTTTCCTCTCTCTTCCTACATGACAGCGACTTAGTGTAGGGATTTGTCCAGGGTGTTTGTTTCGGGTTAGTGTGGTTAGTTATTTTAGGTCTCCATATCTTAGTTTCTTTTGTTTTTCTACTTTTTATTTATATCAGTCTATTAATCATATAATTTGTTGTATCACATGTGGGGGGAATGCACCCTACAAGCACTGCTTTTTAGCATTTCTCCCCATTTCCAGCATTTCCGCATACACACAATTTTTTTTTAACTTATCCTTTATTATGTATTAAGATGAAATTCATGTATTCAATTTTAGTAAAATACTAATGGAAAAATAAATGAATGAATGAACAAATGAATGAGAATTTGATGATGATAGTGCATAAAAAGGAATCTGCATGCATGGACACCTATTCTGTTTATGATTGTAATATTTGTAACCAAGTTTTCTATAACGATTTTTTTTGTTTTGTTTTGTTTTGTTTTGTTTTTGTTTTTGTTTTTGTTTTGTTTTTGTTTTTGTTTGTTTGTTTGTTTGTTTGTTTGTTTGTTTGTTTGTTTGTTTGTTGTTGTTGTTGTTGGGGGGGGGGGGGGGGGACTCTCAACCGCCTCTTCGTGCAGGGGGTATGAAATCGACAATGGAATTAATATGGCCTAATTAACCAGTGGGGGAGGGAGTAGGAGAGTGGACCTTCTCGGCTAAGATTCGGAGGTTGGGCATAGGCATGATTTCTTTGTCATGGGACAGTTTCGAGTCGAGTAAAAATTCGACACAACGTTTTGTTGGCGTGTTATTGAGATGCTCTGCACATTGCCACTCTGAAAAAAAAAAAACAGCGACATAATAAATACTGCGCGTTAACAAATTGCCCGTGAATGTGTACACTTTGGATCTATACAGAAAAATAGGCTCAACCTTGTATGTTGTATTACTTTATATGGAAATAAGATAATTTGGAATTGAATTGAATTGAATTGAATTGAATTGAATTGAATTGAATTGAATTGAATTGAATTGAATTGAATTGAATTGAATGGGTATTCTCTGATGTGCTTCCTTAAGTTGGTTGGAGAGGCTCAAGGGCCATAGTGATTTTGATCGCTTTTTTCCCAACCCGGCAACTTAGGGCAGCTCACCAGGGTATAAGTCTGAAATATTGTACCCTTATATTTCGCTTGCTTTGGTTGTTTATCTGTTGTTTGATCATTCATTCACTATTGTCCTGCAAATGCCAAATAAATGATGATAACAATAATGATAATGATGATAATAATGATGATGATAATAATAATAATAATAATAATAATAATAATCATCATCATCATCATAATCATAATCATAATCATAATAATAATAATACTAATATTAATAATATTAATAATAATAATTTACCTGTGTCACACTGGAACACCTTTGCGGGTGCATTTTTGCACCTTTCAAACCAGTGTCGACCTGTAAAGGCGTTTCCAGTGTGACACTGGTAAAGGTGCAAGGTGAAACCAATTTTTCTTAGAGTGTAAACGATCAAAGATGTAAAATTTGTGTCATGTGCAGTTTCATTTTTGATAGCTATAATTATGTAAACGCCAGAGTACCATCGACTGCTTGATTGATTCACCTCTCTCTCTCTCTCTCTCTCTCTCTCTATATATATATATATATATATATATATATATATATATATATATATATATATATATATATATATATCGTGATATCTCTATTTACATATTACGTGTCTTCTTATTCAATGACAGAATACTATGCATTTGAATAAACACAAAATAGTATCTCATTTAAGATGGGCCCGCATTTATCCTAAATATCGGGCAAAACAAAACGGAACTATTGTTTTTTGGTAACCCTCGCTACAAAGAAGTATCCCTATGAATAATGATAAATCAGAGTTCCATCAGTAGCCATCAAGGCGATGGACTGTGTGAGCGAAACGAATCATCCTTTCTCCGTATCCACGCACGTTAATTCTATAGACAAGGGGACTTCTTTTTCTTTTAATTCTTCTCATTGCCTTGATCGGAATCTGACTAACTGTGCGATGTCCTCGTTGCTACAGCCCAACAGCACCTAATCATCCTTATTTATATATATCGCATCCAATTTGATATCCAAGGACTGTGCAATTTTTCTGCTTCTAGCTTTCCTTGATTAATAGTCCTGCTTGAGAGGTCGAGGTTAGCATTCCTCCATTCCGAGTAATTGATGTTCATTATTTTTCGGAAGGTTGCTCAGGTAAAGTTCGATTCTTTCCACTTTCATTACATACCCCCCCCCCCCCCCCCCCAATATCCGTCGTAAATTAACAGTTCTGGCTCAATTCCTTAATCAATTCGTGTTTAAGAGCTGACTTGATAAGAGTCGACATTATCCTCCATTAGGCGATCAGGCTTGACCGACAAGTTGTTGTTTTTTTTTTTTCATTTTCCTTTATTTATTTTAATCATCGTAAATGACTTAAATTACATCATGTACATGTAGATATGGGACACAGGCTGAGGTTTAGTATTTTGTCTGTAATCACGATGCAGAGAAAATTGTGTCCTTCTTATCACTGCGACGAATTGGATTTTCATTAAACGTGTTTAAAGGCAACAATTAAACTAGTTCTGTGGTGTTATGGCAGATTGTCCTTCAAAGACGGCTTTTTCAGCTCCACTAGATATAATCATCTTTAAAAGCTTTTTAGATTACTTCTAAGCTATTTTGTGATTATTCAGGGAATGATCTAATCGGACAAGTCACAAACTATTAACATAATCATTAGTATTAAGACGTGATTTTAGTAGACCAGCCAAACCTCAAAAAAGGCTCTAGATAAGGATTCGACGGCATTTTTTGTTAATGCTCCGTTCTCATACTGAAAGTCTTGCAAAAATACTAAGGAATAGCGTACGGCCGGATGTCACGCGCGTTTTTGCCGAAAAATGTCATTTTTAGCTCAAAATTCAAAAGCATGTCAAAAATCACGATTTTTATTTTTTGCTTCCATTCAATTAATATTTGAAAGATCATGAGTTTCAATTGTCCCTTTTAATGAAATTGCAATTTAAATGTGTTTCTGTAGCATTTTAAAAAGTCATTTTGTACAGCCATATATGGGAGTCTCAAATAGATATATGTTGTTTTCTCGAAATAATATTTTTGGAATTACTACTGTTTCGTAAAGTTTGCATTTCCAAGCTAACTTAAATCTAATTCAATAGCAGTTTCCATTTTATGAAACTAGAGATGTTTCTTCAATTGAATATGCCTGTATTTTCTCAGGTTTTCTTGAAAAATAAGTTATTTTTGTCGCAATTCCGAACACCTACATAAAAAAAAAAAAATCGTTTCTGAACATTTTCGAGTAACCCCTCGCTCTGCTCGCGCGCGGGATGGCAAGTGCGTGCGTTCGTTTTAGACTTGGGAGGCAGCTAGCTGTTTTGGCCGTGAACTTGGAGACACGGTTACAGAAACTAACTGTTAAAGATAATCAAGATACCTCAAAATGTAAGTAAATTAGTATGATTATCTGCTAAACTACATAAGGAATCCAATTTGATCTTTCAGTTAGACATCTCACGTGTATTTGTCCAGGATTTTCTACGTACTTTGTTAGTGTAACGTTATTAGGCCGAGATGGTCACCTTAAACATATAACGACTAACGTTAATGGATGGTATTTCGAACCGGTCCCACGTCTGACGAAATCAATCACCCTTGCCAGTATAAAAGAACACTGGCGTAGCCAGGGGGGGGGCGATGGGGGCGGTCGCCCCCCCTAAGATTTGGACCGGGGATTTGGGAGGCGGAAAAAAAAAATGCGTGTATACTGTATGCATGCACATGAAGCGGGTCTCCTTTGCAACCTTTCATCAAATAAGATATATTTTTTTAATATTTCACTCAAAGTGTTCACCAGATCGTTGAATTTCAATTCAAAATATGCAAAATCTCTCGTGCTTGGGAGGGGGTATCCCCTCCCAAACCCTCCCCCTCTGTGCCTCTTTCCCTAGCCAAGTACACTTTTTAGATCTTCAAAAAATTCTGAATAATTCTGAGTGCACAAGACTTATCACTTATATTCCGAAAACTGAAGGTTCCCTCATGTATCTTAAGGGGAATTTCCCCTTTTAATCGACCCTTTCCTCCCTCAGCCCCCCCCCCCCCCAAAAAAAAAAAATCAGTTTTTTTTTTGTGTGATTTCTCAAATGTTGATTCCATCAAATATGCGTATACGAGATATCTCAATTTCAACCTTAAAAAGATAAAAGCTCCATCGGAAGGGAAGGGTGGAGATAACACTCGCCCACGCCTTCTCCCTGCTCGCCCCCCCCCCCCCCCCCCCCCCGGCCATGCAAAGAAGTAGACTGTGGCTATACCCAGATCGCTTTATTTCAATTCTAAAAACGCAAAAGCTCCGCGAGCGGGAAGGGGAATCCCCCTTCCCCTAAGCTCTATAACGCTTTATACATACGCACAGATGGTGCACATTCGGAATAAGAGCTAAATTCCGTGATTTTAACACTTCGATGAAAAAGTATTGCACCAAAAATTTGCACCAGATCGCTGAATTTCAGGTCTGAAAACGCAAAATCACCTTCGTGTGGGAGGGGATATGCCCCTATCTACACCCTCGTGTGCATGCTTTTTCTGTTTGATTGCTGAACAGACAGCGTTCATGATATTCAGTGTAAGAATTAATACAAGAAGACTAGTGTATCTAAATTATACCATTTTATAGGCAAATGGTTCAATAATAATCTACACTAAAATATACTGCAACCTTAAACAAGTGGGACTGTTTCAACTCGTTAAAACACGCAAAAACGTGCATCAAATTGCACCATTTGCAACATCCAAATGCAAAAAGTTCTCGCCGTGGGAGGGGGGACACCCCCTCCCACACCCTCCCCTACCCCCTCGCTCGCTCCGCTCGCTCGGGTTCAGTCGCGTTCATGATATTCAGTGAAGAGAATTAATACAACAAGTGTATCTAAATTATACCATTTTATAGGCAAATTGTTCAATAATAATCTACACTAAAATATACTGCTATCTTAAACAAGTGGGACTGTTTCACGTCGATGAAACACGCAAAAACATGCATCAAATTGCACCATTTGCAAAATCAAAATGCAAAAATTTCTTACCGTGGGAGGGGGGACACCCCCCTCCCACACCCTCCCCTCCCCCTCGCTCGCTCCGCTCGCTCGGGTTCAGTCGCGTTCATAATATTCAGTGAAAAGAATTAATACAAGAAGTGTATTTGAAATATACCATTTTATAGGCAAATTGTTCAATAATAATCTACACTAAAATATACTGCTACCTTAAACAAGTGGGACTGTTTCACGTCGATAAAACGCGCAAAAACATGCATCAAATTGCACCATTTACAACATCCAAATGCAAAAAGTTCTTACCGTGGGAGGGGGGACACCCCCCTCCCACACCCTCCCCTCCCCCCTCGCTCGCTCCGCTCGCTCGGGTTCAGTCGCGTTCATGATATTCAGTGAAAAGAATTAATACAAGAATTGTATCTATAAATTATACCATTTTATAGGCAAATTGTTCAATAATAATCTACACTAAAATATACTGCTACCTTAAACAACTGGGACTGTTTCACGTCGATGAAACGCGCAAAAACATGCATCAAATTGCACCATTTGCAACATCAAAATGCAAAAAGTTCTTACTGTGGGAGGGGGACACCCCCTCCCACACCCTCCCCTACCCCCTCGCTCGCTCCGCTCGCTCGGGTTCAGTCGCGTTCATGATATTAAGTGAAAAGAATTAATACAAGAAGTGTATCTAAATCATACCATTTTATAGGCAATTGTACAATAATAATCTACATCAAAATAAACTGCTACCATAAACAAGTGGGACTGTTTCACGTCGATAAAACGCGCAAAAACATGCATCAAATTGCACCATTTACAACATCAAAATGCAAAAAGTTCTTACTGCGGGAGGGGGGAAACCCCCCTCCCACACCCTCCCCTACCCCCTCGCTCGCTCCGCTCGCTCGGGTTCAGTCGCGTTCATGATATTCAGTGAAAAGAATCAATACAAGAAGTGTATCTAAATTATACCATTTTATAGGCAAATTGTTCAATAATAATCTACATCAAAATAAACTGCTACCATAAACAAGTGGGACTGTTTCACGTCGATAAAACGCGCAAAAACATGCATCAAATTGCACCATTTACAACATCAAAATGCAAAAAGTTCTTACCGTGGGAGGGGGGACACCCCCCTCCCACACCCTCCCCCCCTCGCTCGCTCCGCTCGCTCGGGCTCGGTCGCTTCGCTCCCTCGCAGACTAACCGCCCCCCCTAAGATGAAATCCTGGCTACGCCGTTGTAAAAGAATACCGTTGTTAGACAGAAAACCAGTTATATCTAACGTTAACGTTACATTTCAACTGCTATTTCTACTAAAAATCTATTGCAGAGGTTAGAGTAACACCGTTAAACGCTAACGTTAGATCTAACATTAACAAGTTAGGCCTACGTATATAACTGTAGTGTAGGCCTGCAACAAGGCGAATGCGAATTAAACACTGGATAGTGGAACGTTATTAAACTGTAAACTTTACGCTTTTCGTTCAGGCTTTAGCTCGTCGCTTGTTGCAGTCGAATCGAGGCCTAACACTATTTAACAGTGAGAGATGGTCTAAGTCTATGTAACATTAGATTTTAACATAAGTTGTAACGTTACAGTGCAATGTAGTTCTTGATCTATATAACCCTTGCCTTGGATTCAGTGTAGGTGGCAAAAGGGTCCTACTCGATTACTAACGGTCAATTGTTTAATAGATCTAACACTAACGCTACCAGTGCCAGTTTGTTAGGCCTATATTGTCTAGCAAGGGGTCCACTAGACCTATCAAAGTATAGATGGTCTATGTCTACTATTTACTACGGTCTTGTAGAGTCTAACATTAGACAGTATGGTACTACACTAGGGATAGCCCGACCAGACGCTGTGTATAGTTAGTTATATTAGTACTAACGTTACAACTGCTAGAAATCTAGGCCTTATATAGGCCTAAACGCTACTGGTAGACAACTCTATCGTTGTGTGTAAGCCCTAGGTCTATTAAACAATGCAATGGTTAGATTTGTGTACAGCTTATTCTTTTCCACATGATGCATCTCCAAACGTTTGAAGCGGTGATAGTGTTGATCAAGGTCGGCGTAGGCTCTACCTTCTTCCTCTCTCCTTCCTTCTTCTCTTCTGGTCTAACACAGGTTAGAGTCGAGAAGTTAGGTTCTAACAGTGTTAGACCTAGACCAAAGTCAGTCTTTAATACCTAACGTTAAGGGCTCTAGGTCGAAACTCTAACGTTGAGATCTTGAGCATTGACTGTTAGATGTATCTATCTAACGCCACGGTTAGGCCTAGATCTACACTTACACTTGTTTTGCATATTATCTGAAAGCCTGAGAGGACAATTCTTCTTAAGTTCTTCTCTGTCTAGATGTAGATGGTAGATCTATAGATCTATAGTATAGTCACTGTGTTAGAGCTCTTCTCTTACATCAATCAATCCTAACAACTAGACACTAGCCCGTAGTTGACCAGTGCAGTAGACTTGGCCTAGTCTAGACCCTTGACCTAGAGAAGAGGCTACCTAACGGTAGTAGGCCTAGAGGAAGTTCTACAGACTCTGTTAGTCTCTAGACTGTAGATCTGTGTGTAGAACTAAATCAGGACCTAGATCTACATCTAAATGCAGTTTTACTGGCTTGATTTTCATCAGTTTGAGAGATTAAAGTTGGTTCTGAAAGACATCATTCAGATGCAGATCCAGAGAGTAGCACTATAGAGGCTGAGACCTTGTGGGTCTGCTAATGCAAGATTTTGTTTTTGATAATTACTAGTAGTCTAAAGGTTTCTAGCTGTTTTCTAAAATCTTGGTCTTGGGAAACCTACTTTGGTTATCTTAAAGTGTACCAGTTAGACTGAGGGTAATCTCTAGCTTTTACAAAGTTGTGTAGACTATTGTCTATTACTGAGTAGGCCTAGGCCATAGACCAATTTCATCTAGTAAAAATTTTACATTTTGATTTACTTATAAAGGTAACATTTACTGTCAATTATCTAGGGGAATAAGGAAAATTATGTCAATGCAAATATGTCTTTTCAAAACCATCTTATTTTCAGTATCATTCTTGCTTCTTGCAGTTTAAATTTCATTGTTAATTTATAATCCTCTACTTAGTAATTGTGACCCTGCACCTCAAAACAAACAAAAAGTCGCCAGACATGCATTTTTAGTTAAGACCATATTCTGAAAGAGCAGACTTTAAGCTTTAAAATGATGTATAACTCAAATCAAATGGACTCTCCTAACCTATCTAGATATTGGAAAGAAAGCACAAACTCAGGAAAAGTGTGAACTGAGAAAAGAGGCTCTGAAGTACAGTGTCTATTCAAGCGCTTAATCTTTACCAAACCGTGCTGGCTGTGCAATGAATGGGACAAAAAACAGGAAGTAAACCACCAGAGTAACAACAATGAAGGGATTATCAGATTAAACTGAAATTAAGCGTGCCTCATTAACACATTCTGTCCATAATCAATACCAACTTTCAAAGCGGTAGCATTATCCTTTCAAAAGTTATTAGAGTTGAAAGTGAAGAGTGTGGACAAGGTTTTTCAGAAATGAAAAAGGGATTCTAAAGACACACTTAATCACACTATTCTACCAAAAATGTTCGAGATAAACTGCTAAAGAAACACACTTTCCTGCCCGTTTTATGATACCAAATGTTAGTATAATGTAAAAGAAGACCCGCTCTTTCAGAAAATATGAAAAAGTCAAGTTCGGCTAGGTTGACCCATTTCACTTATTTTCAGTCCTCACGCAAAATCAGTGTGTGCGACTTTATGTTCGTTTTGAGGTGCACGGTCACAATTAATAATCAATGAACTATTGATGATTGATATTTTCAGCTAGTTGTTCTACCAGGTGGACTGACAGAGTCTTGCTGGCCTTCCTGCTATGCCACAGAGAGAGAGAGAGAGACCCGAGAGACACATCCTGACTTGCCCATATGTAAATAAAAATCCTTTATTCTTTCTACTTTACAAGAAAGTGCAGAGTGTACGAAACTAGAAATGTTGATAAAAGGATTTTTGACAACTATGTTTTCTTACCAACAACTACATTACCTTACTCTGCTCGCAAAAATTAATTGTTAAAAAGGAAAAGCACTTTTATCTATAGTACATCATAAAACTAGTTACAAGGTAAATATGAAAATTGAAAATATGAATTTATTATTGTGAAGAGTCCCCTGAAAGAGTAGTATTGTATTTACTGAAGAAGAGATAATGTAAAAATGTAACATAATCATATGAAACCAACACAGATTGGTATGAAATACTGTATATTTCTCATGTGCACTTGACGGAGGCACAAATTTAGAGTGCGAACAGATTGAAATACATCTTTAGTTTCAAGTTAACTTATTTTGGAATTTGTTGCTCTGTTGTTTTCATCAAGGTGTGAGCAACACACGGACACGTCGACTTGCAGATGACATCAACCAGAGTGAGAGGAAGAGACGTCAATATCCTGTCTGGATCTAATCTGTGAATCCTTTGTCCGTACTAGCTCTCACAAGTAAGTATTAATGATTAGAAATACCGGTATTAGAAATTTGTCAAAATCCAAGTTGATTACACTGTACCTCAATTTACAAATTGATTTGCATATTTTATAATATATATAAAGATAAATTTTATCTTAATGCACAGACAAATTAAAACACTATGTTATCAAATATTTGTTAGAGGAATTACAGAAGTTTTCTACTGTGTAGATCACTTTTATAAAAAATGCGTGGAGTATCAAAGATGATGAAAATAATAAGAAATAATAAATGACAGATATACATGGTTTGCGGAAGTGACACAAAGACCAACCCCTTCATTTATAGAATCTTATCTAATATCATCTGTATGCTGAATGTGCTTACTTTTGTTTCTTTCGTTCCCTGTCACACTTCAAGGAAAATAATTTTCGTAAGGTCTGATTTATTCTCTTTGAACTTCCTCTACCTCCCTGTCTCCCTGTCTCCCCCCCCCCCCTTCCCTGCCAGGCTATCCGGTCAGCAACCAACGTCTGAATGCAGGGCATCATTGGAACCTCACTTCCTACACACAAGGAATGCCTCCATTTCCTGTTCTCAAGTGTATTCACAACATATATGACTTTGTTACATATTCATTGGGAATTATTTCTTACAGTAGATGAGGTGTAAATTTGATTTCATATGTGATTCCTCCTAATTCTTTAGTGCTGGAGTAAAACAATGACGGATATTTAAATGTCCACAAAACTACTGGGTTAATGTGATCTACAGTAGAATTGGATTCATTTTCAATTTTGCAGGCAGCATTATTAAGATCGGAGGCACTTCTTGAGCTCTTCCATGCTGCAAATCACACGATTGGCATAGACACTGTGAGAAGAATCGATACAACAATAGCAAATGCGATACTAGACAGGTATGCAAAGAATGGTTATGTCTATATCCCAACTAATATTGTCACTGGTAGAATGGTTCATTGCTCATGTGATAATATTGATGTTCTGGAAGACACTCTCGATGGAAAGAACACGTTCCATTGCACACAGATGATGGTTTGGCAGAGAGGTCCAGCTCCAAAGCAAGAAAGAGGGGAAGTAGAGAGAATGCCCTTCCTCAGGCCGAGAGCTATCAATCCTGATGCCCTGCAGGAGTTTCAGAAGCTCGATAAAGCAGTTCTTCCACATGGCAAGAGGCCAACTCCTTCATTTCATGGTGAGAGAAACATTGAGGTAGAATTCCGCAGTAGCATTAGCGATGAAAGGAGTAAGGCTCGAAGTAAAGATATGGCATGGATTGTATCACGTGTACTAGGGGAAGAACAAAATCAATCTGTTCCGTCATGGAGAACATTCAATGAAATGACAAGTGTAGTTGATCCTCCTATGACAACGGCAGGAATGCTTCCTATCCTGCAAGCGCCAGCTGATGACAACGACACACTCACAACAGTCATCAATAGATTTATTGCCATATCAACGCATCTTGGACAGGAGCATACTATCATCACAGCTGATCAACCATTGTACAGTAGAGGAAAGGAACTGACATGGGCCAACCCTAAGTTTGGAAAAGTAATTTTCCTCCTTGGCGGACTCCACATTACTTTCAACTTCCTGAAGGCTATTGGCCAGCATATGGAAAGTGCTGGGCTTGATGATCTGTGCACAGAAGCAGGAGTCTATGCAACGAACACCACAGATTCCATGCTTGATGGAAAGGCCTATTACCGTGCTGTTCGAGGACACCAACTAACATATGAGGCACTATGGCGCATCAAGTGGCCACTCTTCCAGAAGTGGCTTTCTGTGAACAGCGCAGAACGTGGCTTGCATCTTTCGGGACTTGCCAAAGACGTTACGCGGAGTTTCAAGGAACAGAGAAGAAAGGGTAAAGATGCATGTGGATCAGTGTCACTGCTATCAGACTTCATAACTCAGAACAAGATACATGGTCTCGTCAGAGAATTTGACAGGAGCTTTTCTGACAACCCAAACTTTGTGCTGTGGTCCACATACATGGAAATGGTTGAAGTACTGCTAGATTTCATCAGGAGTGAGAGGGATGGTAACTGGAATCTGCATCTAGAAACCTTCGAAGCAATGCTTCCCTGGCTAACAGTCTATGATCATACCAACTATGCAAGATGGGGTCCTGTTTATCTGTCGGACATGAGACTTCTCAGCAAAACTGCTCCTTCCATCCATGCCGAGTTTGCAGCAGGCAACTTTGTGGTGAAACGGTCTAAGAGGTGCTTCAATCAAGTCTCTGCAGACCATGCAACAGAGTGGATTAATCGCACATGCAAGATGCATAGTGGCATCATTGGCATTACGAGGAATGACCAGGCAAGGAACAAGTTTTGTGTCACATGGGCAGAGCGGTCCAGGATAACGCAAGATATGCGTTCTTTGTACAACCTAGCAGATGAGAAGGATGTCCCCGTCACCCGTGTTGATGGCCTTTCTTTGAGAAGAGAGCATGACATTGAAGATGTTGGCAAGCTGACAACACAGTTGGTAATGTTGGATGTGTTTGGTGCAAGAAATGCAGAAGTTGAAGGAGAATGCTGCAGAGGTGACTCGCCATCCTCTGTCAGGGAACAATGCTTAGTGTCACTTGCTACAAGGGATGTAGCAACTCCTGACGTAACGAGAGATCTGATGACAGCAGAGAAGCGTGGAAAACAACAGGTGATATCGTTTGTGAAGGAGCGATTGATTGAAGGCACAATTGGCTTTCATGCCACCATGAAGAAAAATCGTTCACATACCTTCGCCGATCTCTACAAGACTAAGATAACAACTACTCTTCAAACTCAAAAGACTATCAAAGCTGATCGAAAACTTATGCAGCGGTTGTTGAATGCTGTCACTGGAGGGCGATCTTTGGAAATGGCCAGTGTTCTCGAGCATGAACTGTCACCCATTCCTTTGTCGTTGGCCAACATTGGTGGTGAACTTAATTCAACTCCCAAGGCAGAGCTTATCAGTGCCTTAATGGGTGAAGTTCATACACCATCAAATGTTCCGGATACCAACCTGAAGACATGTCTACTAATAGATGGTCATGCTCTCATCCAAAGCTTGGGGAAGCCACGTGGATGTCGAACATTTGGTGAATATGCCGATGTTTTCACAAACGTAGTGACACAGAACTTTGGGAAAGTTTCAACAAGGGTAGATGTAGTGTTCGATCGTTACATTGGTGGATCGTCAATCAAAGCGGCTACCAGGGAAAGGCGAGTGGGCAAGAAGAAGCCAATACGAAAACTCATCGATGGACCCCACACCTTACTTCCTCAGACATGGAATCAGTTCATTGCACTAGATGAAAACAAGGCGGATCTTGCAGCATTCCTGAGTACATCGATGATGGAAAGGTGTAAAACTTTACCAGAACAGTATGAGCTGGTAACAGGAGGTGGCTTCTCGAATGGAACAGAGGCACGGTCTTCCAGAAGGAACAGGATACCACTTCAGGCGAACCATGAAGAGGCTGACACCCGTTTGATACTCCATTCATTAGAAGCTGTCAGGAGAGGCTTTGAAAGGATCGTTGTTCAGTGTCGCGATACTGATGTGATGGTGCTTCTGATTCACTCTGTCTTGAATGAAGCCTTGGAAGTTTGGATGATCTCTGGAAATAGGCAGCAGAAGTGTTATCCACTTCATGAATTGTCAGAGACAATGTCTCAAAGTGCAAAAGAGTGTCTCATTGGGTTTCATGCTTTGACTGGCTGCAATACTACTTCTAGTTTTCGTGGTTATGGCAAGAAGTCATGCTGGAAAGTTTTCCTGGAAAATCCTCTTCTGGTGAAAGGGATTGGTCGTGACGGAGAACTTGAGCCAATTGAACAGTTTGTTTGTCAGTTGTATGGAACAAGTATCCAGGCCAATGTAAACTCAGCTAGGCTTCATCTCTTCGGTAAAGCAAAGAAAGGTCTCGAAATGCTACCGCCAACAAAAGATGCACTGCAACTACATGTTGAAAGAGCAAACTACCAGGCAAAAGTGTGGCTGCAGGCATACAGAGAAGAAATTGTGATGCCATTCCCAGCATCCACCCCAGCTTGGAAATTGAAGTCAGGTCGCCTAGTTCCCATCTTCACATCCATACCACCAATTCCAGTTTCTTGCTTGGAACTAGTGTCATGCAGTTGTAAATCCAAGTGCAGCACAGCCAGATGCAGTTGTTTCAAGAATGACTTCAAGTGCACATTTGCCTGTGCATGTGAAGCAATAAATTGTTGTAACCCAGCATACTGAACATACATCTATATTGACTTTATCAATATAATCAGTACAGTTGGGTTATTTGTCATTTTACAAACTGATTTGATGCATGTACAGAGATTTGTGCATGGTGAAGATTGGCAGAAACGAGTACAATTTTCAGCAATATGGAAGAAGTATCAATAGGTTTCTGAATACTTTTTCATCATTTAAGAACTTTGATTGGGTATTTTTTCCCCCTAAGTTTGATAATTGACATATGTCAGGTGTGCAGGGACCTAGCAATTCTATTTGTAGATTTTGGCAACTTTGAATTCAGAAAAGTATTCAAGGGACGCGCTACTCATGGATTTTCCAAGGGTAGTAGTTTATTTTATCACTATCAATTGAACATTCAGTGCAGAAATTTTAATAGCTCTACGAAACTCGTGACTAATATCAACCAAATTGAAAGTAGACTATTGAATATGTGCAATTGTGGCAGCTATTTCAATAGTGGTGTACTATTTTGAGCACTATATATCCAAACTCCAATGCATTTTGATAGTAATGAGAGTTATCAAATAGATGGATGGGATATATATTGGACAACTTCAATGAACAAAATGGAGAAGTTAAACTATTGCCTGTAGACAAGAATCTGCTTCTCTAAAACTTATGTAACTTTTGAGATGGTAGACAGTAAGCATAATGTGATTTGTAAATGTTAGAAACCCATATCTAAGGATTATTTTCATATTGTTGAAGACTGCTTATCTGCTCCTGGTTATTCGGAGCCCTCATGAATGTTTACTGGTGTACTTGAAAGTGAGATCATTTATCTACCTTTTCAATCTGATGTCAAACTTACTTCAATTGTACTGTCACACATTCCTTTGCAAATATTTTGAATTGAATTTGCCCTGAGAGAATGCAGTACATTGTATTTCCCAATAATAGGTATTGCAACCATACCAGAGGCAGATGTACAGCGCATCTTAAGATGATGACATTATGATACACGTAGTATGATTTATTCATGTATCCACTATGTCGTTGTTGTGTTATGCATAATGACGGAAACGTAGATCAGACTACTAATAAGTAATATTGTCAATTCAGCAAGTCTTTTTTTTTATGTGTATGTGTGTAATGAAAAAAAGGGGGTCTTGAAGTGACCGCCAACAAAAGTTGCAGTACAATGTCATGTTGAAAGACCACACTGCCAGGCAAAAGTATGACTGCAGGCAGAAACAGTAGAATCGTGATGCCCTTGCCATCATCGACCTCAGCTAGGCAATTTACGTCTGTTCACCTGGCTTCAATCTGGTCATTCATACCATTCGAATCAACATTTTCATCTTGTAATTGTGTCAAGTAGATGCAGATCCAAATGCAGCACAGCCAGATGTAGTTGTTTCAAGAAGAACTTTAAGTGCCCATCTGCCTTTGCATATGATCCAGTTAATTCTTTTACCGAACCTACTGTATGGCTGTACATTAACTCCATCGACGTGGTTGATATACAATCAGCCCAGTCTGTTTTGTTGTCAAACTGATATGATGCAAGTAACATAGATTTGCATAACGTTGATATCGCCTGCTGCTATAGTGGTAAAGGTACGCTGATGAAAATCCATTCTCGGAAAAAAAAATAAATATCGTCTCCCGTTCATTTTTTTTTATTGTGTATAGATTGACTTAGTGAACATTGTATGAGATTATGGTGATTGAGAGTTATGTCGTCAGGTGGCTGGGGAATTTTGAGAGTTCATGATCACTGAATTTTGTTGTTGTTGAAGATGTGACAATATAGAAAGAAAAGAAATTCGTATGTAATCAGAGAATTACACATATACATATATATGTATATCTATACATATATACACATATATATACATATATGTATATATGTACACATGTATATTTGTATATTTGTATATATATATATATATGTATATATATATATATATATATATATATATACACACATATATATATATATATATATATATATATATATATACATTCGTATCCTGGATGCATGATACATATAATTTTTTTTATGTCATCGAATTCGTGTTCATTCCAAACAATGTTCATTTACTATTTCCAAAGTTTTTACACATTCAACCATCATACAAAAACTACTCATATCAAGTTAGTCTCCCACGGGAAGACAGATCAAAAATGAAATGTGAATTCAAGTACTTTATTTTATGACAGCTTACTGAAATAAAAGAAATCTTATGCCTATCCGTTGCATGTGCTTGCATGCCAGACCATGAATCCCCAAGCTTAGGGCCTACTCGGGGAAAGGGGTAAAGGATGAGAAATTTTGATATAATTTTTTCTCAATAAAAGGTAATTACACTATCAAGGTTTCCATGACAACCATTTCCAAACTTAGTAAACAATGCATATTTAACTTCTTTTGGTTTCATTGTGTAACTGACATTTCTTTTTAAAGAGAAATGTTTCAAATACTTGTGTACGTGTTAGAATTATGCCATTATTGTTTGAAATTTTCTGAGACTCCACATAATGACTAGTTGCTATGGTAACAGCACTACTGATTGCCCTCTATAATTTTTAGGGCAAAGAAACACATTTCATTAATATCAAGTTGTCACAAAGGAGCTGTTACAGCCAATTTTTCAACACATCCATTGACTTCGCTAATATATCACATAAATTACCATTTGTGCTTAAAATGTGTATAGGCGTATACGCTATAGGGATCCTACATTCAATTTTCTTTCAAAATGCGCGTCCGGTAAAAATACATCGTTCCTTTGAGGATAACACAAAACAAGTTATATTTAACCTCATCTCACAATTTCTTTGTTGCATGTGATTTCAGAACATATACAATATGTCCAGTAAATAAATACTTGTAAATAGTTCGATTTAGATAGTGTATAAAAACTTTGAAATATGAGTAGATTTCACAAATGATAATTTTGAGTAAATCACGATTTTATATTTCATCGTGCCATATATTTGTGTGTAATAATAAAAATTCAAATGCATATTAGTCATATTCTTAACTTCAAATTAAAGAAAAGACCTTTGTAATTTGAAAGGTACTTATTAATCATTACTTATTTCGACAAAAAAATAAAAATCGTGATTTTTGACATTCTTTCAAATTTTGGGCTAAAAAAGGCATTTTTCGGCAAAAACGCGCGTGACATCCGGCCGTACGCTAAACTTCAGTATTTTTGCAAGACTTTCAGCTGGGAAACTTAGCATTAACAAATTTTGCCGTGCAAAGTAAAAAAAATCGTCTTGGCTGGCCTACTATTTACAGCAGCTTCATAGACTGGAGTTTTTGCTCTCACAGTGTCCCACAGTGTGAAACACAATGTGAACGCAGTGCGAAATCTCTTTACATTGTTAAATCGACAGTTTTGACATTGTGAACACATTGTGAGTCATCAATTCACAGTATGAAGCAGAAGATATGATCCGAGAACTCACTGTGAAAAACCACACCACAGTGTGAAATCATTTTCACACTGTTAAATTCGAACGTTTTCACATAGTCGCACAGTGTAAACATGGATAAAGTGATGGTAAGATCATAACGCGTATAGTAATGTTGCCTGTCGATGGTGTTGGTGCTTGACAACATGCATCGCGTCAGTGCCCCCACCCACCCCCCGTCTCTCTCTGTGCATAATATATGATACATGATATTATATAGTATATGTAGCCTATACATAATTGTGTACATATTTACAAGTTTATACCCATCATGTCTATGTTTTTTCTCTCCCCCTATCTATGTCTATAAACCCTGTTGCCCTATACCGTCCTACTATCGAGAAAGCTTGTATCTCTTCATGAATAATATAGCAGTGCGCTGTTCAAAACGGAGCTGTCAATCTGCACACTGCATTATCAACTTTCATACATCACTCTGCACTTTGTCAGAGCTTGACTGATGCGCAGCAAAGTGAGCAATTAACCATAATACTGTAATATATCAATGTTCAATGAATGTGACTATTTAGCATGCTACAGAAGAAATACTTTATTGCACACACGCGCACACACGCACACTCCCTTGACACTGTAGATGTACATATCAATGTACAATTTTTCAATCAGGGTTACTTTGTACACAAATCACTATGACGACAGTCGGTTTCATATATCTTCTCTTTTTTCAATATTCTATATCCAAAACAATCACGTGAAGATTTTTTTATATCATATACAATTTATATATAGATATATATATATATATATATATATATATATATATATATATAAACTATATGTCATATAGTCAGAGGTCCACCCTTAACTAAATGACATATCTTCGCCTCATGTAGTTGGCATATGAACGGGATTGTGACCAATGCTTAGTACTTTCACGAAAACATCTACAACTTTAAAATTTTATATCTAATTTATCATTCATCTGACTAAAACAGTATATCCCCACTGTGTTTGCTTGATACTATTACTTGATCGCCGTGATAGTGAAGTCTAATACGAAATGGAGATTACTTCGGCAAATTTTATCAGTGTACGAGCTACTCAAGGCATGAAGACAGCCACTCATTATTATCTCTTCTTCCTTGCTTTTTCTTTTCTTGCTTTTTTTTTTAATGAGACTCGTTAAGACTATCTTTGCACACTGATATTTTCCGGTCTGTTTCAGGAGCAGTTACTATTAAGCACCTGTTGATTGACATCAGAGTCAGCTTTCCTGAAAGTTTGCCGTTAATTTTTCGACGTTCGTTTTAAACAGACAACCGATATTTATGCTGTGTATCAATATTGCGAAAGCAACTTCAACATCACAAACATTGTGTAAAAGAGGTGTTACAAGACATGTCACAAAATATTCATTCGCATTGACAGAGAATGACACAGTGCAAATTGATTCCATTTCTATTTATACATTGCAAACAAACGATAAGAATTACTTATGACAAAACGTCAAAACCGGAATTACACAGCGTTTCATCTTTACACTAGTGATATAAGGCGTACAGCTGAAGATGTTTGCACTGCATATTATTTTGCCTACATGTCAAAAAATCATATTTAGTCTTCACATCAGATTCCCCTTTCCTTGCACACTGGGATTCAGGATATTCAACACAGGCGCCCTGACGATTTATCTCTTCCCCCCCCCCCCCCTCTCTCTCTCTCTCTCTCTCATTAAAGATCATTCCAAACTGCATGATTGAACCCCACTGTCTGTACCTGTTACGATTGCTACGCGTAAATATAGAAAGTGGAAAACTCCGTTGAGATATGACAATAAAGACAATCATACTTAATACACACAAAAATATATGATAATATGATAATTATATCTAATGTAGAATACAATTGTATAGTATGTACAAGTAGAATACATTTTTTTTTTAATTTTACTGCACTATCAACACTTGTGTAATAAGTTGCTTACAGTAATCTGTGTTGTTCATAACTACTTTTATACAACACCTCAGAATGATGTCGAATTGTGATTGGCCAAGAACATGTCACATGACATTCAATAGAAAATACCTATCAAACTCATTGAGAGTGACAGCCAAGCAATAGGCCCCTGGCATGGGCCTATTGCACGGCTCGAAGGTAGTATAGCACGGCTTCGCAGGGGGCTACTACTGCACGGCCGCTCACTGTAGAGTTCTGTGGCTCACACTGGCAAAGCGCCAGCAAACTACGTGCTGGCCGGCTGCGCTGCGCTGCCGGTAAGTCTCACAGACCAGGCGCGGTGGAGTACTGCAACGTTAACGTGTACGCGCAGCTACCTTAGCTTACCTAGCTAGTTGCATGTATTGCGGCCTTACCTACTGCTGTGTTTTTACTTTTTGACTCTGATCTGCTACGTGGACCACAGTAATCCCAAAATCAAGACTTCATTTCAAGTTGAGAAACCGTAATTTGATTATATTTCTGTGTTTTCATACAAAATCATTGTCGGAAATAGACAAAGTCTAGACCTACTAACAATTACTAGATCTACCGACATCTCAGATCGGCCTAACTTGTTAACATTCAGGCCTAACTCGATCTAACGACAATAACGTTAGTGTAGAATGGGTATAGACCCTGCAGAGTTTGTGATTCCTGTGACTGTGTGGTCGAATCATGACGAGTGTTTGACAGCAGTACACAGGGTGGTTTACAATTCTCGGCCTAATTGTTACATTTATTTTTGGGCCTTCATGAGTTGGCGGTCACTAATTTAGTACTGTGATTGTGGACAAGGTGTTGTGTAAAACGAATAATTTATGATTTTGTTCGTGCATTGGGGCACGTAGTATCGCACGAGGCGCGAGATTCGCCACTTGTCTATTCAACGCGGCGCTACGCGCCTTGTTGAATAGACCAGTGGCTTATCTCGCGCCTCGTGCGATATTCGTGCCCTGATGCACTCACAACTCATAAATTATTCGTATAATATTGCACGGAGTTTGATTGCAAACGAGCAAAGCGCATATTTAACAAGGGCATTTTAAAGTAAGTACATAATCAGATAGAGCAAAATAAAACATTTTCGATAAAACCTTACTAACTTTTCCCATAACAGTAAACATTCTTGAAGTTATGATTATGAAATATCCCATATTTTCTTATGATATTGCTTGTTTCTTGGCAAATTTATTCGTAAATATTTCATATTTACAAGTCGAATGAAGTTAATTCGTTTTGCAATTACGCTTTATATTTATTTTCCGTAATCAACCGCAGTGACATCAAAGGAACCCCACTAGACCGACACCCACGAGTCATACAGCCCACGAGTTCGACATTGAAAACAGGTCCATGAGTCATACAGCTCACGAGTCATAGAGCCCATGAGTTCAACACTTGGCAAATAAAGCCCATGAGTTCGACACTATGTAAAAACAGCCCATGAGTTCGACAGATACAACACGGGGCTTAATGTGTCGGTCTCGTGGGCCTTGTTAGCTTAGTGTCGACCTAATGGGCTGTATGACTCGTTAGCTGTATAACTCATGGGCTGTATGACTGTCTTGTGAGATGTATGACTCGTGGGCTATATGACTCGTGGGTGTCGGTCTCGTGACGTGCACCCAAAAGAACAGGCCTGCTGTGATAATGCTGTACTATAATCGTGGGTAATTGCACTAGACCCATAATTGTACTTGTTGATTCTTCCTTGCAGTGCTCGGAGGCATATTGAAAAATTCAACGTACATTAACTAATTCAAGAATTTTTCAACAATGTTTAAAGGATACTAGGTTCATTCATTTTTTAAAGCATATAGAAAGCTTTAAATACATACACCATTCTCTTTTGAAAGACATGGGTAGGTATAGGTACGACTGGCTTAACTCGATCAGGATGGATCTAACCTCTTTTCTTCTTCTTCTTCTCTCTCGTATTCGCAAAAAGTATTGGTATCATCTTCGAAAATACGGATTAGGCCTACATATTCAGATCCCCCCCCCCCCCCACACACACACACCTTCATCAGAAAATCTTTGTGGAATTCAGCCTTCAAAAGTCATGTTGTTTGTTTTTTTGGGGGGTGTATTTTGTTTTGTTTTGTTTTGTTTTGTTTTGTTTTGTTTTGTTTTGTTTTGTGTTTTTACCATTTTCTCAGGATTTGGGGGGACTTTTTGTGTTTTTGATAGAGATAGAGAGAGTTAAAATAGCGTGTATTGGGCTGCAGCCCAAGCTGGCGTGTCATCAGATCTGCGTAATGAGAACGCAATCGCAAACGGTTCGTGATACCTAGGTGCGAGTAGGAAAGTCCTCTTCCCTTTGATTAATGTAGAGAAACACAATGACAGACGCTGTGACAACCATCCCTGCAGTAAGCAGGAACGCCACCAGACGATTCAATTTCAGAGCCACTGCCTGCCAATCCTTGCTGTATTCTGTTTTGTCGTGCCCCTTTCTGTTTTTGACCGCTGCTCTGTCCGTAACTGCCGTTTCTCCGAGTTTCGCCTCTTCTTTCTCGTCTATTTTGCCTATGGGTGGGGTCGGTTCGTGATAAATATACGAGAGGAGATTTGAACCCTTCCTCTGCACCTTCGTCTGTTGAGTGGTTACAGCGCCCGATATCGAACCCGCGGCCCAGTTGAGACCGGACAAGCGTCGCACAACCCAGTTTCCGGTGGTGGATGGTTCATACTGCTTCGAGCTGGTTTGGAGCAGAGCCAGCCTCTTCAGCCACATGGGCACGGGTTTGCTGTGCTTCTTGTGGATGTACATGGTCAGGATGGATGTGAATATGGAAATGGTGTTGATGACGATCGAGGCTACGAAGAAACTCCCTGTGAAAAGCAGTGGATAATTTCATTCTCCAGTGAACGTTTGCCATTCGCTTTATATTTAAAACAGCAATAACAACACACTTTCACATTTCCTATACTTCCGTTTTCAGTTTTTCGGTCACGTAAGATTACTTTTCTTGAGCTATTGCACATGCTTGTGGAAGATAGAGCGAGGTAAGGCATAATGACCTATGGTATCATAAGAATTACCCGCATACGTGTTGATACATCAGACAGATCAATTACAGATCCACTGATGTGCAAGACACTTAAACCTGGTTGCTTGCATCCAATATTGAAAAAGGAACGACACAGACATGGGTATATAACTTGGTTCACTATTACTTTCACCCTTTCTGTATCAGGGACTTTTGACAGTTTGTACAATGATGTGGATTTTCATGTGCAAATCGCCAATAAAAGCACACAAAAGGCGAAGAAACATAAGAACAAAAAAAAATAAGGTCAACAAGCCTCACAAGGAGAGAAAAAAAAATGAAATGAGACCAATTTTACAGGTCCCCCCCCCCCAAACACTTAACCCTTCCTCATGTGCATCCAGATGGCTATTGATGAAGAAACTTAATTAGTGCACTATTCACCTATCAGAGGAAACTCCGTTCCTATGGGCGGCATGGACGTGGACACCAGCTCCTGGAAGAGGAGCATTGCTAGGAGATTACTGGAAGCCAGGGAGACTTTTTCCTCCGAGTAGGGGGGCATGAAGAAGACGAGGAGTGAAACCATTGACAGGGTGGCGCTGGGCACGATCACTGTGATGACGTAATAACGGGACTGGCGCTGTCACGAAAAAAGGTACAATTTATCATCATTATTATTGTTATTATTATCATTATCATTATTATTATCATTATTGTAATTATCATTATCATTATTATCATTATTATTATTTAAGCGTTATAAAGTATTTTCCGGCAAAGGTTGAATAAAATATTCGATGTTCTTTATCACTCGCTTTTTTTTTTTTGGGGGGGGGGGAGTGTTTTCTTTTTGGTCATACTGCGTCGATTCTTCCCATTGTTTAGAAAAATTCAATTGCACAATATATTCTACTCAACTATAAACAGTAAAATTTATTCGGTGTTTCTTACTTAAGAGGATATCTATGTTACTTATACCATAGGTCGATAATATTTGCTGAAGGAGAATGCTTTCGATGATCACGTCTTAGTGTACGGCCCCATATTATGACGTTAGAAAGAGAGGATACGCCAATGGAAAACTGAATAACATCTTGTTTTGCACGTTTCGGGGATGTTTGTTTGTTCATTTTTTTTGTATGTTTGTTTGTTTGTTTGTTTTGTGTTTTTTTTTGTTTTTTTTTTGTTTTTTTGCTTTGATCGCTGAAATCACAGGGATAGTTCTCTTTGATTACCTACAAGAGGAATATCTCGTGTCTTACTGAAAAGATGAGGAGGTAGTGGATCTCTTCATATCCATGTTCGCAGCAGTCCCATTTAATCCTCTGCATTTCTTGCTCAGCGCTTGTGAGGTCCCACACCCCGTTCTCTATGAACCCATCGGTCAGGGCGCCATATCCGGATGCTTTCAAGCGAATCTGTAATAAGTGTGATAAGACGGAAAAAAAAGATGAAGAAGAGAGAACTTCATTTCTCATTTAATTTCAATTCATTTTCATATTTCTCGCCGTAAAATGTATCAGGTATGACAACACAGAATGACAATGATAATGAATATGATCCAGCTTGGATGCAAAACAGAATAAATACAGTACTGCATGGCGATTAATCTATGGAAATTTTAATTTAAGTCGAATGCTAGAAAAATACGATGAATCCTACTTGAAAATAATAATATTGTTGATTAAATTATGTAATACATAATAACAATATGATATATAATATTTTAATATTGCTCATTGTTTACAAAGAATAATATGAGAGAGGGAGAGAAATGAAATGAGATATGTACCTTCGGATTCCAACAGAGTTGTATTCTGTACAGACTAAAAACTAAACAATAGACCTATACTCTTGCTTCAAGATAATGTAGATGAACGTAAATTCACAGCTGTATCCTGGGGATATCAAAAATACAATAATAACTTAAAGACGAAAATGATATGCTGTCATCCATGACAATGCATGCTCTTGGTGCATTGACAGTGATTACACTCCCAGCCAATACAATGTAGCCAAAACCAATTGATGTCAAAGCAATCCACTAACACACACACACACACACACACACACACACACACACACATGCAAAATCATTATTCGCGTGCATGCTCACATAAAAAGGCTTTCTTCAGTTGGGTCAATGTCTCTCCATTATATTTCCGAACGCCTTTTGTTTTACGTAAGTAACAAAAGAATTGCAAAATGCCATTTAGTATTCTAATCAATGATTCAGTGTATGGGTGCATGCATTTGCTATCAAAAAAACAAAAACAAAAAAACATGAACGAGGATTAGACAACATACTCGTACCGAAGAGTTGTCGAATGCCCACGAAGCGATGATGAGGCGGCAGTACTGTTTGTCGAACGGAAAGTAGCGCACGCGAACAAGACACGACGACACGAAGGTGGAGCTAGAGAACCACGTGACCATCCCGTTCGGCTTGACAGATGCGATTTGGTGGTCCATATTCACAACCGTCTCGTCTATCCTAGGGAATTAATTTCAAGCAAAGGTTCAATTTGGAAAGGGCGCAGTAGAGGTAGTCTATTCGTACATGAGAAAACGGTAGGGAGATATATTCCGTAAGTGCTTTATACCTTTTTAAGGCTCTTGATTTCAGCACCTGCTTACTTCTAAATTCAGTGTAATGACTGCTACTTATGTGCATAACCACTTAAATATACAATGCCTAATTAACATTTGATACTCACGACGAATACAGTGTCAAGTCTAATTTCCAAATCTTCTTTACGGGAACATGGAGAATGTTGACGTCACCATGAAACGCTGGTTCCCAAGACAGATATTCGTCTTTCCAATTCTGCAGAGAATAAAACAGCAATGGCAACATGCATTCATTTAAGGTTTCGATGGGAAATTGCTCCGTACAACCGATGAAAATAATGATACTGAAAAATGTATAAGAATGTCCACAAAGAACTGCTCCATATTAAATGGTATGTCAGACTTTCAATACATGATTATTATGAAACTGATACTTTTGAAAACAGCATTTATCATATTGTACCTGTGGAAATTCAGACAAAATGAAAGGAATGTTGGACAAAATATTATTTTTCATGTTGCTTTCAAACATATTTTGAAACGATAACAAAAAGAAATAATATATTATTTCATTTAGGCTATTTGTGACGTGCTGTACGCTAAACTTCTACTTTAACGCTAAATGTTGCACAGCATCATACTCTATATAGATGAGAATACGATTCTGTTATATTTTGTTGCATCCAAAGTCTGATAGCTAAACGTTGACTGCAGCAGATAAACAACAACAAGAACAACAACAAAATAGATATCCTGTTTGCGTTATGTCAAATAGATAGGAAGCAAGCTTTTTGCATAAAAAGTGTTATAACTTTAGCAGGTATAACCACTCTACAATACGCAAAAGTTAACGATTAGCTACTCACCAATTCTAGATTTGCAATGACCGTCAGCTGTTGATCATTCTGTGCCTTGTCATATTGGGACGTGAAATCAAAAAGAAAGAAAGAAAGAAAGAAAGAAAATGATGAATAGACCTACACCTTGACATATAGTATAGAACGAAAGATATATCTTATTTCTTGAACTGAATTATGAATAATTATCGCTTCAACTAATATCATACTTTGCATGATTATTCCAGATTGCTTAGTGAATTATGAACCTTATCCTCACTTTCTTTCTTTCTTTTTTTATAACATGCCTTAAAGTCTGCCTTTACAGTCCATCATGTTTTTTTGCATATCAGTTCTTATCATTGTCGTCCATAAATATTTCCAAAACGTTGGCAAAATCAAAATGAATATGCATTCCTGAAATACCTAGATGACGGGCATGTTTCCTACATTTGAAGTTGATTTAGGTCATCGTTGTAAGATTAGTTGCTCATTAATCATCACTGGTAATCACAGGTGAAATTGATGTTCTGTTTCTGCTAAAAATGTCCATCAGTGTTCATAATTGTAATATCCATACAACATGACATAACACGGAGTTTCGAGAAATCTGTCGATTCAGAACACGTGTTTGAACTTAAATTGTGGATGTGCGGATAACATAAAGAGTCGATCACGAGCTACGCCGAAATCAATAGTAACTTGACTGAGAGTCACATTGATTTATTGATTGATAAAATTATTTCCATGTTATCTTAGTTTTAACGGAAATTCCCAACGACACTAAGCTCGTTATTTGTTTGCATGTAGATAAAATGATACAAAAGCTATAGTATAGCCAAATTATGTACAAAGTTAAAACGCACTATGTCATTAAATGCATACGCCCACACAAGAAAATGTGTAAAGTAAAGATAAAGAGCACTGTTACATGGAATGTATATAGGCCTACTCTAAAAGAGCGAACACTTTACAGCAACATTTGCAGAAAATACCGAACGCAGAGGACAATCTTCGTAAGCACAGCTTATTTTTGATGAACTACATGCTTTGAGCGGCAAAATACAATGAATCTATAATCTATCTATAATATGAAAGGAATTATTACTGTCATCCGCATGAAGTCTGGAGAACATCTATTTCTGGAGACTTGAAGTTTTAAGAAAAGTTTGCCTCAATCAGGTAAAGCTATCGTCGTTGCTGAATTGCTTCATGGATATAAAAACAAAAACATTTTGACGAATGATAACTTGGTGATATGCACTTTATAATACGTTGAAATACGCGGCTGAAGATGGGTATAGGTAGAAAATCTTTTACAGACTGATGGTATATGAGAAAAACTGACTCACGAATGACACCATGCGCTTGAAATTGAGTCTCAGATCGATTTCGACCACGTCGGATTGGTTTCTGACCGGGCGAAGGGAGGGCTCGCCATAGTTCTCGAGAAGACTGTCCAGCAGCTTCTTTTGTGGCGATGAGAAATGCTGGTGCGATTCACTCTCTGTTCAAGAAATGAAAAGAAATGACATGTCTGTGAGGCAAACAAATTGTGTTATTCATCTTGAACAAAACGTAATGTTGCATGTTCCTCCAGGGTATTACAAAATAAGAGCAAGAATCTATTTGAGCACACTGAAGCTCTACATTATAATCCCTGTAAAAACAACTGACATATGGGAAGAAGTGTCCAAACGTTGCTGCTCCCGTCAATGCCCATTATCGCCAGATCAAACCTTGTTATATCAATATTCTGTAACAAATATGTCTACCAGCTGCATCTATCGGACTGTTTTCTGTAAGATCTTTCAGAACTTGCAATGTCCGTTTGATTAAAAGCCCTAGAATCACTTTTTTTTTTTCAAAATCTATCAAACAATCATCTGAAATGATCTTTCTGAAGTGCTGATAGCTTTTGTCAGATTTGATGATGATGGCTTGAAATCAGCCTGCCAAAATATCAAGATCTTGAAAATGACATCGCGTTTTAGAATTCTCATCAGAACGAAGTAGTGGTCAATGCGAATAGAAGAAATATTTCACCAAGTCAGCAGTATGCCAATATTGGATCGATTTCACAATAATCATTCGCATAAGGGTTTGCCCGTATCAGATGATCTTACCGCCTCGAGCAGCAGAGTAAAGGCTGGTAGCAAACAAAAGAACAAAAGTCCAAGACAATGCACTTGCCGCCATGACCAGGTACATGTAAGTTTGACCTGACAACTTGTGATATCAAGTTTATGCTTCTTAGTCCACTGGGTTGCGAGTTTCATTTGGCGACGAGTATACGTCCAGTGGCGCCGCGGAAAGTGTACGTTCAAAGTAAAGGACGTCAGCTGCAATTACGTCACCCAATACGTTTTTCATAGGTGCGCACCACAAGACCTTTGACACAGACATACAGAAAAAAAAAGAGAATGCAACCGGCTGTTGTCCTTGTGCTAGCTTTGGTTGTTACATTTCAGTGGCGGATCCGGGGGGGGGGGGGTTGGGGCATCGGGCGCCCGCCCCCTCTTTATTTTTTTTGTGTGTGTGTTGTTAAAACGCAAGAAATAAAACGAAAAAATGGGGGGGGGCGTGCGCCCCCTTTAATTTTGTAAAGGCGCTCCCCTTTACTGAATTCCTGGCTGGATCCCTCTCTGCGTTTTGTTCTTGTGAATGATGAGATTCATGCTGTCAATCATGATTTCAACTTTTATTAATGCCTGACTTCAAGTGTGTGCGTGTTTGTGATTCACACAGTATGAAAGGAGGAGAAGGGTCGAACGGACAGAGGGGGGAGCAAGCACTGGTGTAATAATCAGACATTATCATGGTTCTGGCGCCAAATTAGACCGACAAAGAAAAAAAGATAGTCAGATCAGACAGGGTAAGCAGTGACAAGATTTACCGATAGAGAGTAGACGGACGCCGTCCACGTTTTGCTTATTATGATTATCTCAAAGAGTGATTGGTGGATATTTAGCAGGACGATTTTTTTTCTTTTAATGTTTAATAACCGATGTGATATAGAACCCGGGTCCGGATATACTTACGTCAAGCTATCTATGGCTTATCATTGCTGTCAGTCAGACACCGCTATCAATTTGAAGTGCAAATATGTGCAATCCTGACTGGTCAATTTAATATCTTGCTCTTTTTTGATAGATATCGATGGCTGAATTTTATTTCCGATCTCCCGAAAGGCAATTTACCTGTCAGAGGACATCGGGAGAAATCTATGCGTGATCTATCTCGAGTCATGAAATAAACAGGGGGTGGCTAACTGGTAAACTTTCAATCAAACATCTATGATATAAAAAAAAACCAAGAGGATCGGAAACTATCAAATTAATCACCTACGTGCTAAGCGCTTGCTCGTCCAATGCCATGACATAACGCCCTATAACATAATACGAATCGACCGCTGATCTTGAACAACCGTTGCATTAATGAACATTGCCCTTGCGCGTATAATCCATTAACCTATTTTGTGTCCGCATTCTTTATTTATGCTTATGCAGTCTACCCTACCTAAGTGACGGAAGTAAGAGATAGGTCCGTGGTTACAATGCGTATAATGATGTACATCTTATAATGGCGGAGAAATCACGCTACCAATTCAATGAATACGAAATGAGTTGTGAGATAATGTGGATGCTCTTTCGAGCCTTAGACAGCGAGAAGCACAAAATCAAGCAGCATGTATGCCTTCTATAACATTGTTCGGCGCACCTATCGGCACACCTTCCACAGTTATTCCATGCGTTACTAAAACAAAAACAAAAGTATATACTTTTTGTGTGTGTCCGTGTGTGTGTGTGTGTGTGTGTGTGTGTGTGTGTTTGTGTGTTAGGGAACAAAAAAGGGGAAATGGGTTGCAGAAATAAACTGAAATTGAAATTAAAAATGACCGTTTTGAAAGCGCATAATTTCAAAGATATACTTCTCAGCTAAAATGAGATGGAAATTCATGTTAAGCATTCAGAGAGATTGCATCCGGTGTATTATGTGTTTTTGACAGACGGTTTATTATGGCTTTTTGAATTAGATTGCATGATTATAATCAAAGAAGATGCACAGTAATATGGTGTGTATTCGAAGGCGTTTGCAGTCGCTTCTAGCAAATGAAGTAGGATTTTATCAGTACGGTTTTACAGGTACCACAGAAGATACCGAAACCCCCTGTCGAAACGCTAACTATAATAGATGACCACCATGGTAAGAGCAATCTATACCGCCCATTCTGTTCATTGTAAAATGCATTATTGAACAGGACTACTTTTTTTCAATGACCTAGTTGAATAGGTAAATGGTTCTTTTGTAAAGCCAGCGCAAATGTTTATGAACCATCATTCTCTTATCTCCTTAATCATCCACAAAATAATGTTAACGTTGATAATACATATCAAAAGGAAAATATCATGTCACTCTGCCAACTTTGCGTTCTTGAAAAAGTGCACAGTGAGAAATTGAAACAAAAACAAACAAAAGAAAATACATGTATGGCGGGTTCAGCAGAGAAACGAAGAAATATTCCTGGATCAAAGTTTCCATATTTAACGTACAATTAGTGTAAAACTTGAATATGCCACTTCATTCTTGCATGTTCATCATCCCAAATTATGCTAGATCGGTGGCTCGGCGTGAAAAAAAAAACAGATGTAAAAGGACTCTAATGTTTACCGTGAGATAGCTCAGTCGGTAGCACGCGAACCTTATGATCCTGGTCCCCGGTTCGATTCCCGGGTCCCACTGAGCAACGTTATGTGTAATCATACCGTTCCTTCTAGCAAGAGGCAAGACGCTCTGTCCCTCGCATTACGACAAAAAATGGAGGTCCCGTGTGAGTCACAACTCATGCACGTAAAAGATTCCGCTTCATTCATTCATCGCAAAGAGAAGGGTGTTTAAGCCGGTGAAGTGGTGCCACCTTACATCCAACTGGACCCCATGGACAAATGGAAGACCAGCCATTGCAGCTGAAAGTGGGCTATCCAGCCATTTTCTTAGATGGAAAATGAAACAAATAAACAAACAAACAAACAAACAGACAGACAAACAAATTGTCGGTGATATATTCAGATACGTGTGTTTGCGCGCGCACTTACATAAATGAGCAGACGTTCGAAATCACTTTTGAAATTTTGTTGCAATGCAGTTAAAGGTATAACAAAACAGAAACAACAACAAAGAAATCTTTTCTTTTCACAAGTCAGCGACTCAAGGAATCTATAGTCCCTGGAATGTGCTCAACAAAATGCTTGAACGTTCAACCGTTGCCAAGCAACGGTACATTCTATATAACAAGTAAATCCATTTGGGGTGCTATTCGTTATTTCGAAGGTTCGCTATTCCGAAGGTTTGTTATTCCTAAGGGTCGTTAATCCGAATGACACAAATTCCCTATACCTAGAAGTTCGTTAATCCAAATATGAAATTCGGAATAATGAACCTTCGGAATAACGAATCTTCGGACGAAAGAGCCTTCGGAATAACGGACCTTCGGAATAACGAGCTGTAACCGTCAATTTGAATGGAGATGCCAATTTCAACTGGCAGGGACTGACAACTTTCGAGTACATTTAGGTAAATACAAGGACTCGACATGTTTTTGTTTTTTGGGGGGGTGGGGGGGGGGTTCGAGGAGTGTGCTTTGAACTGAATAATTGAGCGTTTCGTTGCGTGACTATTAATGTTCAGTTCGTCTCAGTGTGCAAACACTTTGCCGTTATATAGGCATCCCATCTATAGCTCTCACGTCAGAGGAGGTTAATGCTGCGTGTTTTATCTGACGGTGGAGTCCTTTCATCTAAAATTAATATGATTTATAAAATGACGGTTGCAGTCAGCGGTAGGCCCTTTTCCCCTCGCGAAGTCATTTAACCAGTAAATGTTCGTTGATGCAAATTTGATTTAAAATGCATGAGTACCATCAGTTTTATTTCCAGTGAATAGTCCGTTTTGAGTCATGTTTCGTCCACACAATGAATAAGTTTGTATACACACACACATACACACACACACACACATTGGGAAAGTCTGTATATATATTATATATATGTATATATATATATATATATATATATATATATATGTATATATGCATACTTTCCCAATATACGTCATGTGTATGAATATAATATGTATAAATATAATATTTATACATATAGAGACCAATAATGACGGTGTGTGTGTGTGTGAGGTCCATCACTCAAAGCAGAAACACATTTCGAATGAGTAATCTTTAATTGCGAAATTTTAACGTGTCAACTAATGTCGGTGGATCATGACTAAGCCGGGCTCTCATCGATCAGATCTTCATTAACATTACCGGGAAGGACACTTTGATGGTGGTTTCTGTCAAAGAGCGTGACAGTTCTTCAGAAACGATTAAATACCGCTGAGAAAGGCAGATGGAGAGTAATGGTACAGGCGGCTGATAAGAATGGCGTTAATTCATGGCTATCATTTATTATGATAACAACAGACAATTCAGCGATTAATCAATTCTAAATCGCACATTTCAACCTGCCTCCTCTCATATACTTTTTGAACTGATCAAAATTAAGTTTGATTCACAGATGACCAAATAGATTTGTGTTTTAAAAGGTTTAAAGGGGATGGCTAGCAACTGATCAGTGGGAATCAGTGGGAATGATGGGGGAGAATTGTTACAATCCTTGTGGGATTCATTTAAGGGTACATTATATATCTATTGTTGTGTGAAAATTATTTGCTTCAGAATGGTCTCATATTCAAGTAATGTGCAGTTTGATGCTTCGAGGTTATTCATTCATTCATTCATTCATTTATTTTTCATTTCCAACAAAAACATATAGATATATTACAAAAAATGAATACAGTGCATACATTTCATTATACAAAGTAAAGGATACATTTACAGAAAACTTGTAGGTATAGGAAAATGTTCGAAATGGGGAGGAATGCTAAAAAGCTGAGCTTTTTAGAAACCAGCTTATTGCGTGAAGTGAAGATAAAAGACAAAAAAATATAGGACACGAGAGGTAGTGGATGGATGGAGCCGCTTAGCTGTAATTTCGACAGAATATAAGGTTGGATTTTACACTTCTTTGCAACCAGTAAAGAATCAATACAATTTTTCAATTTCATGAAATATACAATTAATTTTGATAATGATATTTAGATAAATTCTTATAACTATTCAAAATATTTTTCTTCAGATAACTCTTAAAAGAACATAAACTTAGAGATGTCTTTAAACTGTTAGAAAGATTGTTCCAATATTTAGGTCCAGCAAATGTAAATATAGATTGTGTAAACATAGTTCTAGTTAAAGGCAGATGGAATTCATCTGAGTGACGAGTCGGATATTTATGGAACGAGCGGTTTCTCGCAAACATGCTTGTAAAAACAGACGGCAACAAATTATTAGAAAGTTTATACATAAATCGGCCAAGACAATAATAATAAATATCGGTTATCTTTAAAATTTTGTTTTCAGAAAATAAAACATCGGTGTGGGCTCTCCAAGATACAAGACAAATTATTCGAAGAGCTTTTTTCTGGAGACGGGACAGTCTGTCGAGATATGTTGGATGTGTGTTCCCTAAAGCTATGATGCCATAATTCAGATAAGGTAAAATCAAAGCTGAATATAACATTAAAAGGGTGGGAATAGGAAAATAATATTTAACTCTATTGATAACACCAATACTTCGAGATATTGTGTGACAAATACTATCAATATGTGACTTCCATGAAAGTTTATTGTCAATAACCAAACCTAAAACCTTCATTGATGCAACTTCATCTATAACTATATCATCTATTTTTATATTATTAGGGAGATTATTTAAAGTATTGCTAAATAATATACATTTGGTTTTAAGAAGATTTATAGACAACTTATTTGACCTTATCCAACATAACAATTTCTTTAATTCAGAATTTAACAAATCCACCAAAATATGAGGATCTGAATGAGAAAGAAAAACATTAGAGTCATCAGCAAAAAGTACAAAAGATAAAATATTAGAAGCGTTTGTTATATCATTTATATACAAAATGATGCCTGTTATCATGCCTGTACAGTGACGGGGCGATCAGGAAACATTAAACTGCATACTTGAATATGAGACCATTCTGAAGCAAATGATTTTCACACAACAATTGATGTATAATGTACTCTTAAATGAATCCCACAAGGATTGGAACAATCATCCCCCAGCATTCCCACTGATTCCCACTGATCAGTTACAAGCCATCCCCTCTAAGTCACAAGAAAAGTGCAGTTAATGTTTACATAAGTATATGCTGCAGGAAGCCAATCTGGTAAGTTGACATTGATAACGTACAACGTAGTTTGACTTCTTAAAAATCAAACCCAAGGCTAAAATTGCATCATTTTTTATATTGGTTTTATTTTTGCTTTGCTTTTGACATTATCCCGTATTTTTCCACCCCCAATAAAGTATTCTAGTTTCTTCTTCAATAGTTAAATGCATGTTGGTGATATTCTGCGGCCAAATTCTTATACCTTCCTAATTAATATCCTTACTTCCAGTCATCCATGACGTACGAATACGATCTTTAAATCACATTGACCCAGCATTGAACTTTTAAATAAATCTATAAATGTGTTTGTAATGGAAATTACTTTTAACCCTTTATCTGTTAAATGAGTCGAATGTGAACAAAGTTTACACTCAAGCTTCTAGTCAGGAAATAAACTTGCAGAGGGTTAAAGGATGCACTGTGGTAAAACGAGTCATACAGCCCACGAGTCGTACAGCCCACGAGTTATACAGCTCACGAGTTATACAGCTCACGAGTTATACAGCCCATTAGTTCGACACTAAGCTAACAAGGCCCACGAGACCGACACATTAAGTCCCGTGTTGTATCTGTCGAACTCATGGGCTGTTCTTACCTAGTGTCGAACTCATGGGCTGTATGACTCGTGAGCTGTATGACTCATGGACCTGTTTTCAATGTCGAACTCGTAGGCTGTACGACTCGTGGGTTTCGGTCTAGTAGACGACCCCGGTGAAACATAGGAGAACATTAAAAGACTGAAGCATAGCACACAGAGTGGAAAGCTCTTCCTATGCTTTCTAACTGCACAGTGAAGAAGATGTTAGATAATTGCACTGAAAAAAGAGTAGCAATGCTTGACCAGTAATTGATGAATACGTATTCTCTTAAGACACAATTAAGAACATGTATACATCGTAATGTTCGAAATCGATTATCATCTAGACGAGGTCTGTCTAGTATAGGCAATTGCGTGATCCGTATCTTCCCCAGAAGCATTCAGAGACTCATTTCGTATGTTATTCATAGTGTATTTACAGTAATATTTTTCTCCAGTTTCCCTCTCTCTCTCTCTCTCTCTCTCTCTCTAAGTTATTTATTTTGTTATTAATTGATAATCTTACATTAACTTGATGATCATGACATCATCATTGTGAGATTATAAGTCACAATTTTATCAAACCAGCTTTATATACTTCATAAATTAATGATTCATCGATATATACTTTGTAATCATTCATAGATTCGGGTGTAGTGGATGCACAGTAATGTTTGCATCTTTTCAAAGTTGTTTTTTCTTCTTCTTTTTTTTTAGTCATTGGAGGCCTCCTCAGTCAATTTCTTGGCATGACTGACGTCTGCAGAAGGTATGTCTGGAAGTGGTTGAACCATTAGCTGCTATTTATTGGTGTGGGAAAAAAAAGAAATACACCCAAAATCAATACCCAAGTACCAAACATTTTTTCTTTCTTTTGTTGTTGTTGTTGTTAACGTTAAGTTTGATGCGGGAAGCGAGACGAATTCGAATGAATTTTTCCACGCATCTTTTATTTGAATCCTTCTATCTATACACTTTCAATAGACAATACACATGACCATTAATTAATTTAATGTCTATAATATATTTCAGGTTAGTTTTCTTTTTTATTTTGATGCCGTTGCTCTTTCGAATTCGCCCCAAATTGATTGAACTGTTGAGTTTCTTTGTTGTAAACAAAAAAATAATAATAATACAAAGTTGACTAAGAAATATCGCATCCTCACGCGAATGAGGACTGAGTTTGTTGTTCTGCCTTCCTTGCACGTCTCCGGACACCATCTATACCTCTTGCAGGGATCGCGTGTGTGTGGTTCAACGCAGACATTTATCCCATCAAGATAATAGCTGTCACGTGGTGGAAAGAGCGTCCATCGATCAAAAGACTTTGATAATGTGATCCCTAACACACGCTGCTGTCAGCGAAGTCGTACTCGGCCGGAAACGCAAAGAGACATATGATTACAAGTGCCGTCAGACTGAGCGCTGTCGCGTGGACAACAGCAACGACGTGGGATATTTTCCGTGCAAGGCGCTGCCACTCAGCAGAAAAATCACCCTTCCGATCACTTTCTCCGCTCGCTTTCTGTTTGGATTTATCTTCGGTGGTTCCTGGATTATTCCGTGCTATCCTTCTAACTCTACTCGTCTGAGCCGGTGTACGCCGAGAAGCGTCTGCATTCAATACAACTGGCAACTGAGTATTCTTGTCCATTTTCACATCAGTTACAGCTCCCGAATTTGTCATGTTACATCTAGCCCTATCTGGGTTCGACTGGTTCGAAATGGTTTGAAGCAGAAATATTCTTCTTAGCCAAATGGGGACAGGTGTGCTTCGTTTTTCTCGGTAGATGTACATGACGAGGATCGAAGAAAAGGTAGACCAAATGCTTAGAACGATCGAAATCACAAAGAAAGTGCCTGAAAGAAAAAAAACAAGGAGAAAAAAGAGATTTATTGTAAATGGATTCGTCATTAAATGCTTAACATACCCGAGTTGAATCATTATCATTACATTTATTTAATAATTATACGTGTGTTCCATTAGTGTTCATTTTCCCATTCGAAAAACTTCTGGACACTTCTTTAATACACTGCAACCGTTGTTCAGCCACACTCTAAAAAAATAAATAGTAAATCCAACATTTTACATGACTTTACTCCTCAAACCTTTTGTAAATCCAGAATTTTCGTGTTAACTTTAACATTTTAAGTGTTAATTCTAACATCTAAACAAGGTTCCAGAAGTGACAACATTTGAAATGTCAAATTTGCCATTTTGTTTTTTAAGAGTGCACCAAAGATGTTTGTGCAAAGTTTGTTCAACAATCTGAGAAAGAACTACCCCTATACGCATCCGTAACAGGGATCTCAATCTATAAAACCACCGAAATACCAATATGGATATGGTGCAGTGTTCCGATCCCGACTCACCTATGAGTGAGAACTCCGTCCCGACAGGTGGCATGGAGGCGGATACCAGTTCCTGCAACACCAGGATGGCGAGGAGGTTGCTGGACGAGAGCGCAATCTTATCCAATGAGTTTGGAGGCATGAAGAGCTCCGCCAGCGATATCAAGGACAGCATCGCGCTCGGTATGATGAGGTTAAAGACGTAATGGCGTGCCTGACGCTGAACACCGGAAGAGAAAATTGATGTTATAAATCTTGTTATACACACTCGATTGGTTATAAAAGCCGGAGGGCTCTTTCGTTATCTTCTCTTTCAGTTCTTAATTCCTCGTTTTGACGCATCTGCCACATTCTCTAAGCATCCTCTATCAGTTGTCTTAACAGTTTCATTCCCTTTGACATAGACTTTGACATAGTTAGAAAGAGTAATGAAACTATCATCTCAACTGCAAAAAAAAAAAAAAAAAAATACGGACAAAAAGGGGGTATTTTATTGTTGCAGACATAATTATTCATGTATTTCACAACACGTTACTATGTCGTACGTGCTGCAAACTATCGTGTACGAAAATGCCATCAATGCTGTTGTCGATCTTGAATGTTCGTTATTGTTGGAAAGAAATTATTCAGCAATCAGAAGAATTAGCATCATTTACATAAAGTGTACTGTACCCTAATGGCACTTCTACACATGTTGATAGCCTAATGCGCTCAGTCAAAAGTGGATCATGTAGAGGAGGATATTATATGATTACATCCTACCATACATTAAATTATGAAATAAGAGGAAAGACGAAACGGTACGTATATAGCTTTGAAATTACCATTCCTCTTACTGCTCCTCCATTTAGGAAAAAATATATATGAATATATATAATCATCAAAAACAAAAGTGAAACCAAGTTCATGCTGTGTTCACCAACAGTTTATATTGGCACACAAATTGCTCGAAAATTTGTGTGCCGAAATAAACCGTTGGTGAATACAGCATGAACTTGGTTTCAGATTTGTTTTTGATGATATTATCACACTAACACGTGGACAACTTACTCAATATATATATATATATATATATATATATATATATATATATATATATATATATAAAGAGAAAGAGAGAGAGAGAGAGATGAATTTAAGACTTACCTCAAGAATAATATCATATTGCAATTCTTCCCAATCTTTGTCGGATGCAGAACGCTTCTTTATTTCCATTCTAATCTCTGCATCGCGCAGGTCCCAAATGTGATTGTCCATGAAGAAGATGCGCAAATCAATGCCCGGTTGAGGAAAATAATGGATCTAAGAAATATAAGGGGATAAAAGACAAAACCTTGTAACATCAATGATAAATATGATTCTTCCACACCTACAGGAGAAGTACAAAAGATAGATATCCAAACAGTACCGATACTCCTTTGGGGTGTTCTCTGTGTATAGGCCTACAACTATAATATAAACAGCCTCCTCCATTAATAAGGTTGCCTTCACGAATACGCTTTAATAAGATTCGGGGCAAGACATGATTTGGAAAAGACAGTTAATTAACATATTTCTTCTGCTAATATAGCAACTGCCCACGTGAAAAGGAGTAGTTTTGATTACATTTTGAACATTGAGTTAAGATTTTAATGTCATGTCACTATGAAGTTATCAGTAACGCAATGATATAATTATGATGATGAAAATATCAATTACTTTCTTTGAGTCACAGAGGATGCATGCGTAAAAACATTATTTGCACTTTAGATATGTAAGCCTACCGATTATTGGTTTAAAGCACTACGAGAAGTGTGGTGGAAAGGCGATAAAAGAAAACAATTCTGAAGATCATGAAAGCAATAAAATTCATTTTCTTCTTTTTCCTGTCAGGTACAGTCCGCCGCTGGCGTATTGTACAGTACCTTGTATCGATTCTACTGCCTTTAAAATGTATATCTTACAACGTCGCATAAACACTATTATTTTCCTATGAAGCCGTGCATTTTGAGTGCATAGCAAAGACTGAGCATTACTGATTTGATTGACTGATTCAACAATCTTGTGAGGGCAACTATCGCTTTGAAACGTTTGACGCATCTCAAGCGATCGTTCGATGGAGGGTGGGGAAATGTGGCACCTCACAATTTCAGCTCCACTTTCATTGATGGATGAACTTTCATTGATGGATGAACATAGACACCACTGCATCCTGTAACAATTACCCTGTCAACAATGAAACCATCTCAGCGGTGATCTTATTTGATATCACGTGAAAATCTAGACAATAGTATGGTAAGAATGATTGATAGCTGACGTACAAAATTAGACAATCAAGTGACACGTGACTGACAATAATCTTGTGAGTCCAGCCTTGTTGACTAATCCAAACGAATTACCTCAAACCAGTTAGGGTACTAAAAATTATATTAAAAAAACCCCGAAAACGATGAATGGATATTCCTGTTGTGAAATAATGAGATTTCAAAAGGTAATCCTGCCAGTTTTCTGTGATTACATCGTGGGTTCATCGGATTTGTTGATGAAATAGAAAAGGGAAACATTTCATGATTAACAAAGTAATACGTGTCCTCTAAAGAACAACAACAACAACAACAAACAAGCAAAAAATGACCCTTGTAGGGTAGGAACAAAAGGTGAAAACACCTTTGCTAAGGCATTTGGAACGAAGGCCTCGTCCAGCCTTTGATGAAGCGAATCTTACGTTTAAGTGCCAGCCACGCTAGAGTGTGCCATGTGGAGCCACTAAAACACAAATACCATGGCAACGTTTGAATTAAAAGCGTGCCTTTTGAAGAAACGTGGTGGCCGGTTATTGTGTTAAATTTTCCTAACAGGGAATTCTTCTGCCGACTCGGACGTTTAATGATCAATACTAGTTACTGGAAAGCACTATAGGGTGCTTATATAGATGTCAAGCAAAATCGTCTAGTGTTTGTTTGTTTGATAGATACTTTATTTTCTGCAAATCAATATACATAAGTTACATAATCATGAAAATGCAGGAAATATACAAAGTAAATTAAACGCAAAGTCGTTTGACTTGCATAAACCAAGATACATACTAAGTACATAATCATGAACACGTAGGACATATGTAAAGTAAATTTAACACAGTCTTTTGACTTGCATAAACAACGATATGAAAGAAATTTAATATACAGTATGCATGTCTATGCAGCAGTGATAAGAATAACATTTATAGTTAAGAAACGATTATGCAGAGGGCCGCCATTATAAGCATTGCTTGAAAAGATGGCCGGCCCGAGGAAAAGATAAGGACGTACTAAATTCGTAACAATATAAATTCTGCTGCGAAGGTAGCAGGGGAAAATAAACTCTGGTGTGCGATGGTGGTGGTGGTGAATGTGTGTGCAGGTGCTTGAGGGTGCACAATAGCAGATAGGCTGGAATTTAGAATAGTGAAATTGGTTTACTGAAAGAGGGGACGATATGCGCTGTTGCTATCAGGAGACCAACATTAGTTACAGGTTTATATAATTTATTTGTTTTTAGTTCATATTTGAAATATACTGTAATAAAATGTACTTCTTTAAGTTTGCTTTAAATGAAAACAAGGAGGCACACTGTTTCAACTCCTCAGGAAGAGTGTTCCATGTATCCGGACCTTGATGTCTAATCGACTTTTGAGCAAGTAAAAGCTTCGGATTACTTAAGTGAAAATCATGGGAACGACGGGTAGGGTATGAGTGAATATGGTCATTGGTTACTAGGGTATTATGAAAAAATGGTAATGCATTTCGAGTGTGTTTATACATAAATATGGCAGTTAGGTATAAATGTATATCATGGGCCTTCAAAGTTTTTAGGCGATAGAATATGGGGTCAGTGTGAGCCAAAAAATGTGAATGTGTGCATATACGAAGAGCCTTTTTCTGGAGAAGAAAAATTGTGTTCAATTTTGTTTTGCTACTGTTGCCCCATACAATATTACAGTACATTACATATGGTAAAAATAAAGTGTTGTATAACATAATTAAAGTTTGATCATTAATTAAATATTTTATTCTTCTTAAAACACCAGTTACTTTAGATATTGCTGTTGTAATATTCTGAACATGAGTATTCCAAGTTAGATTGCTATCTAGGGTTACTCCTAGGAACTTGGTTGAATGTTTCTCAGCAATGTTTATATCATCAATAAAAATACTTTGAGGAAGGGTGGGTTGGGATTGCAACGTATGAAAGTGTATAAAACATGTCTTATCAATATTCAATGAAAGCTTATTACTTCTAAACCACTTCGAGATGTTGCTTAATTCCGTATTTAATGTGTCAACCAGTGTTACAATGTCCTTGTGGGAATAAAAAACATTAGTGTCGTCTGCAAATAAGATGAAATTTAAACGAGGAGAGGAGTTGATAATATCATTGATATAAATCAAAAAGAGTAGGGGCCCAAGGATAGATCCCTGAGGGACACCGCATGACACGTTTGAATATGTTGAGTGAGTGAATTTAAATACAACATATTGTTTTCGATGACTTAGATAACTTCTGAACCACGACAGAGTAATCCCTCTCACACCATAGTTATATAATTTTTCAAGTAAAATATCATGATCAATAGTGTCAAACGCTTTACTAAAGTCCATAAAAACTCCAATTATGTGCTCCTTTTTAGAAAGCGCATCAATAATATTATCAACAGATTTAATTATAGCATAATCGGTAGAAAATCCTTTCCGAAAACCAAACTGATTCGCATTTAATATTTCATTTTCAATCATGAACGAGTGGAGACGCTTGTAAACTACTTTTTCTAAAATTTTCGATATTGCAGGTAACAATGAAATGGGTCTATAATTTTTCACCATTAAGGGATCTTCTCTTTTATGAATGGGGATAACTTTGGCCGTTTTGAAGGAGTCTGGATAATTTCCGTTGAGTAGGGATAGATTGAATATATGGGTGAGAGGGGCTGCTAGGGGGTAAATTATTTTTTTCAACAAATTCACACTTAAATTATCAGACCCACAGGATTTACTACATTTCAAAAATCGAACAGTATCAATAATTTCCGATTCATTAATTGGAGTAAAAAACAAAGAATTTTGATTACTTTCAAATAAATAATCTTTATAATTCTTTGCATCATTTGCAGGAATAGATGCTGCTAAAGAAGGACCAACATTAACAAAAAAATTGTTAAAAATATTTGCAATTTGGTCAGGATTGGTAATAACATTATCATTATGAGTAATGCTGTCAGGACATTCCGTAGGTTTCTTTTTGAGTATTTCATTAACAGTCCGCCAAAGAGCACTTTTATCATCCTTATTAGATTCGAGTTTATTTGAAATATATGATTTACGTGAGACTCGAATCAAGGTAGTTAATTTATTTCTATATGTTTTATACCTTTTCACATTTTCAGGAGTAGGTTTTCTCAAAGATATTTTATAAAGACGGTTTCGAGTGAGAATGGAACGTATAAGGCCTTGAGTAATCCAGGGTTGCCGAGCTTTTTTCCTTCCTTTTCTTTTGGGAGTTAAAGGAATGTGCTTATCACAATAATCTAATAATTTTTGTAAGAAAATTTCATAAGAAGAATTAACATCTTGGAGTTCAAAGACGTCATTCCATTGTTCTTCAAATAAATCTTGATTCAATGAATCAATATTATGTGGCGTTACATATCTATGCATTTTCAAATATTGTTTGGGTTGGTGACGTATTGGGGTTGTTACAGATTTATCATTTATCATAAAAATTGGTAGGTGATCGGATATATCTGAGTAAATAATGCCGTTCGTACAGGTTTCCGTTATTACGTTAGACATTATGTTATCTATTAATGTTTTGCTATGTGTGGTGTTATTTATTCTGGTAGGTTTATTGATGTGGGGATGCATTGAATTGGAAAATAATATGTCGTGGAAATGGGTAGGTTCCAATAAATCTATATTGTAATCTCCCATCAAGAAAATGGATTTTCTCTCTCCAAAGATTTCATTAACACAATGGTCGAAGTTATCAAAAAAAGATTGAATGTCATTTTGTGGAGGACGGTAAATAGTACCAACTATAATATTTTTTTCATTTTCATTTAGGATTTCAATAAATAAACTTTCTGCTTCCTGAATACACAAATCAGTTCGAATTTTAAATTCAATTTGATTATTGACGTACATGGCAACCCCACCTCCTTTGCCATACTTTCTATCATTACGAATAAAATTGTAATTTTCAATGCCAAATAGGTCCGGGGAATTGGTGTGCAACCATGTCTCGGTAACTCCTATGACGGAAAATGGGAAATCATTGAGGGAACTTAAAAATAATTCAAATATTTCAAAATTTTTATTTAAACTTCTTATATTAAAATGAATTAAACTGAAATTAGCACAAATCTGATTTGCGGTATTGAAAGGAAATTGACTGTTAAATTCGTTGATAGTGAAGTATTGGCTTGTGTGGTTCACTAGCTGTTGGTCATCTATTCCAAAATCAAAATTCATTTACAATGAGTGACATTATGTGATAACTGCATATCGTGGTGCAACGTGGAGTGCAGTGCATATCGTATGCACGGGGTGTATACGATGAGGTGCATCGGTGCGTGGTGTGCTGTAACAAACTATAAAGGAGTAATTGAAACGAAATACTTAGAGCCAGAGTCAACATAATTACGTTACTACTAGTAGTCATAAAAAACAACAACAAACAAACAGGGGAACTTAGCTATAAATCTGCGTATAAATGCACATTTAACTATTATTCACCTCATTGAGTCCTCAATGCAAACTCTACCAAAACTCCTGCACTGGATTTACTATCATAAGAATAGAACATAACATCTGGTTCACCTGTAACACACAAATGGAGCTCTTTGATAAGGGGTGTGAAACGTTGAAATGCGGTTATTTCAGATCATCCTGTGTAATAATTGCTTTCGCAATTACACCGCATGCATACCAACCATTGACATTTTCTAAAGTTTCCGTTTTCGATGTAGTGCAGGTGTCTAGTCCAACATACAAAGCGTCACTTGTAGTAGTTTGTAAAATGAATCACCGGTTGTCTGTTGACCTGTGAAGAGGCCTACACTTAACATATTAAGGGTTAGTGACACTCCGGAGCACACCGCAGGGCCAACACGGTCAACCACCGGACCCCCCCCCCCCCCCCCCCCTCCACATGGTTTTATACCATATGAAGGGAGTGGAAGGGGGCCCGGCAGCCAACCACGCCGACCCCACAATGCACCCCAATGCGCACCATACCTTGACAATATATTACATCAGTAGAGGAAAAAGAAAAAAAATAAATATTTGGTTGCAATGCGCTGAATAAACTGAAGCACCATCACTTCGGCAGTTGACAGGAGAAATGCGGACATGCGTTAAACAGTACATAAAGGATGGGCCTCCGCATTGCTAACGACTGTAACAGTATGTACGGATTGAAATTGGGGTCGGATAAAAGACCGATTTGATTCTGCAATACACCCTACGACTATCAAACTTTGCCTCGTAAAACAAGAGAAAGAAAAAAGAATACAGACTTTACCATCTACTATAACGCAAACAGTTCGGAGATATTCAACATAGAAACTGTTCGCAAACAGTTTGGAGATATTCAACATAGAAACTGTAGTTCATAAATACACCCGATTGTATGATGTAGTAATCAATAATGTGAATGGATACAATAGCGAGAAATTATAAAAAAACGCCGAACTGTGCCGTTGTTTAATTTTGTTTTGTTTTCAGTCTTGTCTTTGGGGCGACAGTAGTATCAACACATATGCTAGGTTAAGCTCACTAAACCGAGCGTCATACTAAAATTATCTATTTAAAACCTAATCACTGAATAAAATGTGATACCAATCGACCGGGGCTCAAGCTCTATTGCGGATATAGATAACCTGTCGACCAGTGTTTACTAAATACCTTAAAGAGGCAAAAATGTGTCCGATACCTGCCCGTACTGACTCAATACTACGTATACCAAATTTTTCATACTGAATTGACTGCTTAGCAACAACAAAGATAATGGCAGTCGGAGTTTTTCTTATACGTATTCAGATCGAGGTGTTAATCGTGCAACATCTGGTAGACAGAAATTACCTCTTGGTATTTGTGCAAAAAGTTAGAATGAGCGCATTGACCGCAGTGACTCAGTACTGTGTATGCTACATCTATGATACTCAAAGGACTGCCTATATAATCACAAGAATAATAATGACAGCTGGAGCTTCTTTTACACATATTTGGAGGCGTTAATCATGTATCAACTGGTGGGCAGGATTTTGTCCCTTGGTATGTGTACCAATAGTGAGAATGAGGGTATTGACCGTATTGGCTCACTACTATGTATGTCAGCTTTTTCGTATTCAAGGATTGCCTAGCAACAAGAAACATAGAGTCAATCAGATCTTTTTAAACACACAGGGGTGCTAATCATACAACATCTGGTGCACATTAACTTAACCATTGGTATTTGTACCAGGAGTGAGAATGGGTATACAACGCTATGTAGCAACGTAATGGCAATTCAGAACAGGTTATTCTGACTACATAGCTTTTCGGGTGGTTGGTTTGAGGGCGCTATGTACTGTGAATAATAATTAAGGCGCCATTTCTTAAGTAATCTATATAACCATTTTCAATTTCTTACGTAATAATCCGTGTTTATCAATACAAAGTTAATGACAATTAAATGTACACTTGATTACCTCCTATCAATCCAACACATTTATGATTTACAGGTGTCCAACATAAAACTTCGGGGTCTAGAAATGACCCTTCTCCACAGAACTCTACATGCACCTCAGACAGAAGGCCTATGTACGCCGTAGCACAACAATACCACGGATCGCTGAGAAAAGAACTTGATTCAAATACAACATTATTCTAATCATCTATTATGGGGTGTATGTATATATTAAAAACGGTTGATAACAAATACACAGTTAAACCTGGTTCATAAATAATGCAAAAACATAATACCAAAATTATTAGTTTGCTTGAAGCATAAAGGGAGGGTGGGTTGGGGGTAACTTCAACTTTCAAAAATAAATACAATAGTTATACTTTGTAGGAGTTCATCATGGGATTTGGGGCGGGCTATACAAGATTGATGGCCTGGAGCACCGAGGTGCAATAAGCCTAGTTTCATTATAACATGGAGACCTGTATCCGATCTCTATAATTATGTTCATGAATGGTGTAAAAACAGGTGTCTGATACAGACGCACCACGAATCTTCATGTTCAATAAAAACTATTACTTTTAAGAATAAAGTAAGTGACAGTGTCTCTTCGGCGCTTCATGAAGCCGACTCTATTCATAGTATTTTTGTAATATTAATTTGCTTGAGTTCACAGGATGGTTGTGCCAAGATTGAGAATTGGTAGTTCCTTATGCCACATTAACATTTTTGTCTTAGTGACAAGTTAGTTTTTCTGTTCTTTTTTATTTAGTGTAGAATATCCTGATGAATAGACTTCTGGTAGTCAAGTGAATATTGCGACTATATATCTTAACATGCATGAGAAGATTGGACACAAATTGTGATAATCTATTTGTAAATGTATACGTTTAACCATCAAACTTAAATTTAACCTTCATATCAATATAAAGGGTATAAAAGAATCAGTGGACGACGATTCAGTTGTGACCCGGTCTGCCTGTAGACAACCTTTGTGGCTGGGCGCTGGCACACTGTATAGCACGGCGTGGACCACATCCCGAGGTAGCGAGATGGTATGGACCACTGCTTCGCACCCCCTTCGCACCTCCTCATGGCTGATTCGGCATGGTACTGTTCAATTTACAGGTGTTCAGTCACCATTTAGGCACTCTATCTCTGGCACCTTTTGACAATCGAGGTTAAATTTCCCGTGCTACTGACTATGAACAGGGCGTAAAACGCTATAGAGGTTTTCTGTACGAATCAGCACTCGAAGCACACAGAGGGTTAAATGCATCAGTAGAGCTATTGGTGCCCAAAGGGTTTTATGAAGAGTGTGATCGCAAAACGAATTGAGCACCATTTTCTAAACACATTAAAGCAAGTCCATCATCAGATACAGCAAAATGAATCCTTTTAAGTGATACCTCACTTGTTACGTGCGAAGGGAAATGTATGAAGTTATATACGTAAAATTTTCGCTGTTTTCTTTTGACAACTTTAATGGCAAATGTCCCAAATTAACAAGAATAGAGTTGACTTGTTTCTGCGATTTAACTCTCTATATCGATACGTACCCGCGCTCTGTCGTACATCCACGATGCAACCACCAGGCGACAGTACTGCTTATCAAATGGGAAGTAACGCACGCGCACAAGACAGGACGTTTCCATGACAGCGTGAGAAAACCATGTGACCATCCCGTCCGCTCTGACGAAAGCCAAGGAATGCTCCGGAAGAACTGCAGTGGACTTGTTAAACCTGTAAAGAGAAGTTTTTCAAGATGATAAATGTCTTATGCTTGATGGAGGTGAAAAAGGATCTAATTCGACTGAGGGGTGACGTACCATCAAGATGCAATCACAGTATGTCTGCATCAAGGTGTTCTCAAAACTTAAAGAATGAAAGTGAAGTCATTAACCAATCAGAAGGAGTTCATATCCACATACACATAGACACAAACACACCTACGGTATAAGCAATCAATGCTGTCCTTTATAATGACAGTATAAAATCATGTTTCAGTTTAACAGGGTAATAAAATAATTGAGAACGTAAAAATTCAAAAAGAGACTATTGTAACTTTTCAACGTGACCAGCGTGTCAATATCTTGTTATGAGAGATCAGATGCCGTTACAGCCTTCAAATTTTTTTTTTTTTAATTTACTGGAATATATATTTCGAATGCCAAGGTAGCTATACCATCTCTGCAACACAGAATGAGGCTTTCACTGAAGTTATGCGTTAACTACGTGCTATATCATCTCTCCTATCCTGTGCTTGAATAAAACTGCGCCTTGGCTTCATTTGAATCAGGTTTTGAATGATGCCAATCAAAAAAAAAAAGAAAAAAAACACACACACAAACAAGGATCATCATAGAAAAAGAATTCATCATTAAAGTGCAGGAAAAAGTACTTTGTAAAAATCGTCATCTAATCAGAAGAACTTGAAGATTGTGTTAATATTTCTTCGACTTTGCTAGCTCGCTCGGAATGCTAGCTCGGAATTTGAAATTCCAGCATTGGAAACAGTTCATGGATTTTTTCACAAAAAAGATGATAAGTCAATGACAGCACTTTATGAAATAACCTGACAGTCCTAGAAATTGTTTTGATACAGTGTATGTGTACAACTGAATAATGAAAGGTAACTTCGGGTGCATCAATAACAGTGAAAGAAACCAAACTAACGCTTGTATGTTTGTTTGTTTGTTTGTTTGTTTGTTTGTTTGTTTGTTTGTTTGTTTGTTTGTTTTGGTGGTAGATGTAACCAGCCCACGTTTTGAGCTCAGCAATGATACCAATATGATTTATCTCTCTAGGAACTAATAATCATTACTCATATATACTTACGCGGTACAAAGAGTCAAGTCTGGTCTCCATAACTTGTCGATGGTGACGAAGAGCTGGCTCACGCCGTGTCGCTCGGACTGGTTCCAAACCAAAAATTCGTCCCTCCACATCTGTAAGATGAAAATTATCATAAAGCTTGAGGAGATGGCCATATACATGACTTCGCAAATCGAGAGTTACGTCTTATTCTTAGAAGCCAAGCCCATATATCTCGCGTCAAATTCCGTAGACACTGCGAGCTAATGCTACAGTCACACACGGCCGGTTTTCGAACTGGGTCCAGAAGGATTTAAAACCGTATTGACCCGGTTCGAGCTGCAGAGAGCAGCATTGACCCGCATCGTAACCCGTGTCAATTCCTGATGAATTCCGGGAGCTACGACACGGCTGTGAAAATTTTTTGGTCATGTTCAAAATTTTCTCACGGGTTTCAATTCCGTATTGATAACCGAATTGACCCGGTTCGAATCGCATTGACTCGCATCGACCCGCTGCAACCCCCAGCGTAAAACCGTTTGGACCCTTCCCGTATAACGCATTGCCTTCATGCAACGGATGATGACAAGGTTTACATCCGGGTCGGTACGGGTCGAAGCGGGTCGTCGACACAGGTCGATAGGGGTCGAAAAGGATTCAGTTAAGGATCAAAAAGCGGATTTTTGTGTACGATTCGATACGGGTCAATACGGATCTCTACGGCTCGAAACGGGTCGATGCGGTTTTAATTCCTTAAGGACCGGTTCGAAATCCGGCCATGTGTGACTGTAGTAAAAATTACCCTGCATTCTGGGACTAATCCGGCTCATTTTCATCCGGATTAAATCCGTTTTGTGACCTGGCCGTGTGTGACTGTAGCATAATACAGCTATCATTGCATTCCGATTCGTGAATACACGATATAGATATTCCTGCACTGAACGTGAGAGAAATTCAAACTTGCTATTATGAGGTGAGTGCAACTAACTGATGATTTCGTTTGTTGATCGTTGACTAACATGTGATTGAGCACTTAGTTTTGATTCCAGACGGTGGAAATCTTTATGCACGGATTCTCACTTTTGGGCGTGTTTTTCACCTTCCCTAAGTTCCCGCATCAATGTAGTCAAAGCTTTTATTTTTTATTTCATCAATATCGCTGAATGGTACCTAAATCATGCATGGATTTTGTAGCCATACATTTTTTTATCTTTCATTTGTGTTTTTTTTTAAATTTCCATCCTTTCACAAAAATAATAATAATTGTACATAATTATACATAACAACACCAAAGACAGACCCCCCCCCAAAAAAAAGGGGGGAAATTAGCAGGTGCACACAAGTTTGTGCTTTTTTAAATCTCAGATATACCATATCAAATTATGCTATCCATATCACATAACAAAGAAAAGTATCAGCCAGAATGTCATGTCAAGGAAGCATGCAGATTTATCCACTTCCTTTCTGATTTACATAGTTGTCTATTTTGAAAACCAATTTGCTTCTCAGTCACATAATTATATAGTTTTTAGCTTTGACCAGAACAGTTCAAATGATGGCAAAATACCCAAATGTCTACATGCATATATCATCTGCTTGGCTATAACAATACAGTGATTCAAAAGGGGCCTATGCAAGCTTCCACCAAATACACCAAACAAGATTTCATTTTGTGTAATCTTTTGTTCAAAAGAAGTGTTCTTTTATTAATTTTATACTGGAATGTTCTGCTCTTCGTATCAGCTAAGCACACAAAGGGCATTTTGTATATTAGCTTCCATGTAATATCATCTATCGCATATTTATTGCTCCAATAGATTTCCGATGTTGGAGTCTCGAAATTTTTGCCTTTCAAAATACAATTAATAATCTGTGTTGTTAGCTTCCCAAAATCTACTTCTTTGCCCTTAAAAACACAACTGAGTTTTAAGGCTGGTATCGTTTCCTGATTGGAAAGGCATCTCAACTTCAATTCTTTTGGAATAGCAGAAACAATCGAGCACCATTTCATATACATTTGCTTTTCAACTCCCCTCCTCACCCATGTGTTGAAATCTATCAATCTGCCTTCTCTATCAAACAAATCTGAAATATACCATAGACCATGCAGCTCTAAAAAATTCTGCAAAAAACACAGTTCTACCATTTACTCTAACATATTCATTATTCCATACGATAATTTCACTTTTTTCTTTATGTTTTGAATCTAAAAGTCGAAGATCAAAATAGGCACCCAGTATATCCTTGTAAAAACTTGGGCACTGGCCCATTGTTTTACAACTCTTTTTGTAAGCCATACATGGTTAGTACAACCCATAACAATGTACACTGCATGCAGTAAGTATACGCCATTTGTTTTTTATAAACGCTTTTTCCTATTATTTCAAAGAAGCACATTCACCAACACAATTTTACAAACTTGCTACTTACCAGTTCAAAATGTCCAGCGAGGCTCAATCGCTGCTGGTTGAGGTCCTGTTTAAGTGTATAGAACGATAAAACCACACCTTTTTATCAGTGTTGGAATGGAATGTTGGTTTGGAATGCTTCACTCATCATTCTGCGTGAACTGGGTACACATGTATCTGAGTAAATTTCTCTTTTTATATATGGTATATCTCTCCTGTACTATCACTCCCGGTACAGTTGGCACTAGATTTTGAGCCTTTAATCGTATACTGAGCTACCATTGCTTAATGCTAGTCTATTAACAGGAACTGCTACAACATTATGACTACTATACAACCATTACTAAATACGACTACTGAAAATGGCATTAGCGTTTCTTCTACGCACCTCTTTACTGTACATGATAATCAATTGTCCCTTACGAGAGATGTTATCATGCAATCCCATGCTGCACTGATGAATATTCAGACGAAATGAATACAAAGAAAGAACCGTGTTTGCGAGCTGCATTTACAAAGCTGATGCAATTTTCGCTTCGTTAAAGGTCCACCGTAAGTAGATTTGTAAGTTGCAAAAGGTGACAAAGCAGCTTTTTCGTATTCCATGATTTTTTATTATGCCTTAAATGACCTTAAATGACTTTAAATGACTTAATGAAAAAATATCAGAGAAACGTGCGTGTGGTTATCTGTTTCGGACTACTCACAAATGCGACGATTCGCGTGAATTGAAGTCGCAGGTGGATGTCTACTACGTCGGATTGGTTGATGACGGGCCGGAGGGCGGGATTGCCATAGTGATCGAGGAGCTCCTTGAGCAGTTCTTTCTGAGGAGTCGTCGAGCGATCTAAGGCGTGATCAATGACAAGGACGCTAGATAGGATATAGTATAGTGTAACGCATCATTTGATCCTAGTCAGTGGCGTATCTGGGGGGGGGGGGCAAGGGGGGCACGTGCCCCGGGCGCCACTCCTTGGGGGCGCCAAAAACGAAAAAAAAAAACGAAGAAGAAGAAAAAAAAAGAAAAAAGGGGAAGAAAAGAAAGAAGAAGAAGAAGAAGAAGAAGAAGGAGAAGAAGAAACCCTCGCCCGGACCGGGGGGGGGGGGGGGGATTGGGTTGCAGAAAACCAAATTAAACAAGATAAAAACAAAACATGATGATGATGCGGACAAAGTGACAATGTATATTGTGTTCACACATGTCATTTTATATTTAGCAGGCAAAATGTTACACGGAGCAGCGGCTGCAATTTCTTTCGTTCTGAAGCGATCGCCGATTGGATCAAAGGAGGGCGCCAACGGTTTCGAACATGGGGGGGGGGGGCGCAAAAAAAAATCAAACAAGATAAGAACAAAACGTAATAATGACGCGGAAATACACAAATTTCTGCTCACTCCCTCGTACTAATTTAGAGTATTTTTTCAAGTCCTCTGTTTGTTGGGTATAAGTCGTTATCTATTAGGCCGTCCCTATATCGTGATTAGAATTGTAAGATTTAATAAGCAAAAAATGACAAGAATTCCATGTTTTGTAAGCTGAAATACAAAATTTTTGGCTCGCTCGCTGCGCTCGCTCGCCAAAATTTATCAAAGGAAAAAGAAAGATAAGAACAAACTGTGATGATGACGCGGAGATATAAAAATTTCGGCTCACTCGCGCGTACTAAGATGGAGTATTTTTTTAAGTCCTCAGTTTGTTCGTATAAATCGTTATCTGTAAGGCCGTCACTATTCTTGATTAGAATTGTAAGATTTAATAAACAAAAAAAAATGACAAGAATTGCATGTTTTGTAAGCTGAAATACAAAAATTTTCGGCTCGCTTGCTGCACTCGCTCGCCAAAATTTATCAAAAAAAAGAGAAGAAAGAAGATAAGAACAAAACGTGATGATGACGGCGAAATATACAAATTTCGGCACACTCGCGCGTAGTAATTTAGAGTATTTTTTTCAACTCCTCAGTTTGTTGGTATAAATCGTTAGGTTATCTATTAGGCCGTCACTATATCTTGATTAGAATTGTAAGATTTAATAAGCAAAAAATAACAAGAATTCCATGTTTTGTAAGCTGAAATATAAAAGATTTCGGCTCGCTTGCTGCGCTCGCTCGCCAAAATTTGTCACAAAAAAAGATAAGAACAAAACGTGATGATGACGCGGAAATATACAAATTTCGGCTCGCTCGCGCGTAGTAAGTTTGAATATTTTAGTTTGTTGGTATAAATCGTTATCTATAAGGCCGTCACTATATCTTGATTAGAATTGTAAGATTCATGACAAGAATTCCATTTTTTGTAATCTGAAATACAAAAATTTTCGGCTCGCTCGCTGCGCTCGCTCGCCAAAGTTTATCACAATTTATTACATTTAAATTACTCTCAGAAAGACCCCTTTTAAGTGCTTGAAAAAGCATATATTTTTATGAAAAAGCATAAAGTCCCTACCGGGATGGAGTTGAAGTTGAACACTTTTTCAGAAATTAGGGGCGTAGATTTCCGCGCTTGCCCCGGGCGCCGTTTTCGCTAGATACGCCACTGATCCTAATCAATGAGCTAGGTTAGGTTCTTGACTGTAGATACTTTTCTCTCATGGTTTGTTCGTTTGTTTGTTTGTTCAATTTACATCTGAGAAGATGGCTGGATAGCCCATATTCAGCTACGTTAAGCTGGTCTTCCATGGGGTCCAGTTGGATGTGGGGCGGGGGACCACCTCACCGGGTTACACACTCTGCTCTCTCCGATAAATAAATGAAGCGGGATCTTTTACGTGCATGAGTTGTGACTCTCTCACACACGAGACCTCCATTTTGTGTCCTATCCGAGGGACAGAGTGTTTTGTCTCTTGCTAGAGGGGACGGTGTGATTGCACACAACATTGCTCAGTCCAGACTCGGGCTCGAACCCGGGTCACTTGTATCGCAGGCAGACGCGCTACCGATTGAGCCAACCCATATTAATGAAATAGATACCCCCCGCATTGGTAGGCAGCCATTTTTTTTTCCACCTCCATCTTAAGAGCTAATCATGTCAGGTAAAACTTCCGGGGGTTCTTACATTTTCAAAGATGAACGCTTCGGATGGTATTCAAGACGGAAGGAATCTAAAGCCTTATGCAGTATAGGAATCCAGAGGCAGTATTTGGTTTTATTGTATGCATCCAATGTTATGATGAATACACCAATAGAAAATTGAATCATATGAGTATTCAAATGAAGAAAAAAAATTGATACACTTCGAAAAAGCTGGGTAGAAAAACACATATAGTGCACATACGTGAACATACAATAATAGGTATACACAAAAAAACATATGTATTTAAATATATATATGTATGTATGCATACATATATGTTTATCTATATACATGATTATATCAATGGTTTACGAAAATGCTGGTCGGTGATTGGTCACAATGCAATCACGTGACTGATGAAGCGACAATCGAAATCTTTGTGGTGCTTGCAGCGACGCCACATCAGGAAATATGATTCCAGAATTTGACTTGTTGCCAACTGGGCTACCGTGAAATTATGTGCATTTAAATAGACCATAACAACTGTTTCATCGTCTATCGTTGAAACGTAACATTTTAAAGTCCCTTGGGTGTTAAACTTTCCCCTCAAAACAATATTTTTCTCTCAACTGAGCGATTCGGGAAAATGTAATCTGTGGGAGAAATAAAAATCCTGCAAGAATGTCAAGTATTATTACATCTCTAAGAAGGCAACATCTGTATACGACATAACTACCTATATAAGACAAAGAGACAAAAAGAGAGACAGAAAAAAAAATGAAGTATGAAGAAAAACAAACCAATAAAAGACACCCCCATTTCATTCTGATTACTTACGAGTGTTGTTATCATCAGAACAAGTGGAAGCCTTCAGGTAACAAAGAGCAAGAATCAGAATAGAAACCCGTAACATTGTGACTCCAGGGGGTAGTTCAAAGTCGTGCCTTTCTTCATGGACACGTCCACTCACTTTTGATGCTTTAATCCCTCCTTCTTCCGCTCCTAAACTGATTCCATGTTTCATGCCATTTTCTGGCCGTAGAGGGCGACAACTGAGTGATCTGGGAACGAGGACTGTTCCAATATAATGTAGGTGAACAGTTATGTAGGTAGAGTACCACACATTCCATTGTTTAATGATGTACGGTTCAGTATTTTTAAGTACCATCATGCCCTTTGATTTGTCGGAATTTTCTAGTCCATGCTCATCAACATAGTTGTTAAAAGAACTGAAATCAGAGACCGCGGAACGCTATTTTCGGGAGGGGGGGTACCAAGGGTCAATATTCCTTCCTTCCCCCCCCCCCCCCCATTTTCCCTTACCCTTCGGCCCTTGCAAATGTCAGTGAAAAAAAAAGAAGTCTTCCCGCCTTCTTTCTCTCATTACTACGCGACCAATAAGATTGATGGTCAGATGTGTTTGCGTGAGGTTCGTGTATCCCCGCGGTGACTACAAGTCATGATATAAGCTTACTGTTTGTCTGGAAACCATGGTTACTTTACTACGAGTGTTCGGTCCAGATATTTGTTTTTAATTAAATGTGCTAGTGAGAATAGCGTGTGCGTCATTCATCTGATACGGCTAGGATTTGAGACAAGCATATGAAAACGCAATCCTGCACCCTAAATGATATCCGTGTGATGTTGCTTGGATCTTTTATGAGCTAAATTGATTACCATTTCAATTTCAATTTTCAATTTCAATTTCAAATTTCGGAATTCAATTTCAATTTCGGAACAATGCGCTAAGACATCGATAATCACAATGCAAAGGTATAAAAGAAAACCGTTGAATAATCAGACGTGCGCTTCAAGAACATGAAGAATAGAAGAATATCTGATGAAGAGTAGTTACTTATTTACATTTTTACTTACTTAAACACTTAGGCCTACTTACATACCTGTCTATATACTTAGTTACTTAATCACTCACTTACTACTTACTTATTTACTTACTTACTATCTTACCTTCTTCTTACTTACCTACTTACTTACTTACCTACTTACTTTCTTACTTACTTACTTACTTTATACTTACTTACTAACCTACTTACTTACTTGCTTACTTACTCGCTAACTTACTGAGTACTAACTTATGCTACTAATATCATCCCTCTTGGGACAAAGGCTATGAACAAGATTTCTCCAACCAGGCCAGTCATTTGCCAATTTTTCCGCTGCCTTCAAGGTATTTCTAGTAGTCCAACCTCCCGATAAGAGCAACATCTTTTTTTTTTTCTTCTTTTTCTTTGGCGGCCCCCATTTCCTTTCGCCTTTTACACAGCATATACAGACTTGTGTTTCGAAGATATGACCCAAAAAATTATGCTATATTGTATATGGAATATCAACTTTCACTTTATAAATCCAGAGTTGTAGCACCTTGAAATGTGAGTACTAGGCGCTGCATACATTTTCATCATTGCAACCATTATCTTATTTGGAGAAAAAAAAAAAAAAACGCCTGCCATGCAGGTAGCTATGATTGATTATCTCTGCAGAAACCGTTGTAGTATCATCAATAATTCACAGTTGTTTGCTGAAATGTCTCCTTCATCACATTGAATCATGCATTAAGAAAGGATTAGTTATCCGCTTTAGTCTGGCGACTGGATTATAATGTTTACAGTCTGATGTTGACACATACAATTAATCTTTCTCCCACCTGGCGCGAATTCTCGCTATCACATGCGAAAAATGTAAAAACTCCAACGGAGGCGGCGCTATTAATATGTTGTGTTGGTATTATTGTGCAGCGGCACAGTACAGTTCCGAGCTCTGTATTAGTCCTACTCCATCGAGCGCTATCTCTATCTCAAAATTGTCATAGTTTAGAAGAATTTCTCATCAATTGATACGTGTTTGGAAAAGAAATGTCAACTGTAATGTCTGGAAATATATTTCCATTTCAAAGTGACAAAGTGTTCGTCATAATATAAATGGAAAGATTAGAGGCGATCATTGCATAATGATAAGCTCTACGCGTGCCTGCTGCACGGTAACTCCTCATTACCGGAAGTGCAAAAGGAAATATCAAAAATTGTTGCACATTCCAGTTTTTTATCAAAGTTGCTGGGCAACTATTGGTACATGAGTAAAAAGCCGAAATCCACCGAAACCTCCTCGGGAGTGAATTTTTCGAAGCTTAGCAGTGTTTTTTTTTTTTTCAGGGTTTTCTTTTCTATTTCTTCTTTTTCTTTTGTCAATGTAAATGCTTCCCAGGTCGCCCATTTTATTCCGGTATTTGGTCAGGTGATCCCACCCCCCCCCCCCACCCCCCCCCCCCCCCCCCCCCCCCGGCGAGGGGAATCTCCGTTCCGCCTGCCAGACCTCTGATCTCTATGTAAGAATCACACAGATTTTGTGGTCTATATTCAAAGACAACGGCAAAGCTGAGCATGCGCACTACTTACAAAGAAAAAAGTAAAAACAAAAACGAATATATTCCGGTTTTTCCTGCCGAAAATAGTGATAATTCTGTGCTGTTGGGTTTTTTTTTTTGTTTTTGTTTTTTTTTAATCATGGCAGTGTACATCGAAAACTATACGATTTTTCCTATTCCGATATTTTGCGGCGTAAAATACCACAGTAGTGATGCAAGAATTCAACAAGGGTCCGACAAGGTACGGGACCCTGTGGAAGAACAGTAATATTTTGCAGATATGGCTGAAAGGGCGATCCCCCGTTTCTTCATACTTTACGTAAATGCAATGTATATGCAACTTGTGTATATTTTTATCAGAAGACGGAAATAAAAACAGCACCAGCAATAAGGGTGCGACATGCAGTTCAACATTTCCGTTGGAACTGAATGCTCATTAAGTATCGGACCAGGTTCCCGTTTCACAAAACTTGTTATCAGTGACAAGTTGTCATAGTTGTTATAGGCTACTGAAATCCTTGCATCTGATTGGCTGAGAGCAATTTTGTCATAGAAATGTGGCAGTTGTCACTGATAACAAGTTTTATGAAACGGGGACCAGATGTGGCGTCATTTTACCTATTCATTTAGTGATTTAGATTCACAAGGCAGACCAGACCTGTATAAACATAGGGCTTGACGTTAAGCATGATTACACGCAACCTTTGGGATAGGTGCGTATGATCTATTATGGAATGACATTTTTTGCATCACACATAATCATATAGATATATTATGAATACGTGGCAGATGAACACCTCTGTTTTCATACGGCCTTATGAAACATGCAGTACCCACGTCACGCACCTAAAATAATGTCTAATTCCATCAACATTATTAGACGTTATCATTCTAATAATGCTTATCTACGATTTTCGATTATAGGATGACTGTATGCTTACCTACTTATCTTGCTTAGTCATGAAATGAAGCCACTTTGCAACTTGAAGGATAAGCCCTTCGTCATTGCTCGTGTGAATCGCTGTCTACATACTAAAGAAGTATAATCGCGAATGGCTATATCGTCTACGCAGAAGACATTCAAATGACAGAAATGGATATCAGGTTCTTGGGAATCATTTTGAAGAGCTGGCTAACTTTTACGATATTCTTCTCTACAGGTAAGTAATTCGCTCTTCGTATACTAAGTAGTCACATGCAGCGCTAAATAAAAGCCAGAACGAATCCAACTGTCTGTATATAAAACAATGGGTAAATAAAATGAAAATATACACAGTTACATGATATGAATGCGTAAGTGCAATGCATGAATTCATTTTTTAATAGGTTATTTATAGTTAAGATATTTGTGTGAAAGGGGGTATGGAAAACATTAATAAATATTAAGGAAGACCTTTAAAAAACATTACCCAATTTAGATACGACGTTTGATTAAGTCGTTATATTTCGTTATTTGGGGACAATTCATACTATGTCTCCTTGTTTTGTTTGTTTGTTGTTGATGTTGTTGTTGTTGTTGTTTTGTTTTTTGGTCTTCGATACCTTTCATAGAATTCGTTTCATCAAAGATATTGCTGAGCCCATGATTACACAGTGTCAGAAGAACTTATCTTTAGCAATAAATCGATGAATATGGTTCAGCATCAAGATATGCACTGATGCGAGATAGCAGATATTGGCCTTATACGTGGATTTATTCCTAATTATCTAAACAATATTATTACTCATTAGCAAATAATGTTCTTTTGATTTTTGCGCCCAGTATCAGACATGTAATAGATATGATATAAGTAGTAGAAATTTACAAGACAGCACACGACTGTCGTTCGCACAGCCTGTTCCACGTCAACGAATTGTACCGTCCGCTGCCCCGTCATACTCCCGCCCAGTCCGCCGATACCACCCCCGTACCCGACCAACATGACTGATGAAGTCGAGGAGTCTTATCCACTAACTACCACGACACCACTATTTACCGAGGGTAAGAAAGACAAGATTTTTTTTTTTCTCATCAGTGCAAACAATATCTTACGCGGTTCTTTCTTAATTGATTTATCACGTCACAATGATGTGCCACCAGGTTGATACCGCTTGATGATGATGGCTGGCCGCCGAGAGCGACAGACAGTGATGTTGTGTGAGATCATTCTGGTGCGTGAATGTGAGATATTACTCTATTACATGAATTAAAGCAATTCCCCTGAATCCTATGGTGAATGATCGGTAAGTAAAAAAAAAAATAAAAGTTCATATAGATTGCTTTTTATGTTTTCTGCCTACCAAAGCAAGCAAAACTAAACTCAATTGAATTCATTCATATTATTTCCATCCAATAAAAGGAAAAAATGATTAAAAAAATCATCTCACAAAGGAATGTAAGAAATATGTTAAGTACAAGATGAATCATGAATCATAATGTAGGTCCTATATTACATTATCTGTACAAATGAATAGCAAAGAGAGACAGATAGAGAGAGAGAAATAAGGCATACTTGCAGGGTTGACAGAAAAGTGAATGATAATCAAAAAGAGTGATCCACTGAAAAACAGCGCTCGCAAAACGTGGATCACTCTGAAAGCCTGGTTCTCATGTTACAAACTCCTTATGTATACAGTAGAAATGATGACGTGATTTCATAAACCTAAAATTATCTCAATTGGTTTCTTACTGTTTGATCATAGAGCCCTCTACAGCTACTATTTCTGATCATCCGGCCGTGGTAGCCACGCCCACCCTGCAGTCGCTCCTTGAAGCGAATGTCTCTCAAGACACCGAGAGAATCCGTAATCATGACGACCGATGCAGCGACCAGAGATGTATCCAGGGTTTCCGAGTCACTGCAAGGTGTGAAACTGCTCGGGCGGATTATCGACTGCTGCTCTAGATGTATATCATGCAACAGTCAATTTGTGGCAATCCATACGAAGTGTATTCCGAGCACTGATTCAGAACATTGTATAGTGGTTTCAAGGAGACCCGCAATACAGCACTGAACGTCGCATAGGATGGTGGAAATGATTTCACGAAATCTAGGTAGCAGAATGAATAATCAGTGCATCCAATGAAGCAAATATAAATTCTTGAGCTGAGGAATTGAAAGTCACGACTGTTAGATACACGAGGGTAATAATGTACCCACTCTACCATTTTAGGCGAAATTCAACTCATATTATTTACGTTTACATCGTGTATCACATCATAATATCCCTCCTGCAGTATGGTTATTTGTTAGGTTATCATGTTTATGTGTTTGCTTGTTTGCTTGCTTGCTTGATTTTTGTCTGTCTATGTGTATGTGTGTTGAATGGTTCAATGAATTTTGGGATCGTGGTTGTGTCAATTTTGAAACCTTACTTTCATCTTTGATTTGGAGTACATTGTATTGTAATTACCATAGAAGTGGATAAAATCTGTGGATTGTTTTTGTTAATGTTTCTCCTCATAGTCTTTGATGGAGAATTAAACAACGATAATCCTAACAATTTCAGATAATCTCATTTTTCTCATTTTTCCATAAGCTAAGACTTTTATCAGGGAATGTAGTCTAAGGAATCGAATTTAATCAGGAATACAGCCGTGGATAAGCGATTTGTAACACCTTATTGTTACACATAAATCCTCTTGTGTCTGCACGCATTGAAACCTAATTATGATTCAATGTGTTAGATTATCGTCTGGGGATTCAATTTTCCTCGAGATTCCAAGAGGATGTAGCGATCTTAATATAATCATTGTCTAGCCACAGAAAGACTGATGGACTGATTTAACAAAAATAGAGTGAAGTCTTACCAGCCATTATCACTGCGACTAGCGCTTTGATATTAGATCTAGGTCGAGTGATATTGGTAGGGGCATATTATGGCGATCGAGAGGACGAAATGACCGCTTTCGTAATTGGGACTTTCCATCACAGTAAACTGAGGAGTAAGGGATAGTAATCGTTCATTCCTTACCGCCAACCACCCCAAATATACTTTCAAGCAATTTATCTTTAAAGTGGTCCGCTGGTGTTTAAGAGATGACGCCTTCGGGATATTTTCTCCATTCCAGTAAATGGAGAGTAAAGAGGAAAATTAGGTGAATGAAACTGAACACACAAAAAAAAAATAAGAAAAAAAATGGGGGTAACGGATAATCAGTGAAGTGCAAAACGACGGCATAGAGTATTGTTGTACCCCTTGAACACAGAGGGAGCTATATAATATGGATAGATAGATGGATGGATATAGAGCTATAAGATAGAGAGAGCTATATCATATGAAAAGATAGATAGATAGAAAGACAGATAGAGAGGGAGGGGATAACTAGAGAGAGAGAAAGAGGGAGAGCGTGAGAGAAGTAGATGAAGAGAGAGGCTGAAAGGGGAAGAAGAAGACAAAGAAACAAAACAAAACGCAAAAAGAAGCCAACTGTATACCAACTCTATGTCTAAGTCATGTAATGTTGAAAAGCTTTCTAGTCTATAGGCATGAATGGTCTCTCTTCATTTCTTGCAGGTAGCAAGCTCTTCAATTTCAATTTTCAATTTTAAAAATGATTTTATTTCCATATAAAGTAATACAAAGTAATATACATAACTCTTACATGAGTACATAATATTTAAAGGAACTTTGAATCACGTAAGTTTCAACAAAACATGAATACAATTATTACAATGATATCAACTCTGGTTTGGATAAATAAACAAAAAAGCAACACAATCTTAATCTATAACTCTACATGGAAAAGAGGAATTCATGAGAAAAGCATAGCTTGTAAAGTTTGTGAATTACTCTAGAAGGTGAGGGCATCTCAAGATCCGTCAAGGACTCCATGTATAAAATTTTGATATCCTGATGTCAGGCGAAATAATCAGAAAATAAAAAAAGGACTATGACAAGGACAAGAACAAAAGCAGGGACGGAACAGACAGAACATAAAACTAAAGATAGGCATGACAAAGAAAGGGAGGGAAACAAAGTAAGACGATGTCTACATTCAGTTATCTGGAAAGGTCACCAAGGCGTGAGGAAGAACTTAAAATTCTATACAAATTTGGCTTAAAACACAAACTCTTAATAATCTAAAAAATACTTATCATTAATGTATCTATTTATTTTTTTTTGAAAATAACCAAAAAACAAATTTTTTTCCGATCTATTTGTTTGTTTTCGTGAGGATGACAAAAGAAAATCTTTCAGTTTTGATTTAAAGTGAGAGCATCTTTTAGAGTATTATCGAGGCTGTTCCAGAACCTCGGGCCAGTGAAAACGAACGTATTTTGGGCGAGAATTGTACGTAGTAATGGTAAATGATATGGTTTTTTGTTTTTGTTTTTTATTGTTCCATATTCCACATTTCAACAAATACATAAAACATAAACATCACAATACAAAATCCTGGATGAATTGTCAAGTACAGCTTATAAGACAATAAAACATGTGAAATATGAGGAATCTACATAGAGGCATTGCTTGTAGGGTGTAGATTCCCAGATGCGGATGTGAGATTATTTCTTACTTGGTATATGTAATTAAAGGAATGACAATTTGTGAATTGGAGAAATATAAACGCCAAAAAGTAAAAAGAAAAAGGAAAAACAAAGAAAACAATGTCCGCGGCACAAGACTTCTTGAGAGTTGCGCGATCAACCGAGCGAGGTACAAGTCAGATGCAGTGTACAATAGCAGAGATACCAAATGTGTACAAAGGAAGTTCAGGAGATAATACAGAAATCACAAGCGAGGCACATGACGTATTTTTGCATAATCGATATTGTCAGTAATGTGAAGTATGAACAGAGAATGTCGAGGAGGATTGAAGAATAGCTATAGATATGAATTCAGAAAAACTAGTTTAAGTTTATGCTTAAATGAATAAAAAGACTGAGATTGGAAAGGATTGGATTGGATTGGATTCACTGGAACGTCGAGTAGGTTAATTGTGTACAGCATCATTGCGACTAAAAATTTGATCAAATATTTGTGCATGGTAAAACTTTTATTATCATATTTGAACATAAATTGACCCAACTGAAATAAATAAAAATCATTTATCATTAATAATCTATTATCACAAAACAAATTATTAGTATGAGCACGCTATTTCAGTTAGAGATTACTCTCAACGACTTTTTTTGTTGTTGCAATAATACATTTTTTCCAAAATGAATTGATGCGTGTTGCCCCACACTAAAATTCCATAATTCAAATACGGTAAAATAAAACTGGTGTAAAGCATAATTAATGTGGAAGATGGTAAAAAAATATTTTAAGTCTATTTATTATACCTATATTTCGTGAAATTGTTTAGCTGTTAGCAGATACAAGAGCATACACAAACGCTCACACACGCGTACTAGCACACACACACACACACACATACACACACACAAACAAACAAGCAAGCAAACTATTAACAAACACATGCATTAACACGTACGCACACAAACGTGCACACACTTACACTACAGCATCGTTTTATATACCCAAAAGCAGGCCTGTAATATACACCACACTGCGCAAACACACATAACACACACCCACACACACACACACACACACACACACACAACTTGTACACCAAAACAAACAAACAAACAAACAAACAAACAAACAAACAAACAAACAAACATGACGGGAATAACGTCCACGTCCCTGTCAGAGGTTCATTACAGGAGATCAGCGAGAGTTTTGCAGACGATATTCCAGTAATGGTTACATTATCATGAAAGTACCGAAGCGGGACGCATTAACTCTGCTGCTATGATTGCTTCAGCTCCCTTTGAAGTCTGCCGACCTCTGCATGATCACAAAAAAAAAAGTTATTTGAAAATCAACTGAGTTTGATGGTTTGTTAATTGGTATGGTATCATATATATATATATATATATATATGTATATATATATATATATATATATATATATATATATATATATATGTATATATATATATATATGTATATATATATATATATATGTATATATATATACATATATATATATATATATATATATGTATATATATATATATATATATGTATATATATATATATATATATATTATATATATATATATATATATATATACATATATTTAAACCGGCTGGACATTATTGCTGGAATTGCATTTGATCTTTGAAGGTCTCGTAATCACGGTAATTATGGAGGTCGTGATTCGAAGAGCGTATGGATTCTTCGATCATAAATAAATGAAGTTTAAGAAAAATATGAAATGTTCTCATTTTGAAAAATTTCTTTGGCTAAGACATATTTGTTAGAGGGAACGAAATATAGGGCAGCAAGCCTTCTTGTTTCCATGAAATGCATTACCATGATTTTTTTAATATTTTTGTTACATTGTTATCAATAAAGAACAAAATTCTGAATACTTTTAGCAAAAAAAAAAACAAAAAACAAGATAAAAGATACAAAATCCCGTATGTGGAGTAATGCAGATGATCGAGGTACGTGTGCCTATGGTCAACGCAAACATTCGTTCTGAGACAATATGTGGTAGATATGGATTCAAGGCTGAAGGAAGAACTGAGGAATTCTTAAGAGGCAAGCATTATGTAATTTAGACATCTGTACCTGAATACTCACCCGAAGATTTTTGTTTTAATAATTTGGTTTGGTGACTGGCGATCTAAGTGTCTACTCTGCTGCACGGCGTTAGCCCGTTTATCCTCGAGACATGATTGAATTGAATTGAATTGAATTGAATTGAATTGAATTGAATTGAATTGAATTGAATTAACTTTATTGTCATATTTCACAACAAAACCAAATAGACTACATATCACTAGACAAAAAAAAAAAGAAATCAAATTCACCAGGTACAGTTCAAAACATAATTATAAGTAACGTATAATGTATTGCTACAAACCTAACTAAATGCAATGACATCAGGGCGAACCGACAACACAAGGCCATCTGTAAGTAGATGAAGGAACAAAAGCTTAGTTTCGTTACGAATAAAACTGTGAAATGTGATGGAACCAACTAAACTATAATTATGTGAATCGACGCTCAATAAATCGTGCATAGCATTAAATTTGATGTAATAACCGTCTTGCAATTTACTAAAGTATTTTCAAAAGGAAATGGGATGTTTATGGGGGAAAACAACGTTCCCAGTATCAACCAGCTCCACGAACCACTGAGCAATTGCTCCCTCTCGCGTTGCTAGCACGACATTAAACTTTCGCATGTGGATTAATCTCGCACTGAGGGCGTGTGCATAGTTCTCGATGAATGTATTCTAGCAACAACCACCAATAGACAATGCTGACTGCAATACATCACGAACTGACTTGCGCATGATGACCAAGCACCTGTGAGGTTTTGGATCCCCTGAGGTTTCATATCTCTACACTACGAAATGAAGAGTATAACTATGCGCAAACACGCACGCCGAGGCAAAGTTACATGCATACCTGCAAATATTCATGCATTTATCTCAGGTGATAAATGATTGATTGATAGATCTCAGGTGATAAATGATTGATTGATAGATTAGGAATATTAAACAGCAGTTATACTCAATATCAAATAGGTCCGCTTTGTTTGGCCGGGACTAAAATGCTCTACAGGCTATGAAATTGCTTCTCTGGCAGTTGCTTACTTAAATGCGACCACTTCACAAGCTTTTTCTTTTTTTGACAAGAGAAATCGGTCATTCATTATTCTTACCAATGTTTCAGTTAACTCCTTGGGGTAGATGAAAGGAATGGGTAAAGCGGGGGGGGGGGGTCTCTGAAAAGCACTAATCTGGAGATGAGATCAGTTTTTTTTTTTTTCAAATTCTGTCCTAAAGGCTTGGCGTCCGGTAAAGACTGTATAGCGATATCTGGCTTTCAGCGGTGCTGAGCGATAATTATAGTTCATAATTGCGCACGTGTATACATTTAGATGCCGATCGTTTCCTGGTGTCTCATTGGTCCTGTGTGACACTTTCTGTGTGGATTTTAAAATCTTGTTAGGAACGGGATGAAGTTAATGCGCAATGCTTTGGCGGTAAGCGACAAAACAAGTGAGCTCAAAAGAGACGAGTACTTGCGATTAAAAGCTTGCTTCCCAGATTCACATATGGTGATACACCCTCGAAGTAGAGCCAATGCATGATACGCCCCGGCTCCCGTGTACGCAAACTGGGCGAAATGTGTCGCGGGTGATTAAAGGTGTCCGATTACCAGTCATTAGATAATGCGCGTGTCCATCAGTGTCCGTCGGCAAATCAGTCACTCTAGTCATTGACTTGACCCTACGCTATCTGGAGGACTGCACTCTCTCCAAATGGATGGCCCTTCCGGATTAATTATTCCTCGCCATAGACAGATTATCACCAGAATCGAAGGACCAGATATCTCTGGGTAATCAGAGGCCATGCATGGGGAAGCAGAAAAAGAGCGAGAAAGGGAGATGAAATGTATATGTATATGTGTATCTCTCTCTCTCTCTCTCTCTCTCTCTATATATATATATATATATATATATATATATATATATATATATATATTCTGAAGAAGGTGGAGGCCACCGAAGATTCGAGTACAACAAACTCATTCTTTATAGGCAAAAAAAAAAAATGCATTACTAGTTTATTTCTTGATTCTTCGTTATATATATATATATATATATATATATATATATATGTATAGGCCTATATAATACGCATATACAACACAATCTTATCAAATATGACAAATTCACATCATATCCATATCTCACACTTAGAGCCAACCAGAATTTACGGTTAGATGAAACTTCGAGAATAACGCCATTGGATGGCTTGGTCAGCATGTATTTAAAAAAAAAAAAAGTATAGGCAAAATTTTAGGAAGAGGAATGGACGTAATTTGATCAACATTGCACGCAGGAAAGTTCATTGAAGAGACAACAAGGATGTCAAAAAAGAAAGAAAACACAGGGAAAAATTGTACATCCCATTTGATTGCGAAACATGATTAATGTTATAAACTTGTCATGTCTATGAATTCCAGTGATATATCGGAGATCTTACGTACCTAGCTTTGTACACTATCACTACTAGTATTGTGTACGTGGACGCCAGTATTTGTGTGCGCGTGTGTCTTCAAAACCATCGATCGTGTAATTACTAATGGTGCGAGTCTCCTTCCTCGTATCATATCGTAAAAGATATCGTTGCTGTTTATTCTTTATAATTGTCTACGAAGTAGCTGCTTACTCTTTTGTTCAGGTCGTAAAATCTTAATTTTGGCTCACGGAGAGGTGATGAGAGAAACAGTTAACGGTTAACGGTTGACGGTTATAATTGACAATGCCTTAAAAGTAACTTGTGACTCTTCGGGTCACGTTGAAAGTCGTAAATTTTGACTCGGCGAGAAATGAAGGTACAAGGCACTTTTGTATACTGCTTCCTCTGAAGCGAAATGGTAACTCCTCTTCAACGGCTCTCAAACGAGGCGTACACTCTTCGTATTTATGGTCAAATGCCATAATCAAATAGTGCATAAAGACGCCGCAAGCCTCGAGTTGTGGGCGAGTTATGAGATGCTTCCGGGGGCCGCTGCGGTTGCGATGAGCTGATCATGCTTTAACTCCAGTTTTCCTTGCACTTTTACCCTTAATGTCCAGGTCTCACGCCTATTAACATAGGTACTATACGGTTTTGTTTCGTTCTGTTTGTTCTCTTTCGCTGAGAAGTAAAAAACTTCACATGCAGTACCATGAAAGAGAACCAGAAAAGAATGGAATACAGGCTTACGAAGGTACTTGGTTATATTTTCTAGATGAGACATCCGGGCACCGTTTCATGAAAGTTATCAGTCCCTGACAAGTTGTCATTCTCTGACAATTTCAGTTAACTCCTTGGTTTTGATTGGCTGAGAAGCTCCGGTCACTGACTGTCCAACAGTAATTGTCAGAGAATGACAACTTGTCAGGGCTGACAACTTTCATTAAAACGGTGCCCTAAATGACTTAGCATGTAAGGATGATCTACGCTTAACTAAATCAAACCATTTAAGAACTCTGGTTAAGCAGCAAACATTTCAGTAGGAAATGTATTTGAAATAATGAACATCACAACGCAGTTTAAGATGGTTAATGGAATTTTATATACAAATAAGATGTTGAATAGAATTGGGATTGTTGAAAGAAAAGAATGTTCGTTTTGTAATGTGTGTGTTGAGACCTTAATACATTTTCTGAGTGAGTGTCAATATGTTGATAGAGTGAAGTAAGAGAATGGATTAATGATAACGCTGAGTTGGAAATAACATTTACAACGAAAAGTAAATCATTTGGTTTTGGGGGTATTAACAATTCGGCATTGAATTGTATTACTATGATTGTGAGATATGAAATTTATATTTGTAAGTTAAAAGGAATAATACCTCATTTTGATTTATGTTAAGATAGTATAATAGAATATTATGATAAGGAAACTTTATTGCAAGAAATAATTATAAGTTGCAAGTGTTTCAGTAAAAATGGTGTCTGTTTAGATACCTGTTCTCTTGATATGTATTATATTATTGTCTGAGTCAAGATATTTCATTGTCTGTTTTTCAAAGTATTTTATTTGAAGTATGATGTATTATGTGTTCCCAGATGAATATATGTTTGATGTAGAATAATAAATATCCCAGTTGGAAAAAAAAATCACAACGCACGCCTTGCAAAAAAAAAAACAAAACAAAACAAAACAAACAAACAAACAGAAGAAAAACAGGGCGATACCTGGCCAGGCGAATTATTTAAAGGGGATGGCTTGGATCGTGTGTCCCACAAAGACATTTAAGAGATTAAGTTAAGTTTAAAGGGATGGTATAGTTTTGGTTGTGATAAGGATTGAGCTTTTAACTTTTTTGCGAGTTATCACAGAACCACCTAGGGCATACCATGCTAAAAAAAATATTCAAAGTTCATTTGGTGAAAATCAGTTTTGCAATGGCTGAGATATCCAAAAACAAAGTTAAAAAAGATATACTAATAGAATCGCTTTGGATCCCTCAGCCATTTAAAAATCAATTGTCATTTTTATCAAATAAACATTGGATTATCCTTGGAATTGCATGTTCTTTCATATATTGCATAAGAGGTTTGTCATTATCTTACCAAAAAAAATTAGAAACCTGACGCCAGGTCTCAACCAAAACTATTCCATCCTTATAAGTTAAGTCCAAACACAGTAATGAACGGAGCGGGTATCATATTCTCTGAATAGCCATGGTGGATGATGCATTTAATGGTGACGCACAGATTTGCTTCTGTCTTAATGCGAGACATGCTCCTGTCTTACTTTGTGAAAAGGCTTTTTAAGGTTAGGGTTAGGGTTGTGATATGGTTTTACGTTTGGTTTCTTGTTAGGATTAGGATTATGTTTGTGGGTAGAATTCATGTTTGGCCTAGCGTGCAGATATTTCATGGGAGCAATAATCTCAGGAATAACATCAGCAAGAACATAGAGAAGAGGAAATGTTTTCGTAACAAAAATAAATCGGGGTTCTGTTGACGTTTTTATCATCCCCTTCACAAGGACGCTTTTTAATCCTGATTTTTATTCTCAAATAACAGATATACGGAAGTGTGACATGATAGGTGATTAATTTTTATACCATGGGTTTTTTTTTTTCTCTTTTTCAGTCCTTAATTCACAATCCATCAAGTACATGTACATATTAATGAGGACACTCAAGCTAAAATAAATATGGGTCAATACGTATTTGGTATGTCTGTGTGTGTCTGTTTGCGTGTTAATTAATGCTATACCATATATACGTATGTATATTTACATTTAACCTTCGAGAATGTTGACACAAGCTGAGGTCGTCGGACGAAAGACTATTCTTAAAGGACAAGTTCACCTTCATAGACATGTGGGTTGAATGAATGAAGCAATATTAGTAGAACACATCAGTGAGAGTTTGAACAAAATCGGACAATCCGTTAAAAAGTTATGAATTTTTGAAGTTTCTGCTCAGTCACGGCTGGATGAAAAGACTACTATAGCTTGTGATGTCACATGAGTACAACGATATAAAGGAAGAATAAAGAAAATTCAACATATTTCCATTTTTCTCGCATAACAAAAGAACACTCGACTTCTCTCTATCAGAATGCAGGGGGAATAATATTACCCTTAACATACGTCAGTAGCAAGTCGAAGAAATGTGCACTTTATTCAAAAAGTAAAGTTCGTGTGAAATTCTCTTTTTATTTTCCGTATATAGTTGTACGCATGTGACATCATACTCTGTAGTAGTCTTCTCTTCCAGCAGTGACTGCGCAGATACTTAAAATATTCGTAACTTTTGAACGGATTGTCCAATTTTCCTCACATGTGTTCTACTAATATTGCTGCATTCTCTCAATCCTTGTGTATATGAAGGTGGACTTGTCCTTTAATGTTCAAAATCTCCACGCTGAGGATGTTGGGCAATAATACAATGACCCCTTACCTTTTGTTTCGACTGTAAGATGGCCGGAACGAGTGTCATCAGACAGGGAAAAGTGGGTGATCAGCACCAATACTCATGGAAGCTGACATCCAAATGGGAGGGACTGCTTGAGAGGTCTCCCTGACTCGCATAACCCTCCCCCACAGATAGGAGACGCTTCAATTCCTTGCGCGAGGATTTCTCTATTATGAAGATAAATTCACATATATCTTTTTTTTTCTTCCCCTACATTGTGAGTAATGGTTTATCGGTGAAATGATTTTATGGAGGCGAGGGCGGCATCTGCTTGATGGAGATACTCCCATATACTTCTATTTCGGCGACTGACGAATCTGGGTCGCGGAGGGAAGCTATCGTTGTCTGCTGAGCGTGTATCAAAGTACAACATGATGTCAGAAATAGACAGATCTAGAAGGGAGAAATTTGAAGATGGTCCGAGAGACGTTGGAATGCGAAGGCCATTCCATGACTTCGAGGGACAATGCTTTACGAACAAGTTTACAGGGTTGTTTGCTTGGTGGGGGAGATTTTCTTATGAGCATCAAATTAACATGTGTGCTTTTTTGTATTATTTTCTTAGACATGCTATGGATGTTGACAGTGAAGTCAGCAGTATTGTCAGCAGTAAGCGCTCATGACGGGGCCACAGTATTCATTTAGACAAACCCCCTGCATCATCAATATGTTAGTAAGAATACTATCCACTCATTATCCGCAACTTTTGGTGTTTTGATATCTCTATAAATCTGGGAGAGCAACCAATATCACACATAAATTTTCCGTAAATCTTCTTTCTATTAACACAATTTATACATTGAAATGTTATATTCTCAGTTGATACAAATTTTCATTAGATAGGGCTCAAAGACACCTGCTGGTAAAGCGTTAAATCGACATCACGAAGTTAGAGGGAATGCGTTTGTAATCAAATATTTACGTGATAACAAACATGGCTGTAAGCCGAAAAGGCATACCATGAATACGCTGCAAAAACAAACGAAGGACCAATGAAACCAATAACCGTTATGATAAGAGGTTACACAAATACGTAATTGTTAAAATCGTGTTGATGTATTTACAAATACCTAGGCACTCCTTAGAGAAACTTTTTCTATCGGAGCTAGTTTACACTCTTTGATTTAATCTCTTCCGTCGGTATTCACACCGACGGTACAAGTTGTTTTTGATGTGCTCTCGGAGAAATAATGTTGTTACTCCTTTAGGGATGGTTTCCCTTCCATCTGTTTGTCTTTCTCTTCCCGTACGCACACACACACACACACACACACACACACACACACACACACACATGTATATATATATATATATATATATATATATATATATATATGTATATATATATATATACATATATATACATTTATTGATTAAGGCCAGTTTAGGCCATTATTCGGCAAAATAAAACACAAAAACATGTAATAGCGGCGTTTCCAATGAGAGCCAGGCAGCCTTGAAAGCATCTTGTGCTTGTGTTAGGTTGCCTTCACATGAAAATAATATATATACTTTACAATAGCAATATATGTTACAACTGATTCTGTGTGAAATCAAGTAAACACACAAACCACAATCACATTAATACGTACTTAATCAAAGATACAGTCACACACAGACAGACACACACACATACACAATACACACACACACACACACACATGCAGTATACATACTAGGTGTTTCAAAAAACATTTCCCACTTTTGATCATTAATAGCTCAAAAACTATTCATTCGATAAAACTGCCATTGATAGGAATAATAGCTGAATAGCATACAATTTGGTTAAAGGTAATTTGAATGTGAAAGCATAAATCAGTTTCATTAAATCTAAGATTGATTTTGAAGTGAGGTTTCAGATTTTGGTCAATTTTTAACCCTCTGTACAAAAATTGAACCTTGCACAAACCAATGATGTGTATGTGAGTTGTGTGCTGACAATGGGCCTGAACAATGGACATGCCTCAACCACCTGTTGACTAGGCGTCAGTCTCGCGCTCCCAGGCACATGAATGCTTAATCAATAATTCATGTGGATTGCCCTGGGCACTGCTATAGTCTGGATTCATGCACGGTAAAGGGTAAACTGCATGCACATGGAAAAAGGAAGCACACGTTTCCATGTGCTTGCAAACACCACATTCCATTCCAGCTGGCAATCATTTTCAATTTTTGCTTCACATATCACTAAATTTGGATATAAATAAGCATAGATGATCTAAAGTTCCTCATCTTAATACAACTGTCTACTAATTAAATAGTCTGACAAATTTTTCGCTTTTTGATAAAAAGAAATCATTCTTGGTTAAGAGTTCAGCAGCATTTATCATTGGGGCGATATGTTTCACAGTAGATTTATTTAAGGCTCCATTTACACAAGTGTATACTCTCATTGATTTTCTTTGCTTCCTGTCACCATGTTTAAGATAGAACAGAAGGTATTCATTGTAATTTCATTTTTCAGAAGTAGGGAGAGCACTGTCGAGACCCAACGACAGTATCGGCAGGCGTTTGACTTTACACAGATACTGCCAGAGGCTAAATAAAGACTAGTTGTAATAGTGGAATTTCTCATGAATAAATAATGAAGCATTCAAACCCTAACCATTGTTTAGGACCATTGTCAGGGTGTTAACCACACACTCCCATACACACCCATTGACCCCTGTGCAAAGTGAAATTTTGTACAGAGGGTTGAAAATAGAGCAAAATCTGGAACGTAACTGTGAAATTAAGCATGGATTTCATGAAACTGATTTATGTTTTCATATTCAAACCACCTTCAACCAAATTGTACACTATTCAGCTATTACTCATATCAATGACAGTGTTATCTGATATATAGTTTATGAATTATTAACAATCAAAAGTGGGAAATGTTTTTTGAAACACCTAGTACTGCTATACTACTCAGTTATGGCTAACTCTTCAAAAAAAAAAAAGAACGCTTCACTACCACTTAAATCTAGAAAGAGTTGTGCTGTATTTTAAAGCAGTACTGAGTGAATTCCATTCACTTACACCGGTGAACCTAATAGAGTGGTTCGTACAGTCAAACTAGTAAAAGGATACCGTAAATTACTTCGAGAACGAGTAGAATACATGTGAAAACAAGAGTTTGTGAGGAACATATTATCAAATGTATATATATATATATATATATATATATATATATATATATATATATCTAAGGTCGACATGAACAATTAATAGTTAATAATTGGTGGATTTTTGTTGGACTGAAATGCATTTATACTACCATACTTCGTCATCTTTTGTGTACCAACACGCGGACCACAAACATCATATATATATATATATATATATATATATAAGCCACTGTATATAAATATATATATGTCTATATACAATTATAATACAATATATGTATATATATATATATATATATGTGTGTGTGTGTGTGTGTGTCTATATACAATTATAATACAATATATATATATATATATATATATATATGTCTATATACAATTATAATACAATATATATATATTTATATATATCTTGACTAAAAAAAAGGAGTAATATTCGCTCTATAAGCCCTTGTTCAATATCGTGATGGCTCAATATTCTGATATTGTGAAACGTCGTGGACTGAACTTCATGTTTAAGTTCAAATGCTTCAAAAAAAAAAACTCTCAAGCATTCACATACCTCTTGAGGAATTCTGTCAATATAAAGGATATTATTTTATGAACAAACATGTCACCTTGCAAATAAACTTTTTACGTAATGGTTCTCTACAGTAACACTACTGCCTAAAGATACTAAGTTTGAAGTACCGTAATTCCTACCAGTTACAGATTTTCATACTTTGCTTTGAAACATTTAGTGTGTTTTTTTTTTCAATTCTCATGTTACTTAAGCTTCATATTTTCACAATAATTGAAAATTTTATTATTCATCATTTGCAGTTCAGATCTTTCAACCTCAAAACATTGCTGAACAGGTTTTTTTTTTGTTTGTTTGTTTGTTTGTTTTTTGCTGAACAGAGGCTTTAAAGAATATCATCGCACAGCTACGTTTGGTCAAAGCAACTATAGTATTACCACTTGTTGTTTATTTTCGAATCCAATATCATCCAAGCTTTGTATTATCCAAGCTTCGTAATAATCAAAGACTCTGGTATTGAGCATGCGAGTACATGCAGTTCAGATTTTTTTCAGCCTCAAAAAAAAAGAAAGATGCTGGTAGAATATCATTGATCGTGACAGCTATTTCACTTTTTGTGAGAGTCCCAACTATTGGACAAAATGGACAGCAAACTTTAGCAACTACATACCCTGCGTCTATTGAAGAAACAACCTTCACTATAAAGGTAACTCCTATTAACTCTCAATGACTATCATTGTGCAAAGAGGCCATGCCAAATCAGTGTCAGATGTGACACAAATCAGTCCATGTAAGACAATGAAGGCAGACATTAAACTTGAATATGTACTTTGTTTAAATCAAAACAGTAGTCTCTATAGGTGAGAAAGCTGGTTAGGTAACACATAAGAACTTAGAACGACCATACACAAAATCATATCAATTGCTAGTAAACAAAAAGAAGATGATGATTATTTTGCCTTTCATATCAGAGCATAATGATTATTGTGACGTGACTAGTTACTGTCGACTGGCTTCTGTGTCCTCGAGGATTTCGGAACAAAGTTGATTAGTCAAACAGTTGGACCAGTCCCCTCCCCGCACACACACACACACACACACACACGCACACGCACTACACTTAATTCGACACTTCTGCACACTCTCAAAATCGATGGTGTAGACAAAGGAGACAGTCAATTTAAAACATAATTTAATTTATCTCTTAATACATACTTCCAGTAATACAAGGTCTGGTTGGCAAGTCCAACACAGCAATATCCGTGGAAATCAACCAAAAATGAAATGCCAGAATGCAGTCCAAAGCAACAATCATGGTTCCCCCTTAAAGTACAAACCAGGTTCTCCAAAGACAAGCTAAAAATTAGTACGAAGATCTTCTACAGATGTCGTTTCTTGATAATTGTGGGTAGAAAAGTGCGTTACTGCCATTAGGCAAAAGGAAATGTTGGAATGTATCGATCTCTTGTGAAAGGCATGTTCATGTGGTTGGTTCCTGTGTTTATCGTTGGCAGAGACCCGATACTGCTGCATTAATCTGGCCGTTGGCTATATTGCAAGCATTCAGAAGATTACGAACGTGTCTGATTGGTTGGTTATTCTGATCACGTGAACAGTGCAGCCACCTAAAAACTCCGATTTCTCGTAGGCGACATTTTCCGCAAAACCGATGCCCAGCTGAAGTACAAAGTCGCGGAGAGGCCCGTATTGATTGACAAAAGCCTTTTCGATCCCCGGTGAAAGGGATTGCATCTGTTGCGTGCCGTCTGCCGCGACATCTCCTTCGCATTTTGTGATCGATATCAAGTATCGGTAGCTTGAAAGTAGAGAGCTTGGATTGGCGGTCGTGGCGTCCTGTTCGTTCGTACACGGCACACTCTTGGCATTGATTGGCGTCTTGCGCTCGATCCTCGAGACCGCCGTAGACCAATATTCGTGCAGTCGAAGAGAAAACCTTACCCGGATGAAAGCTAGACCGATTGTTTGTCCTTCTGCTTCCTCCTTCCCTCTCTCTCTCTTTCCCATATTGGATGAGACGTTTTCCATCGTGTAAGGGGAATCTTGTGCAATACGGCTTCTGAATAACATCTTCTGCGACTTCACTGTGGTGAAGCCCGGTTGTCTTTTCCAGGCCAATACGATCGAATTCATCTCTCGTCCACCACTCGTTTTCTCCTGAGGAAAGCTGCTGCACGCAAAGTTCCAGAAAAGTCCGGTAAGTTTTCTTCCTTTCGATTTGTTTGTTCGTTTGTTTGCTTGTTTGGGAGCACCAGAATACTCGATACACTGAAGAATTGCGGTGTAACGCCTTTTCATTTGGTATGAGGGCAAGTTAGAAAGAGCGCAATAAGTCGCTTTCTCCTATGTAACGACGCTTCGTTAAATACCCAACTTTGAATAGCAACCTGATGATTTCTGTACATAGTCTATTGGAATCCCAGATTCCCGGAGAATATGGGTTAACTCGTATGCATTCAAGAGCGCTCTTGCGAGTTGTCTTTCTCCTTTTCTCTCTCTCTCTCTCTCTCTGTGCGTGTGTGTGTGTGTGTCTGTCTGTCTGTCTGTCTCTGATTCAAGAAAGAGCCTTGTTATCTTTAGGTTTCTCCTATTGCGAAATCTATCCCTCAGAATGATGACTTTTGCTTGCGTTCGACAGTGGACTTTCAAGTACACACATCTAAAAAGACGGTGGTTTACTAGTACTTCGGCGGTCAAAGGCATTGCCTGAAAGTAGGTGATGTCACAATACCAAACCAGGTGGAAAGACTTGACTGGTGCAAATAAGGAACAGTGTCTGCGATTATTCATTAATATACGTATGTCCAGGAAATAGAGGCGACTTGATTTACCTCTGCCAAGGAGTTTCATTTTCGTTCTTTCTTTTGTGGCCAGCGTTGAATGTCTGTCTGTTTGCAAGATAACTCAAAAAGTTATAAGCGGATTAGATATGATTTTCAGGAAAAGTTGACACAAAAAAGATGATTACATTTCGGTAGTGATCCAGATCACCGTCTGGATCCAGGATTTATTCATTTTCCCATCATTTGAAGGATTTTTTAACCTCTGAGAAATACGGTCATTTGTGAATAGCTATTGGCCGAACAATAATATCAATGTGATTCTAGATGTGAAGGCTATGTTTTGATGAACAAGGAATCTAATATTGAAGATGATATGAAGGTAAAACTATCTTATAGGGAGTGAATCGCAATATGCGTGGAAATGAGCTGCTTGGTGGAGGTCTGCGCTCTCCGAGTGATTTTCTGGTTGTCGGTTGTTTTACATTGTGTCATTGCCATTGACATTTTTGTCTGATCTCTTATATATCATCATTCAGATATAATCGTGTTGTTATCATATTGTACACACATGTATGAATATGATCATAAATATATATATATACTTTATATGTATGTGTATGCATATGATATGATATATATATATATATATATATATATGTATATATATATAATGTTGATTATGTACATGATATGTACATACATACATACATGTACATGATTGTAAATTTATATGAAAATACAATTATGTAAATTTGGTTATCAATGCAGATACATCTAAACTTATATAAGTAACTAGATCATGTATGTTATTACGATTGTCATTGCTAGAAATTAATTTTCTCTTCGTCAGGCTTGAGTCGACTTTTCTTTAGTTAGGAGTGTTTCTGTCTAACCCAGCACATGTAACGGTATAGTCATCATTACTGCATGAACGGGTCAGGCATGCCCGATGAAAGCATTATTCCGAGACGTATTACATTTAACTCAATTTTGGTTCGCTTGTTCTCAGAATTCATTGGCAGCGTGACTCTCGGGATGAATGGCCCGTTTCCTGCTCATGCGCATAATGCGACCACCAGCTACGCTTCTTCAATTTACAGCGCATTAGTACGCCTTAATCTCCGGACGCAAAGAAAAAAAAACCCCGCTGACACATGTAAAGCTTACCATGTGAATCTAATATGACGTTTGATATACCGTCTTCGCATTATCTTTCCACATTCTTTTTTTACAGACTACGCTCATAGGCGGATTGTCAATGGAGGTTTTGTCTTGAATGGTTATTGATTCCCATCAATATTTTTTAATTTTGTCCCAGCCAGCACCGAATTCAGTAGCAGGTTATCTGATTTTTTTTTTCACTGCATATCGGGAAATTCAAAAAGTTGGCGCAGCGAAATTATGCTGCATTGGCATGCAAGGCATGACGGGATCACATATTATGTGTATGCGTGTGTGTGTGTGTGTATGTGTGTGTGTGTGTGTGTGTGTGTGTGTGTGTGCACGTGACCTTCCTGAGAGTGAAATGTCTTTCTTTCCTTTGGTGTCTAGATTCTGAAGCCTGCCATGAATTAGCAATGGTTTGCAATTGAACAGAAAAATACCCGCAGGCAGGCACAGAAATTAAAAACTACAACGAAAAAAATCACTTTGCTCGATATTTGATCGACATGAATAATAGATGCATTACCTTTCAAATTTAAACGTGCGCGCTGCATGCACTATTATCAGCATATTATACAAAATATGTAGCCACCCCACAGGGAGACTTACCTTGAGAACCATTTTGAAAGTTGACCTAGTTTTCCACAGAAAATTACTGCATAAACGGTAGGACCATACGTTAACGTGGAAAATAGGATTACATTCACGCCTAAGTCAGATAAATGTACATAGCCGATGGACTTATGGCTAAACTTTAAAGGACAAGTTCACCTTTATAAACATAAGGATTGAGAAAATGCAACAATATTAGTAGAACACATCAGTGAAAGTTTGAGGAAAATTGGACAATCGACGCAGAAGTTATGATTTTTTTAAATTTTTGTGTTGGAACCGCTGGATAAGGAGACTACTACAGCTTGTGAGTCATATGCGTACATCAGTATAAAGAAAATATAAAAGAAAATTCAACATATTTTCATTTTTTCGCATAATAGAAGAGCACTTGACTTGCCTCTTTCTAAAGGCAGGGGGAATAATATTACCCATAACATTTGTCGGTAACGAGTCAGGGGAATGTGTACTTTTTTCAAAAGATGGAATTTTGTGAAATTCTCTTTATATTTTCCTTATATTGTTGTACGCATGTGACATCTAAGTTATTCATACACTGCAGTAATCTTCTCATCCAGCGGGTACTGCACAAAAACTTCAAAAATTCATAACTTTTGAACGGATTGTCTGATTTTCCTCAAACTTTCAATGATGTGTTCTACTAATATTGCTACATTCTCTCAATCCTTATGTTTATGAAGGTGAACTTGTCCTTTAATAAAGCATCATGACTGTGTAGTAGGTGAAAGTGATGCGAACAGAAGTGTATATTGTAGAATGCCAGTATCTCAAATGAATGTTCGCCCCTCTAAAACTCTGGCAGTATAGTTGGAGGCCAACGAAAAACACTGACACTGACATCACTCCACCTTTTTGTCGCTGGGGCGACCGCGAGACCTCGTATCTACAAAATGTCAAATGTTCAGGAGAGCAGCCAAAGCACTATATCAAATGGGAAAGCCATTCCTTTGACAAGCCGTGGTGGCTTCATTTTTGGGGTAAGACAGGATTTGGACAGGACATCACTTGACTGATTATCTGGCAATTAATCCACAAAAAAGATCATTTTCACCAAAATTTGAGATACAAGGTCTTGTCACCCCAGCGACGTTTTGGCTCTTGCGCCTTGGCAGATCTAATGCATAACTCTATGGGTGATCAATGCTTCCCTGTCACTGGTCACTTTGATAGATGATTCTAATTCCGTATCTGATGTGTGCAATATAATGAAGAAGACTGGACATATTTAGCGAAAATGTTGAGCATAATTATCATTACTGCTTTTATTGGGTAGCTATGATCAAGTCCCGCATTTACAGAGCGCTCAATACTCACCCTGTGTGGCGTTCCATACAGCAAGGCTAGTGACCTCATGTAGCTCCATGGTAATATTTTTACACACATGTAAAATCCCACCACATTAACGTTAACCGTTCTACCACGAGTAGCTGTTCATCTGGGATGGGGAGTACTCACTTACTAATATGCAGCTCTGTGTACACCGTATAAACACGTATGTTTTAAATCATCCTACTCTCCTGTTATAAAACGTCATGTTACGAAATTTTGACTCCCGCTTACCTCTAGTGATAAGGACAGACAATGTCCAATTTACCATGAGCGTCTGTGAAATTTCATACTGAGTTAAAGAAATGCACTGGTATGTATGATATTTACAGTCATCACCTGTGAATTACACTTTGGTGTCGCTGTTTACGCTTCTATAGTGACACCAAAGTGTAATTCACAGGTGATGACTGTAAATATCATACATACCAGTGCATTTCTTTAACTCAGTATGAAATTTCACAGACGCTCATGGTAAATTGGACATTGTCTGTCCTTATCACTAGAGGTAAGCGGGAGTCAAAATTTCGTAACATGACGTTTTATAACAGGATAGTAGGATGATTTAAAACATACGTGTTTATACGGTGTACACAGAGCTGCATATTATGGTACTTGTGACACCTAGGTGTAATACATAGGTAATGATTGTGTTCTATTGTTTCATTAATGCAGTCCGAAGCGTGGCGCCTCCCTGTCACGTGGTTGTTTGTTGGCGCCTTTATTGAGGTACTGCTTGGCGGTCTCCTGCCTCATCGGCGGGGCGTGGCAGAGGGCACCATGCTGGTGGTTACTGACCTACGTTTCCCTATACAATTAACTCACTTTTTCTCATTCCTTCATCTGCGCGTTTATACTGTGTACACAAAGCTGAATATGCTATATTTGTGACACCCAAGTGTAATACACAGGTGATGATTGCGTTCTATTGTTTCATTGTATATTACAGTCCGAAGCATGGCGCCTCCTCGTCACGTGGTTGTTTGTTGGCGCCTTCATTGAGGTACTGCTTGGCGATCCCTTGCCTCATTGGCGGGGCGTGGCAGGGGGCGCCATGCTGGTGGTTATTGACCGTTCGCGCTGTGACCATACAATGGTGGGCATTCACCCATTCGCATTCAACCAGTGTTGTATCTATGTCATCCCATGTACATAAATTTGTGAATGTAAATCATTCAATTCAAGATGTCTGCATCTGGTATAGGAGAGGTGTTCTATTTTTTTCCTCTTTTTTTTTCTATCACTCTCTGAAAATGGTTAATGTAATACTCATAAATGTCAAGGGACATTTTACCTAGTTTATTTTTTTTCGTTTTCCTTCTGTAACCTGATTTCTTAACTGGTGTATTCTAATTCCTATTATATAGTAGAGCAATGCTGAAGACGCTCTTTGATAATTGTTAATACGTTATTCTGTAATATATGTGGTACCTCGTGTATGGGATTAATGTTACATTGACTCTGTTTCCAACTAAGATGTAGCATTTTCTTTCTTTTTAGTCTCGTACATCACAGACATTCTAGATGTCAAAAATCCCCTGTGCTGCACTCGACAGGTGCCCTCGTGGACACAAGCAATGGCAATCACGCTCACCCTGTACTACACAATCCAATAGACACTGCATTCAATTCAATTACTGATGATGATTTTTTCGATACGGTAGGACCTTCTTTGGCAGAAAGAGAAGTAAATATTGATCAAAATAATATGTTTTTCGATAATTGTGTTTCAGATAGTTTTAATACATCGTCGAAAGAATTTCATTATGACTTTGATATAGAAAACCAATTGCAAAGCCCATCTTCGGAATATCTTACTCTCAACCAGTTTAATAATGTTGTCAAGGAATATGATCACACCATTTTTTCACTCATACATCTTAATATTAGGAGTATTAATAAACATTTTGAAGAACTGAGGTTACTTTTAGATGATCCCATCAGGAAAAAAATTTCGATAATAGGTTTAACCGAAACCTGGCTTTCCAATGATTTAAGTCTTCCTTTCGCCCTCGACGGATATGATTTTGTAGTTAATAACAGGCAAATTAGGGCGGGTGGGGGCGTTGCTTTATATGTTTCACAAAAGTATGATTATATAGTTCGTGAAGAGCTCAACTGTATGACTGAAGTTATTGAATCTCTTTTCATTGAAATTACAGTCCCTGGCAGTAGAAATATAATCATAGGTGTAATGTATAGACCACCCAGTGCGAATATGAAATCATTTTTGGAATATTTTGCGAATCTAATGAAGGATCCAGTTTTTATTCATAAAAAATGTTTCATAATGGGAGATTTTAATATAGATTTACTGAAACAAAATACAATCTCACAAGATTTTATGGAAATATTTCTATCTGCTTCTTTCTTACCTTTGATATCTAAGCCCATGCGTATAGTTAATGAATCCGCCTCCCTTATTGATAATATTTTTTCTAATATTCTGCCGTCTCCTGATTCTCTTATATTACTTTCAGATATTACAGATCACTTCCCCATTTCGACTAGTTTCTTTTTAAATGATATCATTGATAATAAATCTAGTTCTTTATTTAGACGAAGAATTACACATGAAAATGTAGCCAGTGTGGGTGCTAGTTTAGACAGGACAGACTGGTCGTCTATTTTTGACTCAAATGATGTGAATTTGTCATTTGAATATTTTATGCATATTTTTACTCAACTCTTGGACATTCATATTCCAAAACGAAGAGAAAAGTCATCCAACTATAAAAAGGTACCCAGGTTACCTTGGATTTCTAAGTCACTTTTGCGTTCAATAAATAGAAAGAATAATTTATATTACAAATTTAAAATGAAATCTACTGAGCAATCAAAACTGAAATATACTAGTTATAAAAATACTTTGACGAAAATTATACGTATTGAAAAGAAGAAATATTATACTAAGCAGTTACAATTTTATAAGCATGATATGCAAAATACATGGAAAGTTTTAAAGCAAGCAATGAATATATCAAATAACAAGTCGAATATTACCAAAATTAGATCTGATGATAAAATTCATGAAGATCCTCATTATATTTGTAATATTCTAAATAATCATTTTTCTTCCATTGGGGAAAATCTTGCAAGCAAAATTCCATCTTCAAATAAACATTTTTCTGAATTTTTAGGTCCACCAAATTTAAACTCAATGTTTTTTAGTCCAACATATAGTCAGGAGATAATCAATATTGTTTCTGATTTTCGTTCCAAAAAAAGTGCTGGACACGATGACATCAGTAATTTTTTGCTGAAGGGGGTAATATCTTCAATTGCGGATCCTTTATCTCATATATTCAATTTATCTTTTTTTTTATGGTATTGTTCCTGAAAGTATGAAAATAGCAAAAGTCATCCCTTTGTTTAAAAAAGGTGACAAATTAGATGTTAATAATTATAGACCAATTTCTTTGTTATGTACATTGTCCAAAATTCTTGAAAAAATTGTTTACAAAAGAACTCTTACTTTTTTGAAATTCAATAATATACTCTCAAATACTCAGTTTGGTTTTAGAGAAAAACATAGCACCTCACATGCATTATTGAGTTTTGTTGAAAAAGTAGCACATGCTATCGACAAATCTTCACATCTCATAGGTTTGTTCCTGGACTTCTCCAAGGCCTTTGACACCATTAATCATGATATTTTACTTAATAAACTACAACATTACGGAGTCCGTGGGAAGGCCTTGGAGTGGTTCAGGAGCTACCTCTCGAACAGGAAGCAATATGTCTCTTTAAATGGTTGCAATTCACAAATGTTAAATGTTAAATGTGGGGTCCCACAGGGAAGTTTATTAGGTCCGCTTCTGTTTCTTATTTATATGAATGATTTCTGTAAATCATCAGATATTCTTTCTTTCATTCTCTTTGCGGATGATTCAAATTTGGTTGTTTTTTTTCGCATAATAATCCTTTTACCCTAGTAAAGACATTAAATTTTGAATTAGAAAAAGTTGCTCAATGGATAAAAGCTGATAAATTATCTCTCAATCTCCAAAAAACAAAATATATGCTTTTCAGCAACTCCATTGAGGCACTACCTGCTGATATTATTTTTGATGGCACACCACTGGAAAATGTTTCTTATATCAAATTTCTGGGAATAACAGTTGATAATAAGCTTTCATGGAAATTTCATATTGATAGTATATGTAAGATTATTTCTCGAAACATCGGTATAATCAACGAGATTAAATTTGTCTTCCTTTGTCGTCCCTGCTTACATTATATTCATCCCTCATATTGCCTTATTTAAATTACGGTATTCTTGTATGGGGAAATACATATCAAACTCTTTTGGATAAATTACTTCTGCTACAAAAGAAGTCACTGCGTATTATATGTCACACTGCATATTTGTCTCATACTGATCCGTTATTTTTTTAAAATAAAATATTTAAAATTAAAGATTTGTATTTGTTTAATTTAGGACAATTTATGTATAATTACAATAAAAATAATCTTCCATATATATTTGAATCAATGTTTTCAAAAATCAATCTGTTCATAATTATCCTACAAGGCAATCCAACGAATTTCATTTACCATTTTTTAGGACTTTGCTGGCTCAGCAAACCTTCATCTACGAGGGGCCTAAGTATTGGAACTCACTTCCCAACGACATAATAACAGCACAAACTTTGAATTCTTTTAAGAATAAATTAAAATTCTTTCTGTTGAAATCTTATGATATACAACCAAATTAGTTTCGGTTTCATTCTCTCAATCAAGTCGTTTGTTTGTTTGTTTGTTTGTTTTTACAAGTATTAAGATATCACACAGAAATCATCTTTTAAGGAAAACAATCTGTCTAACATAAGTTTATCTCAGATATTTATTTTATTGTACCAGTAACAGTGAGTCTATTCTCTTTCTCTTTTTTCTTATATCCGTTCCTATGCATTCATACCGGCATATGCACCCAATCAATCGCAATTTCAAACCAGGGAGCGTTGTATTGTTTTGTTATTGCATTTTAATCATGAAGTACAGTATGCTTGTGTCCACGATGGCGCGTGTTGTACCATAGTCTTATTTCCCCCTTTTTTGTTCTTTTTTTTTCTTCTTCTTTTTTTCCCCTTCCTAAGTTAATTTCATGTCAGTTGACATTGGTTTCTTTGACCTTGTGTACGTATTTTTTGAGGGTCCCATACCCTACAAGCTTTGCTTTTTAAGTGGGACCCTCCATTTCCATTCTAATCTTTGTATTAGGTATATACCTTAGAAACGAAATTCTGTTGTTACTCGTGACCACTTGTACGTTTTCTTTGAAATTGTTATAAATTTGTTCTGTAAATGTATTGTATATATTTTTTCTGTTTATTCAATGGAAATGGAAATAAAATTGAATTGAATTGAATTGAATTGAATTGAATTGAATTAATTACTTACTTACTGCCCGTTATGCCAATCGTCATGTAGGGCAGCAGCAAAGGTTCTCCACCTCTGCCTGTCTTGGGCCATCCTTGTCATCGTTCCCCAATTTTGGGTTAAGGTTTTCAGCTCATTCTCAACGGTCCTCCGCCAGGTGTTTCTGGGCCGTCCCCTCCTACGTTTGCCTTCAGGTGTCCAGTGGAGGGCTGTGTGGGTAATATTGTCCTTTTCCTTTCTAACGACATGCCCTATCCATCTCCATCGTCTTCTCTTGATAATCCTTCCGATGTTTTCCATATTGCATTGTGTTAATAAATTTTCATTGGAGATCATGTTTGGCCAATGTATACGAAGAATTCGCCTTAGGTTTTTCGTGTGGAATGTCGAGAGCTTGGTAAGATCACTATCAGTCATCCTCCAATATTCTGATCCGTAAAGGAGAGTGGATGATACACAGCTTTGATACAATTTCAGTTTTGTCTTTTTACCATACTGTGATGACTGCGCATGCAGCTTGTTAAGTATCCCAAGGAGGTATGAGAGAACTCCTTGAGTATCCTAAATACATTTCTGGCTTTGTTAAGGCGATTTTGAATGTCAATGCCTGCTCCTCCATCACATCTTACTGTACTTCCCAGGTAAGTAAACTGTTCTGTTGTTGAAAGTTCTTCTTTGCGAACATGGATGGGTGAGGGGTTTGGAGTGTTTTGGGTCAAGTGTCTCACTCCCGGGCGCAAGTGCACGGATTGGGCGCGAATCCAAGACTTCTTCCTTAAAAGACAGTGCGCAATCATCTATAGGCCAAGACTAGGCCATAATATCAACGTTATAAAGATTGAACAAAAGCAAAATCCTACAACAACAAAGGAGCGGCTGTTTATCCCGCTGTTTCTCATAAAAAGAGTTAAACCCATATATAGGCAGTATTTGTGTCATTTTGTCCGAAATTTATTGGTCTTATACTGTCAAAAATTAGCAGTCTTATTTTAAGTTGCAGACTGGTTTCGGATGCTCTAAGCTTGTCAGATATAGTAAAAGCCCCTGGAAGAAAGTTGGCAAACATACTTTTTTTTTAATTCAATTTCAGTTCAATTCAATTATATCATATTTTATTACCATCAATAAATTGAAATCCATAATGCAATGTGATACATTTATCAATCCAACTGTTCAACAATTTGAAAGGACAAATCTTAAGAACCACCAAGTACATGTATATGAAATAATACCAAGTACATGATAAAGTAGCGTACTATCTTAGACGATGATGAAGATGATTGTCTGAATAGCACATCATCTCACAAAGTTGAATTAAATGTTTTCACACAAAGCGTACACAAAATTATCCGGTCCTCTGGCTTTGGGGTAAACTTAATTATCATAGAGTATACGCAGTTTCAGAAAAGTCCGATAATTGTCGCTCTCTTTTTCCAAAAGGTGAACAAAAAAAGAATGTTTCATACGCCGTAATGCAAGGAAACATAACAATATTGATACCGATAATTAAGACGTGATCTTATGCTTACCCGCATGTTAAAATTTCTTTTCTTTTTTTTTTACCATCAATTCCTTTCGATCACTCCTTTAACAACTGACGGGGGGGGGGGGGGGAGGTATAGGGAAAGAGAGGGGAACATGCGGGAGAAAGAAATGAAAACAAGATTTATCGTAATTGCTGCCAAGGGATGTTAACCCAAATTCCAATTGAATGTATTGGGAAAGAAATACGAGAACGTTCCCTTGGCAATGAATTCAACGGAAAAATGAATCCAAGTATCGGAAATATACGCGAAGAAGAAGACTAACGAGAAATGAATTGCGATTGTGTCAAGCGTTAACATTTCATATCAATCAATAATCTGCTCTCCCGTTGAAGTTAAATTGATATTGGCTACATTACATTCCACTCCCTCCTCCTGTGCTTTCAAGGACTTCCTTTTTTTATCACATCCATCACCCCCCCCCCTCCCCTCCCTCCACTTCCCATTCTTATTTATTCATTCATGAGTCGGCAGTCATTTTGGAATATCAGGTGATGGATTTTCCCCTCAAAACTAAACTCATCCCGCGGAATAAAAGTCACATTTTGTCTACCCATATCGATAATAGAAAATTATGAGTGTGAAAAAAAAAACAAAGTCTCGTGTGAGCTTTTTTTTTCACCCCCATCTTCCTCTTCCTGCCGTCTCCCTTCCCAGCCATTATGCAGGTGGCTGCGTCGCCCCGGGATGAGCACTTAAAAGTGACAGGTCTTGTCTCTCTCCCCCTCTCTTTTAACATGATTTCCGGCGATTTGTAACATTAGCGGAACCTCTGTAGTGGTGCTTGAGCTGTTATAGTACTGAGGGAGATAATAATGAAAGTAATTATCATATTAAGAATGAAAAAAAAAACCACGACGAAATGTTATTGGACGGGCGGAATGCGGTTTGAAGTCCCATTCAATGGGACAAAATAAAATGTTTTCCTTCATAGTATAAGTATTTTACGACACATAAGAATAATAATAATAACGGCAACAGTAAATCAATTTATAAAGCCCAAAACCAATGTACATTATATTTTTCCGCGCTGCAAAAGCTTCTGATATAATATTGTACAGTTAAATGATAAATCGTGTCTTAATTAAGATTGCTACAGTTGGGGATTTCCTGACTTCTAAATGGTAAATTAGCACTGCAGAACCAAATTATTATTATTGTTATTGTTATCATTGTTATTGTTATTATTTATTATTATTATCATTATTATTATAAGTACAGTACTCTCCGCATAATCGGATAGGCTCGATTACCCGATTAAGCGGAGCACCCGATTAACAGAAGAACGTCTTCAATGTGTATGCACATACATGCATTGTACCCTGCACCAAACACCTACAATGTATGCTTAACACGCGTGCTTGCACGGCACATTATACATACCTTGCACTTACTCGGTCACGAGCAATAATTTAAACTCTTTTTATGGACAAATATATCTTAGGAAAACTTTGTCGTTTGACTATAGACTCCTCGCTAACACGCAGGCGTTTTGAGAAATGAACACGTCACTTTGCGTGCACAAGTCACGTCGAACGACAGGTTACTTTTCGAGAAGTTACTGGGGAAAAGCAAAATTACCGGTATGGAGCTGTTGCATGGCCTGTTTTTCATTTTTGGTGTTTTTTTTTTTCTTCAAGATTTCTCGTATATATGAATGTCGTTGCCGAGCAAGGGAGGAGCACAAGTGTGTTGAACTCCTGTCAGTTTGCAGTTGTGAGTGCCAGCTACATGTGTAATGTTCGTTTACATGTGTCAAATCGGTACATTAAGATGTACTGGTACATGTATTTTCATGTTTAATTACTCCTCAAATTATCGGTCTTCTTTGCAGATTAAGCAGAGAAGGCCATTAGCCGTGGAAAACTTGACATTCATGATTTCTTAAAGTGTTATATCTGCTATAAAATGTGAGTAGAAATTAGATAAGAAGAAAATTATTTACCCATTTATGCGGAGAGGTAACCCGATTATCAGGTGATTATAATGTGCATTGGAACTGATTTTGACATTACTGCCCAATTAAACGGAGTACCCGTTTAAGCGATACCCGATTACGCGGAGAGTACTGTAGTAGCAGCAGTAGTAGTAGTAGTAGTAGTAGTAGTAGTAGTAGTAATAGTAGTAGTAGTAGTAGTTTGCTTACGGGAGCCGAGTGAGCCAAATGCCATGGGCTGGCATTTCAAATTATCCATATTACGCAACGAGCTAACGGAAAGCCGAGAGAGAGAAGTAAATACGAAGAAGGCATCCGACATCATTTCAAGGTCTTAAAACAAAAACAACAACAACAACAACGGTCAACCTACACTCAGCTTGACTATCCTGACCGTTTATACTTTGAAGTCACGTTCATGTTCCTACCCCCCCCCCCCCACCACCCCCCCCCCCCACCCCCACCCCCCCCCCCCCCCCCGTCCCCATCCCCACCCCTCCCACCTCCGCCTGAAACATACGAAGAACCTTCGTCATATCCTGTCGCCACCGGTTGCGCTTGTAACATTGGCCAACAACATCGGGCGGCGGGTTTAAATTCGGAAGTAGGCCTACGTGTATGATATGGCATTTCAGTCTTCTACCCAGTCAAACATACATTGTAAACAATGGACGGATCGTCGGAAATGCCATTTTTTACATTGATATATAATGACATAATTGCACAAGTAATATATAATGACATAATTGCACAAGTAATATATAATGACATAATTGCACAAATAGATAATTGAAATGCAATAAGATGTTCCATATCATGAATTATACATTTTTTTCACCTTGTTTGTCTGTGGCAATATTCGTTTTTGCACCACTGCACACGCTGATCCCCCAACGTTTGCATTGTAATTGCACAATCGAAAGGTCTTTGTATATACTAGATGCGCAATTACAATATAATGCACACATCTTCTCTTTACATTTATCTCCTCGGTCCTGTTTTATAAAATATTTTAGAGCAACTCTTGCACTAACGGATCCACGGCGTGAGCTGCATCGCTGAAGGAAATAATAATGAAAGTATTTATCATTTATTATCACAGTTAAAAGAAACCGCAACAACAACTTCACAGAATATTTTTTAATTGAATGGGCTGAATGCGGTTTGAGGTCACAAGTTGCTTGGCAAAATCACATTTTGTTTCTTCTTCAGAATCGTATAGCGTAGTAGAAGAATGTTACAGTCGTACAGTTTCCTGTCTTTGGGCAGCAACATCGCTTTCCTAGGGCCGTACAAAGTTCTCCTGACTACAGTGTAGGCCCTACTTAATTTCGACAAGCATTGCAGGACCAATTAAAAAGAAGAGGAAGAAGAAGAAAAAGAGTGGAATGACATTGACTCATAGTAACCCAAGAGTACGCATTACACAGCGTCTTATAGGACACAGCGAGTTAACGGAAATCCGAAAAAAAAAACAAATGCGAATAATATAATAATGATAATGATAAGGTTTTATTTACCCAGGGTAGCCTCTTCAGTGTTGCCACTGCTCTACCAGAGGGACCTGTTGTTATTATTACCCTAGCATTGCCAGGTACCCATTTATACACCTGGGTCGAGAGGGACATAGTGGGTAAAATCATCTTATCCATGGACGTAAGCACTGGGCGGGATTCGAACTCGGGTCTTCCGGTCGGGAGTCGGAAGTCTTATCCACCATGCCACAGCGCCCCCACAGGCATCCAACGTCCTTTCAAGGTATGAATAACAACAATAACAATGGTCAGCTATGACTCGGCTTGTACACCTGACAGTATACCCCCCCCCCCCCCCCCCCCACCCTACGTCTGGCATATATTCATAGAATCTATGTCGCATCCTGTTGTGCTCAGAGCAGTGTCTAGCGGCGGATTTAATTTCGGAAAATAATGTCCAATGTATACTAGTCTTCTACCCAATTAAGCATAACAATACATAATGACCCGTCATCGGGTTTACACTGTCAGAGTTTATGTGTGTGTGTTTGTTTTTTTACATGATTTTATGATTACATGATTACACAATTGAATGCTAGAAATGCCATAAAACACATTATATCATGAGATATGAAATAAGTATATAATGTGTACGTATAGAGGGAGAACGAGAGAGAGATGTATAACTTTAAACTGAAGTTTATTCGATCGTCAGATTCTTATCATTATGTTTAATTTGGCTGAAATCCTTTTACCCTCTGGGAAGTGAAAGTAATTTGTGGGGTTTAAATTTCATAATTATGGGGGGGAGGGGAGGGGAACACTTACGTTGCTTCAATCTTCCCACTTAATTTGTCATATTTATGTTGTTGACAAGTTGAATTTTTCTCAGGGACATTTTCCATCAATTTGTCATTTTCCAGTCTTGTTTTGACGGAAATTAAGATCGGGTGAAACTGCTTCTCAATAAACATACACTTCCTAGACGGGGAAGGGGGGGGGCATGTCGTATTGTTAATTTTACGCAATTTTCGATTTCCTTAAGAGGCGATTTCCTAAAATAGTCGATGAATGCGACCTATATACTTGATTATATATCCTGCATGTTCTAGTATTGGACGGGCGGGATGCATCTGGAAGATTGGGAACGCGCTTGAACCTTAACGACGGTAAATCTCAACTGACAGATGTATAATCACGTGCTTATAGGAGAAGAGGTAGGGGGTCTGGTTTCACCATTCTCCACGAAAACTTTTCAACAGTTCCGACATACGTCATTAATTTTTTCCAATGGCCTGGAGTAATCCAAACCTATACCCTGGTTCCAAAAGATGATTCTTGTCAATTCGATAGGTTGCGACGGTATGATATAAATATATAAATCATACAGTGTCAGGCGTGTCATAAATAAATGTGAGAGGTGTTAGATATTCCTGTCGTCCTCAATGTGGGACTGGGTCTCATCACCAATCAAGACTAGTGGATTATGCCTTTTATTTTTCTACCAATGTATATGTCAGCCCAGGGAGATCATACCAATAAGGTGGTATTCTCCGAAGCGTATCCCTTGACCGCCCTTTGGGGCGAGACCTGCGAGAAATTACCATTTCAGGCAATTCCTAGAAGGTATGCAGGGCTCTATCTGTTTACGACCAACAGAAATACGATGCCCGATGTCATCTTCAGCCCGCTTCTGTCGAGAGAAAGCGGTAGGTATATGTTACCCATGTATACGTCAACCGATTTCGTGTCCATGCGAACTTTATACATTGTGTTCCCATTTTGTTCCCTTGTAACATCACACCGTCCGGAAGTTGAGATGAAACACAAATCTAATTACTTTATATACTCGGGAAGAAAAAAGTTCATTCGATACCTTTTCTAATAACAAGGGTAACAAAAATGAAGAGGAAATTGTATATAAGCATATTGTCAAATCTAATGACTTATCTTTCCCTTCGATACTTTTCTTCAGCTTTAAATCTTTCTCTTAATCTACCGGAAGCCAGAAAAAAAAAACAGAACAAAAACAGGGAATGATTTTCACTACGTGTTTGCATAAAACTTTTTGCTCGGCATGTGATTTGAACGGCAATAAAAGAAATAAAAGCAACTGTGTTTCTGCTCTGTTCCCCGTGCGAGTAGCAGGTGGCGACAATTAGGTTCTATTTTATTCGAAATACATGTAGGTGACCCTACTCTAAAAATCCTCCCAAAGGTGATATCCAAAAATAAAAAAATACGATCATATTTTTGCATCGATAACATCCAATATGATTAAACTGTCTGAATGCTATTTCAGGGTCTAAGAAAAAAACATCTTATCTATATTTTGCAGAAAAACCTATTCAATTTGGTTAAGTGGTCACAGAGAAAATATGTGAATCGTTTGTGAAGCATGTCGTGGATGTGATTCCTCCAAGTTTAGCACTTGGATGCTCTTGGAACTGCACATCAATGTGTGGTCACAATGGACAGAACTTGGAGGGAAGGGATTCCTGACATGCTCTACAAAAATCCTCACTTCTCTTTGACCACTAAAGCAAATCGGATGGGGTTTTCTGTATAAGATGTGGGTACATAAGAAGTTATAGTCTCATACCTTGAAATTGTATTTGGATTGATCAGTGTTGATTCACTATTTTTAAATTTATCATTGCGGAGGGTCCCGTTGTAATCTTTTTTTTTTTTTTTTTTTTTTTGGGGGGGGGGACATACGGTATATATATATATATATATATATATATATATGTATATATATATATATATATATATATGTGTATATATATATATATATATATATATATATGTATATATATACCGAGCAGAAACTTATTGCTGATATTCATATATACACATGTATATATATACGATTATTATAATTTATATATATATATATATATATATATATGTATATATATATATAATTATACGTATCCGGGCAATTACCCCGAGAGGGCAATTACCCCCCGGCTAAATACTGGTTAGTGGTAAGCTTAGACTAACGATTAGGGTTAGGGTTAGGGTTAGGGTTAGGAGTTTGGGTTAGAGATAGGATTAGGTTCAGGATTAGGATTAGGATTAGGGCCAGGGGAAGGGTGCGGGGTAATTGCCCAGGGGGTAATTGCCCTAGACCCATAAATTATATATATATATATATATATATATATATATATATATATATATATACATGCATATATATGAAGAGCTTGCTTCCAAAAGGCGCTAAAAAAATCGGTTGAAAAATGATGGATTTTGGAAGCAAGCTCTTCATATATGTATTCTCGTCCTATTGTAAAGTTTTTCAGACGGACTCAGTAGTCATCGGGTTATCAATACTAAAACAAGGGAAGCCATCAATCAAATACATGGTACGCCAATTTTAGTCGGAAATAAGACCGTACGAGCTCACGCAACAGTAGGCCTACTTGAGTAAAGTGGGTTAGCAAGATGCGTGATGATTGATTCATAATTATGATTATCTATTTTTTTTCCAAGTTTGCCGTCAACAGGGTAACTCAATGATTTTGACGTAGACGTTAGAGAGAGAGAGAGAGAGAGGGGGGGGGGGGGGTGAGGAAGCGTGCGCATAACATTCGTCAAGAACTTGTCCAGTCCTCAATTTCACATTAACGAGGCCTTTGACTCCATGCCCTGGGACATTTTTGTCTCCGTTGTCCCAAATTTTGAAGAACCATGCGGCGGTGTGGCTGAGAAGAAAATAAGAAACAGCGGGAAAACTGGCCGAGCCGTCTGCATTCGGATCGCAATTAGAGGAATTCAAATGTCACCGTCATTACAGAGACTCTTCATGAAATCCTAGATTCAACTTTCAACAATTCGACAATTTCTCGAGACAAAAGAAACAAGTACCGAGAGAAATGTGAGAGTGAGAGATAGAGAGAGAGAGAATTAGGAAAGTCAAAGTAAGAAAGTCAAAGTTTTTGTGTCAATTGCGTAAGTTGTCCACATTACACAAACACTGCTTTTTAGTTGACCGCTCGATTTTTTTTGTGTGTTACCTCGTAAGATAGATCATGTGATACATAATGCAACAAGTTTGGTTTGAAATTGTTAACATCATTCTCTATACATGCATTCAGTTTTTTTCATTACTCTATCCCTTCATTCTATTCTCTTTATTATTTGCAATTTTAGGTGTCATAATTACTTGAGTATTACTTTAGCCTGCATGCTCCGACATGCTGCTTGTATCTCTTATATTTGGTGGGGAAAAAACGAAGATACGAAAAGGAAAATTCAGAGCAGATATTCATTGCATGCTTTAGCAATCTACCATAAACATTAATATGTTTATATGCTTTAATAGATTTGAACGTTTATGATTGACGGGAATACTATTCTACAGACAGGCTGTGAGAATACTGCGTATAACCAGTTCGCAATGGTTTGTTACAGCATGGCAATATCTATTTATAGATTTCGTGATTGCTACAACATAATTTTCCAAACTTTTGTGTGCCTTTATTTGTGTTTCTTTTTTTAATACACATAAGCATCATTACGCAACTCATATGAAAAATACAATAAACCATCTTTCAAATTTGAGCCACCACAAAGTGCCTTTTGTGTGGAATGCTTCTGCATAGAATATGTGCACCGCAGATTGGCATCTTTGCTGGATTATGTTACCCGAGGGTGCAGTGAGATTGCCGTATGTGTGAGCCGTATTCCTGTGACCGGGGGTGATATTACGTCATAAATCGTTTATACTACGACGTGGTTTAAAAAAAGCGCGAAATAAATACACAACTGCTGATTGCCTGTGATCATTGCGAAACAAGAATGAATTTCCTTCCGTACAAGTTTGACTTTTTATGTGCGGATTGGGAAAAGGCAGATGCTATTTTCATGGTGTTTGCATGGACCTGTTTTACTCCATAATGTTCTGTCCCCATAGTCACGTAACACGTCTTGTGTTCGTTTGTAAAAGCCTGAAAGTAAATGAGAGATTCAGAGCTGACTTCCTTGCGTTAATTCTCCTCTTTGCGCATTCTTTGACTACACAATATAGATCGCTTTCTTCAAGGAGTACTTCTAAGAGTACGTCTATGAATATGTACAGATACTTCAAGAGCTCATTCCATAAAACCGCTTTTAAAAAATTCGCAGCCAGTAGCAAGTGCTACTCACATGGTAATTGAAAAGCAACAATGAATTAGCTTGCGGTAGCTTGATCGTTGTCATGATCGTTGTAATCGTGGTATATGGCTACTGTTTCGAGTTGTTGAGAGTGACAGCCCGGCAAACCTCATGTGGTAATTCAAGGGTAGATATAAATTTATTCGTAGAAAGAAGGAAAGAAAGAAAGAAAGAAGGAAGACAGAGAGACAGAATGATATACTGTACGAGCTGAAATTTTTCGCGTGGTTTTATTTTCGCGAATTTCGCGAATCGCCTTTGAACCGCGAAAATAACAACACGCGAAAATAATAACGCGCGAATAACTAAGTTCAGCTAGACCCTAACAACCGCGAAATCAACATCACGCGAAAATGTCCTCCAAGTAGCAATTCGCGAAAATATCTCTACGCGAAAATTTCAGCTCGTACAGGGTAGATATATATATATATATATATATAGAGAGAGAGAGAGAGAGAGAGAGAGAGAGAGATAGACAGATGAACAGACAGAGAGATAGACGGATAGATATAGACACAGATAAAAACAGACAGACAGACAGATAGACACAATAGTCATGTAGATAGATAGATGAACAGATAGATAGATATGTAGATGGATGGATAGATTTCATCTTATTTTCATTTCGTGCATTTCGTTTCCAACTAAAATGTAATTGTGATAACTCAATTGAACACACATGACATCAAATCAGCACAAAAAGAATGTTATCAAGGAAAATGCAGTGAAATGAAATACAATTAGTATTATGACTTTCTGACAAATAGCTAGTCAAAGTTGTTTAAAATGAAGGGAGTTGTTGAAATGCAGGGCGTGTAGTTTGTAGTCTCGTCATGAAACATAGAGGGATGGATGGATGGATGGATTTTAGATATAGATAGCAAAATAGAGCTAAAGAGGAGGGTGAGAGGGGGACATCTTTCGCGATCTGTAAAAGGATATTGGAGTCGTATTTATCTGTTATTCGATTGACACGAAGTAAATTATGCGATGAATTAGCCTTTGATTGTGACAAACAAAGCAAATTATTTGCCTGTAGACGTTTAATCTACATGGTACAATACAGCACTGCTCTCATATTACAAAGCAGAAGGATACCCCCAAAAATCGTTTGCGAATTGAGTCGCTTGATTTGATTCGTTTATATGATAGAGACAATAAGATGCTAAATTGCCTACTTTCTTTATGTTTGCTTAAAAATACGTTCATATTTTCATTGCCCTGTTCAGTACTTGCAGGGTAATTGCATTTTGAACCCAAGATTTAATCAGCTGCGAGGCATTTGTTTTCATGGGTCTCATAAGAAAAAGTTTGTCTTTCATATCAAATCAATTTCCAGTTTGGCCCGGCTGTGTAAGCGCAAAAGAAGATAATCATCGGGCTTTCATCCGCTTGTGAAAGCCATGTGATTAATTCACGCCTTGAGGGATATTTTCACGAGAAAAAAAAAACAGATTAAAACAAAAAAGCAGAGGCATTCACCTTTACCTACACAATCCAGAAACTTCACCTCCCTTACCAATCCTTTTTAAGTAAAATATCGATTTGTCCTTTAGTTTAATTCAATATTCTGAATTGTCTAAGATAATAATGCTTTAGAGGGGGAAAAATATAAACACACTTTCTAGGTTAACCGATGATACATACCATATGTTTTTTTTTCACTAGACGTCTTAACAAACAGCTGTACTTGAAGGATACTTTCCAAGTCGAAAGGCTCAAATATGCTCAAAAAAGAGCCTCCAGCGCTGTAAAGGACAACCAAAACTAATAATGATGACAAAGAGAATTTGCGTTTCATGTCTTAGTTCCTTGTATTCATTTGGTTTCCAAAAGGCAAGTTTATTTTTGGAGCCATTCCCTAGAGATTTTGTTACAGCTTCAGCTTGGAGACTGAGCCCTAGTGATTTTTTTTTCAAAAAAAATAACTTGTTATGAATATTACAACACTGTGTTTTCCGCTTTTTCAGGAAGACAACGCTTTTGTTCTGGCAATGACTGATTGTGTCTTCACAGAGTAGAGGACATGAACAACAAGAACGCCTAGACAGGAGTAGAAGTTTCCTGCGCGTTTGGCATTTTCATGCTAATGTTCCTTCTCCTTCCAATAACTCAGCATAAATATGTCAAGAGACTGTGGTATATAGGGCACCGAGTTCGTCAGCGAATGGTAAATATTTAATCAAACTGACGGTCAATTAATTAAGGCAACGCTGTCTGTTCGCTACTACAGCAGATTCCATTTTTGATGGGAAACACTGTGGAGTGAGGCGTTGTGCTATTAAAAGCTGCTGCAGCACTTTTACGCCGTTTTGTCAAATAATTTTGTTCTTTCAAATGTAGAAAAGCCAAAGTTGTCGACATTCCTCACAGAATGACAGCATCCCCTTCACACTCCACAATTTCTTGTTCTGTGGCTTCAGAATATACACATCTTTCCATTTTGCGCGAGGTGTAAAATCATTATATTGCATTAAACAATTTATATTTTATAGTTATTTTGGCGCCCACGTAATTTTGGCTGTCGCGCTGCATGTCGCGAAAGGGCGCGTCGATGGCATTAAGTTACGATTGAAAATGACCAAGCAAATCCATCCACGCTTTTCGTTTTAATACCTATCATGTAGGTACTGCAAATCGTCAAAAATATCTACTTGAACGAGATGACCCAATGCCAATTTCAGTCTTTGTTTTAAGCTCTCTTTTTTCGCGTTTGAGTGCGTGCGTGCGTGTGCGTTGTGTGTGTGTGTGCGCGCGCGCGCGCGCGCGCGTGTGTGTGTGTATGTGTGTTTATTGCTTGTTTATAATGGTATACCTCACTGCGATATATGAACCGGTTCCAGATCAAGCGCTGCAATTCTCAAGACGATAGGGTTCGATAAGGTTTCCCCAAGCTCTGAAGCAAAAAGCTTAACGAAAGTGGAAACGGATCTCTAAAAGGGACTCTTGCGTGACTAGCACCGATGTTTATATTTTCAGTTTCACATGTCGTATCCTCGGCACAAAATGTCACACAGGGGCAATTCTCCGGGAAAAATTGCCTTTTAATCTTCCCCGAGGTGTTGATTGGTGAAACTATATTGATGAAACTTAAGAGATGTCCATGATTCAATGTTGAGGAGATTGTGTTCTTTATCTCAGCTAAACGACTATGGAAGTCACTATAGTAGTTTTTTAGATCGATGGAATTGATGGGTTATCATTCTACATTCACGTCTTCGAAATCTAGTCTGAAAAAAAAAAACTGTGGCAAACTTTCGCACAAAATTAGGACATGTCGTTAAAAGATAATCAATATCAAGTGTCTCATTAAATGCTCCAGATTTGGATTATTGATGCGCGTACGCATTGCATGCACAAAACATTGATGAATGGGAAACAGGACAATAGGGTACAAAGACGAGGCGTCACAAACACCATTCAATATCACTTTGTCTGAAAATCCGTACGAGATGCAAACAATTACCACAGTGAAATTAATCTTTGAGGAAAAAAATAGAAATGGAAAACCGCAACATGAACTGCAGGGGTATGATTTGAATTAGATTGATACCTCATTTACCCTATTAGCAGGTCTCTTCTGGGTTTAGAATTGATCTCTGAAAAAAAAGTCCTTGTATTGTCATTATCCTAGCATAGCTAGATACCTACCTGTTTGTAGATTTGTGGCAGCCACGGTGACAGAAAGCTAGATAACGATACTGAAGTATTAGAAGATAACCAAACCATAACACTTTTACAACAACAAAAAATCAGGACGAAAGACAAATATCATTCTTGCCACTATTTTCCTCAATCAGCTAAAAATCCTTCTGTAGTAAAGGTCAATCTGATGACGAAAGCAAGGCTGTGTGTAATGTTATGCTCTTGATTTTGTTTATCTAGGGCAACTGATGGGTATGATCATGAACAACATAAGAATTTATTATAAATTGGTTAAAGAATTGATAAACTTCGTGGCTGAAAGGTTACTCGAGTAATTTCAGACGTTTCCTCTAACGTGTCCGTGTCTTGCAAGGTAATATTATGATCAATATACTCGAAAACAAATCAAGGCAATCTTGTAATAGTTGTTTAGAAAACATGCCTTGACTTGCTGTTTTCCACCTGGTTTTTTAATGTAAATCGAATTGTTCATCTTCATTCAGCTAGCTTTTTGGGGGGAGGGGAGGGTGGACAGAGGCTTCGAAAATTTGTGTGATGCACTGTGTGTGAGGCAGTGAATTTTTGCATAGATTTAGACGAGAAAGCGAGATATTTTTTCCTTTTTTAACCCACGCCCGCAAAACAAACTTAAGACACATAATTCATAAACTTGATTTATCTATTTCATAGAGAAGTGTGTTTTTAGCATTGATTTAACTTTTTCTCCGACACGGTGACGATATTTGTTTAGAGGTGAATATCAAAAGACAGATACGTGTACAACCAAAAGAAGGAGAAATGGCAGAAAATACAAGTTTTACATAATATCGCTGGCGAGCATGGAACAATACTTCTATATCTACGAGATATCAGACGCATCTTCGTAAATGTTGCCAACATAAGTTTGTGTGAAGAGATCTGAACTTAATCCATACATTGCAATGTATTTGTCAGTATTTTAACACGTGATTGTTTCAACACGATTGCTTAACTTGTTTTCAACCCATTACCCTAAAAAGAAATTTAAGGATTCATTTATTTCTTTGAAGAGTGTGCTTATGTAATTCGACCTTAGTTTGTATGTTTTACGGGAACAATGACGATGTTTGTTTTAAGGCGAATATCGAAGACAACCAAAAGTTTAAAAAAAAAGAATGGCAACAAATACAAACTTAGCATATATATCACTGGCAACCATGCAACGATACCTCCATATCTACCGAAGATATCAGAGACATGTTCGTAAATATTGCCGACATAAGTGTTTGTGAAGACATCTGAACTTATCCCATACATTGTAATATATTTTTCAGTGTTCAATGTCTTGTAAGTATTTTTCACATGATTTCTTACTATGTATTTCCAACATAATCCCCATAAAGGAAATATGTGACTAGGAAATAATAAACTTGATTAATTTTTTTCCTTGGGGAATGTGTCTGTCATTTGACTTTACTTTGTATATTTTACGGGAACGACATTTGTTTCAAGGCAAATATCAAATGGTATATTAGATACGGGACAACCTGAAATGAAAAAAAAAGCGCCACCAAATACAGTTTCACATATCGACATAGGCAAGCACGCAAAAAAAAAAAAATACTTCCATATCTACCAAAGATACCAAGGGCATGTTCGTAAATACATACTGTAATGTCAAACTCGATTTGTGTGAAGAGATATGAACTTGCTCAATACACTGTAATGTCTTTTCCAGTGTTCAGTGTCTTGTGAGTATCACGCAAGGGTGGGGGAGGGGTTATTCCATTATACAAGAGTCAGTAACAACAAACGATCACGAAACCACTTTCGTTTCCCACCTTAAGTGGCGTGCCTTTCGGCAACCAGTTTCTAAATTAGCCTTTCGTGACAGTTGCCCATTAGGGATGGATATCATTGCGGGAAATATTTCCTGTGCCTCTTCAGCCCCCTACCCTGCCCCCCCCCCCCCCCACCCCCACCCCCGCAAGAAAATAAAATCTACCTATGTAACTGTACAATATCTCCGTATCACGTGGTCCAAATGAGAAAATATTACGAGAAATATATGAGAATATGCTACCAGTACGCAGTTAAGTCGCGAAGCGCCAGTCACGAATGAAAAACCTCCTGTAGTCAGTGTTGTCGCTTTTTTTTCTGAAGAAGAATTCTAAAAATCCATCTCTGTTCATGTATGATATAACAATATAACAGCAGACATGTATTGCTATCGAGGCGAGTCAATACCCTTTATCTGTCTAAAATCATTGCGCGTATAAGTTTTGGAGTAATAGAGACCTAGGTGTTCACGAGAGAAAAAGCGCGCCTTTTCAAGCGACGCTCTCTTAAACTCGATTGGACGACAATTTATCTTGCCTCGCCGAGAATTGAATGAAATTGTATAGCGGAAGCCGTGAGGTATGCTCAAATCGAATCAAATCGGAAGACTTGATCACGCATGATCAATTGAACGTCATTTTGTTTGTCTGTGTGGTTTCTGACAAGCTGAATCTCTCCAAAATGTGTGCGGCAAGGGATTTTATCTAGAGATGATACAGCAGAGATGCACTGAAACAACTGGCTGTAATGGAAAAAAGTACTTGCGTGTGAGTTAGAAAGCTTAGTGTCAACAGCTCACATGACATTTGGCATGTATATATTCTTGAATTATCGCTTTAAGATACCAACTAATCGTGCAAGTTATACGCATGCCACTCACCTTACATTCAAGCATCTGAATGATGCACATGGGCCGCATTGCTAACATCTCCTTGCATGAAAGAAGCCCAGTTTGTGGCGTAAGGTTAAATGCCTTCAGGCTTTGACATACAACGGAATATCCTCAGCCTACGTGATGTGCATGAAAAGGTGAAATAGAAAAAAAAAATGCCCCTGAGTGCCGGCGAAAGGAGACTTCAACTCCCTTAAGTTCTGCACTGTTGTTCGAATCTCGATTAAACTTTTCCATAAATCCGCTTCGCTTCGGTTTTGTTTATTGGCTAGTTACGTATAGCTTGGCCTGCAGGGGATGAAACATTCACCCAAAATATAGAAAAATCATGATCGAGGCGAAAATATCCCCAAGTGTACGCAAATGAGCCCTCCCTCCTTGTATTTTATGATTATCAACACAACACGCATCCACACATCCACACACACACACACACACACAAGTGTACAGCGCTATACATGTATCAGTTAAAATCAATAATGAAGACATAGCGCCGCACCCACATACCACGCAAGAGTGTCGCCACAATATTTGCTACGCAGTGCAATGGGATTCAAAATGCAAGCAAACATTCTTTAACACCCACCGTCTCATGATGTACTCTAACGCAGAATGCAAACAGTTCCTAGATAGCAATGACGAATAGAGTTAAATGCTTCCTCACAGGGCCTCAAAATGCTAATTCCTGAGCCTGGAAATCTCTGATAGCAAGTGGCAACATGTAGTCCGCTAGCAGTCACGCTACACTTAACACACGATAATCGGCCATCGCGTTACGTCACAAGGTAAATACAATTAGCCCAAAACCTCGCGCGCCACCATTTGTCCAGCTTTTGATCCCAGCAACCAAATTCTTTCCGTGCAATCGATATACAGCCCACTATCGATGCCAACCGAAAGTTTTTCTTTTTCTCTCTGCCTGAGCCTATGCATTTCAGGGAGACACAGGATTAGTGCAAATTATAGGCCCACAGAGACGAAAAATTGAGGTAATCTGGAGTACAAACGAACCATCCCTAAATAGTTCTCGGTAAATGTCATAATGTCATCGCAAATGTTGCTCGTTGCATGTGGTCCTTCCTAGTCAACATTGCTTTCAAAATTTTAATGTTTGACGCAGTGATATTTGTCGGTGTTTTGCTGGATCGACACTGACGTAGAAGACGGGAATTTGGATTTTGAACAAACAAGAAACATGAAATCAAAATCACAAAACCGTCACAGCGTCAAGTGTAAGTGCAAGTGCAAGGATGCATAAACTGCGCCAGTTTCATTCTTTCCTCTCATGTGACGGTACCTGGTTGGAAGAGAAAGTAGACGAGACAGAGCAGCTACTTTTCCTACTTTTCACAGCTACCAAATGGCTACTTTTCGTACACACGTTCTTTTGTGATATCAAACTCTAAACGGCTTGGTTGATTGATGTTAATTTTCGGACCTTTGCAGAAAATCTGACTTCTTACTTTGCAGGCCGAACCTTGTTTATGTGTTTCTTTTGGATCTCTTTGTGTGGAAAAAAAAAGATGATTTTTCCATGAAACAGTTAGCGTGACTTGCATAGAAGGAAACACACGCGTGAGTCGGCATTTTGTTGTCAATGTGCAAAGGCGCGAAATGAAACACGGACGAGTAGAAAGCAGAAGTAAAATATGATGCAATAAAAGGTATAGAACGTCTGCATGAATAGAGAAAGCATTAGTTTAATCTCTTTGCTTTCTATACACGATCATACTTCTTTACTGATAGTTGATATCAATAAATGTGCCCATCGTTCAGTTCCTGTAGGCTAAGTCCGATACTCAACCTGGAGAGTACAGACATACTTCACATATACTTCATTCCACCTCCTCCCTGTGAGAGAGCAAAAGAGTTAGAGAGACAAACAGACAGACAGACAGACAGATAAACAGACCTGCAGAAAGAGACTGAGACAGCAAGAGAAAAGGGGTGGGGAAGCCTATCGTTCGCATTTTCAAAACTAGCTGGCTTCGCTTCGATGCTGTTATTTGTTAAGCCGACATACAAGGAGCATTCATACCCAAATATTTCCATCATTACATTCATACACTGTCTTCTTGCACAATGCCCCAGATAGTGACGTATGAATGTAGTCTACAAATCTTTCCCACTTCATTCGATGGAATAAGTTGGTATGGTCTCAAGACGCGGACGGTGACATGAATGGTATTGAACTGTGCATCTGTTGAGATTTTTCAGTACGTTTTTCCTCAGTACACTGATTAATTAATATTTTCTTCTGTATTGAAATGCATTCAAATCATCAAATATCAGTCATTGAGCATGAGTACGTCAGAGAGGTTAAAACAGATGGAAAACTGGGGAAATTCAGCAATAGACAGACTTGATCATTTTTTTTTTAATTCGATGCTCGAAATTCTTTGCCAGGCGCAAATAGCCATCGACGATTGACCTCTTTCATACATGGGATAAGTGACTGGCCACACAAACCTGGAGGTGTAGCTAGAACAAGTGGAGACTTCAATAGATAACCAATAATGCAGGATTCTTCTTTTTCCTCAAGCCCTAGATTTTCTCTTTTAGTTTTATTGGGTTTTTCTTATATTCTTGTCATACTTTATTTTTACTTTCATTTTTTTTCTTTTGCGTACATCTAGCCGTACAAAAGGGGGTGGAAATACGATGTTACGAATTCTCCCTTGATTCACAATTCTTTGGGATCTATATGTTTGTATATTCAAGCATAATTTATGTTCAGACTACGCAAATGACACCCAAACCGTCACACACACACACACACACACACACACACACTATTTTTTCATACACAATCAGTCATTTTGCCTAATAAAAGACAAAAATTCTTCAAATTCATAAAATGACTTGCTGTCGCGGGCGGAACTCGGTGGTCTAGTGGAGATGACGCCTGTCCGGAGATCAGGGGGTCGTAGGTTCGAATCCTGCTCGACAACGTACGTCCATGATTTTTATCATGGATACTACTTATATACTGATCAATTTAGTGCTTATAATACGTCAATGTAGAGCAATTTGTCAATCAGTTGCGATAAGACAAAAATTGTCACTTCGTTCTATTTCATCGCACACTAGAATCATTCAGATTTTTTTCTAAATGAATGGTAAACTAATTTCACCAACTGCCAATGTACCTTCCGTTCTTTTGTGAATTTTATTGGTATAAACATTTTTGGCAGATATCGAATTAGGCCCCACCTTATAAAAAGGTATAATCGATTATAAATTTACTTACCACACAGGCTGCCATAGACTTACAATAGAAATCAACTATAAGATCAACTATAACTCTTCATGAAACAGGGCCCTGGAGAATACAGCGAAAGAAAAAAAGGTTTTCATTGTCTTTGACAGACAACTAACCCAAGCCTAGTAAAAAGGGGCGTGTCTATGCTAACAAAAACAATGAGAGGTTTTTGTTTTTTTGTATGGGCTGCACCTTTGCACGGTATCTCCCCATCAGTGTACACTTGGTGATAAATCGTTGCCAACGATAACAAAAAAAGCAGACTGAAGAAGATGAAAACACTATGAAGAGAGACGAAGTCGTTTTCTTATCTTCAGAGATTTGGAGAAGAGTGTCAATGGCCATGAGTGATGAATTGCGTCATCAATACCCGCTGGAATTGCGACGAAAAAGTCGTTGGTAGACTTCCGCTGCCGCCACACATCCATCCTTCTGCAACTCACTCTGTCAATTATTTCGTCCGAATCCAGAATCAAATCAACATGCCAAGCTCCTTCGCCGGGTCTTTGGGCAACTTTCTTGGTTTGCTCTGCAATCGTTCCCGTATTTGTTCCGTCTCGTTGTCATTATTGGTAGGTGGCTGCCAAGTTTCGCTCCTCCGCAATATAAGGGTGTCAAACTTGGAACAGGGGGACGAGCATATTCCATGCTCACATGCATCGTAGGCTGTTAGCGATCTGTCAAAAGTGGCGATGCGAAATCGAGGCTCTAAAAATGATTATACAGGATATCAAACATCAGCGAAGTACATCAGCTACGACATACAATGCGTTTGAAAAGCATCATCAAATTTTACAGCATCATAGCATAAATGGTAGTGGAGGTGGGGGCGCCTCTTGGGTGGATGTGGCGGGGGGGGGGGGGGGGGGGGGCTCTCGGGGAGGGGTGGAGGAAAGGGGCTGTCATATTGTTGTGCGTCGGGAGATCATCTTGAAATTATAACTTAAATGAAAGGAATGATGACGATAGAATGCTTTGGTGGATTTCAGCTGTTATCATGCACCTGGATACAGCTCCCTCACATCTTCTTAACCAGCATTACTAACAACCTCACTTTCGCCTTTGTGCTTATACAAATGTAATACTTTACTCATTCTTTTCAAGCTACCTTATTACTGGTCCGGAATCGTCCTTTTACAAACGGTGCAGCTATGGCATCATAAAATCATCTGCAGAAAGAAGATTTTAAGATATTGAATAAGAATTTGTAAGGGAAATCCTGAAAGCATAAAAAATATATAGCTAATAGATACATATCCATGAAGCCCTATTAATATGGTACTCGCCGTAGGCAAACTATTCAACCCATCACACGCTTATACTCCTAAACTTTTAGAAAATAAAAATAGGAACAGCAAGGTGAGAAAAATAGGGAAGAGAAAGATGTAAAAGAGTAAAATATTGCAATGGAGCGAACAAGAGAAGAAAAGGAGGGTACTTTAGAATGACAGTGGAAATGTCATTGTCATTAGTCATCTCAGGGTATAATACGTTTTCACGTAATGTCTTTTCCAGTAGTGAAAATAGCCATTTTTTTTGCTTCCATCCTCAAAAAAGATAAAATATTCCAGAAATGACGAAGAAACAACAAGCATTAGAATGAAAACAGACAATGTGTGAGGCCATTAGCTGCTGGGATAACAGCAGACAAGAGCAGTGCGCCGATAAATGGAGCGACGGATACAGCTGTGACGTAACTGAACGAACTGAGATATCCGTAAACAACGTAAACACTCATATTTATGGCTGCCGTGTGGCGCCTGAGGGGTTTCATTCAAGTCTATGGCATCAATTCAATTCAATTCAATTCAATTCAATTCAAAGTTTGTTTCATTTTTTGACCAAACATATATGTTATACTTCTTTTACAACAGAGAATAAGGGAAACAGAACATTATGCAATGAAAAGAGTGTACAATAATTGAGGACCTTACACTGTAAAAACATCGGCGTTAGATTTAACACCATGGGTGTTAAATCTAACACCGATCAAACTTCAATAGAGGACCACACCCACAGGTGTAGAAAATGCACTGTGATGGTGTTGAAAAGTGTTCACCTGACACTTCGTGGTGTTAATTTGACACTGTACCTGGTGTTATTTTGACACAGTACTGGTGTTAATTAAAAAATGACACCACATGGTGTTGATTTGATATTTGTTGGTGTTAATATCAATGGTTTAACACCCGTCCAGCTTCAATAAGAGACCACACCAGCTGGTGTTACTGTGGTGTAAATTTATTTTCACATTTTTTCAAAAATCTAGTATTTCAATGTAAAATTCTTGATCGTCTTGTTTAAATAAAAAATCAACAAGAAGTGCAGTTACTAAGAAACTCTTCAAAAAACAGTTTCATATTTGGAAATGACACCCGGAGGTGTTAATTCAACACCATAAATGAGCACCGAAAATTTAACACCAGCTCGGTGTTCACTATTTAACACCGGACTTTTTGCAGTGTACAGTTATCATACATTGTAGAAAAAAGAAACAGAAGTGGTCGAAATGAAGTACATGTATAACCTTGCTTAAAATCATCGAAGACGACATAGCCGAGGATTTCAGCTAAAACTCAAAAAGACACCTCCACATCAAGCGTGCCTGCTTGTGAAATGAAGTCGTAATTACAGGCGGAAGGCGACCAGCCGGCAATTTGTATCTATGTAACAAGAGAACAAACTAACTTGGCGACAAGTACACAAATTGGAAAGAAACGTCTTTAATTTTCTCCTCCATTTTTCTCTCTTTCCATTTTATTTGTCAATCCAGCAATGCATCTTTCTAAAAACTAGCTAACTACTTATCTATGTGGTATCTTGAGCCGAAGTCGGAAGAAACGAACTAAGCTGAAAAACACACAAAATTGAAGGGGACTTCTTTCATTTCTCCTCATCTCTTTTTCTCTCACTATCTAGTCATCTATCCATCCATTGATCTATCTATCTATCTATCTATCTATCTATCTATCTATCTATCTATCTATTTCTATCTGTGACACTCATTGTCTTGTTCTTCTTCTATTTCACATACATAATAATGTATGTTGTGATATAAGCCGCGCTATACCACTTCTGAACCTGATGTGACATAATTCAACCTCCTCGGTTTCATTTCACAAAAGATTATACGACATCAATTTTTGCTAGAATGGCTACTTTATCGTAACAACAGCCAATCAGCAGACAACGTTTTCGTCATTACCATGGCACTAATGACCTGCCATTGCAGCAAGAGTTACTATCACAACAACTTCTTTTAATGAATTAGGACCCGGATTTTACATGTTTTAAATGCCTATTTCAGGAGGCTTTCTGGTCTAATTAGTTCTAGTTTTCACGGTGTATCTCATTTGACCAAAAAAAAAAAGAATAATGATAAATGTATCATCTTAAAAAAAAAGCCTGGATCTGGATCATGGCTCGGATCACCATCTAAAACGTATCCACTATATCCTTTCTATCTTAGTAATCAAAATCGATTAAAAGCTTATTGAATAAATTGCAAATAGACTACCAAAGAAGCAAATGTGCGTGAATAGACTACCAAACAAGCAAATGTGTGTACAAACAGACAAACGAATTCCAAAACACAACGTTCTTGGTTGAGTTAGGTACATTTCCCGTATCTTCTAACCTTGATGGCAAAAACTCCGTAACAGCGATGTGCGCGCGCATGAATATTTGAAGTGGGACCGCGGGACCTCTCTCGCTATTCTTTTTTTTTTTTTTTAGTTCTATTTTTCCCCCTTTTCATCCGCGCAGTCCTACAAAATCGAAAATGCCCGAGGATTGCTTTTTGATGTTGATTGCAAGAGTAAAACTACACACCCACCACCAAACTAACTCCACCCTATTCCCCGGAGACAGCGTAACCTACTTTAGATCCATGCGGAGTGGTTGAATATCTTATCTAGAGGGCTTTCGGTAGAAATCTTAGAACTTCTGGAACACGTGAAAAGAATAGACGGGGAGTATGGACCACTAAACAAGGCCAGCTCACATCGACGAAACGTAGTACGGCGCAGGGAATAAACTGGAGTATGATGGATGGAGCATGGCGCTTCTGTTACTGCCTGCCCAAACTTTGGAAGACAAGAGAGAGAGAGAGAGAGAGAGAGATGGAGGGAGGGAAAGAGAGAGAGAGAGATGAAGAGGCTTGGGGCGACGTATTTGCATTTACTGACTAAAGATTAAGATTAGCTTTACTTTCGGCTGTGCCTGTATGTCGATCATCTCCGGAAACAAGCATGTCGCACCATCGATCATGGTGACAGTTAACGCATTTTTCATAACTTGTTGAGTCAGTTTAAGCGTCTGCCCCCCCCCCCCCCACACACACACACATACACACATACAAACATACAAACATACAAACAAAGCGTTCCGCTGCCCCTGTAATGAAGTAGAGATATACATCAAAAGACCTTTATATCATAATGAACCTTCTACCCCAGCCCGTTCTTTACTATTTGAATATACGCAATTCCGTTGCATGCATCATAACAAGCATTCAATAAGCATAAAATTATCTTTCCTCCTTAAACAATTACGTACTGGTAGTGTTAGAATTAGATGTGATTACAAAAATACTCAACATTCTATCTGGTTAAACTACCCCGAAGTGTATCGTAAATACAACAATATACCTAGGCTATATTGCTGGAAGGCAGGTCAAGGAATAATTGGCCGAATTTTGTTGCTGTTGTTATTTTAACTTTTAAGGCGCGTGTCGTTCGGTTGTGAATGTTTACGCCAAGTCTTTAAAAAAGAAGTCTTTTAAGCCTGATAGTTTCTTTCCCAGCCTGCGGCTCTTTATTAAAGCTTAAAGAAAGCGGAGTGAAATCAAAATACTAATCATCGATGCTGACAAATCTCTCCCTAGAACCGATGACGGTTATCAAAAGCGTTTCGCAAAGCATTAGGAGGTTTGATACTACCTACAGCTAAAGATAAACTCTGTCACAGTGGTATGATGATCAATACCGCCACAGTCGTCGTGATCTTATATTGGTCATTAATGGTCAATATGCCCCGATAATTTTCATGGATCCAGAACACGCAAGGAGCTAGCGAGAATGCCTACCTCGAATACAGCATTGCACTGTTTGTCGACTGTTACCAGTAAATCATCCAGCAGACCAAATCTCAGCATCACCACCATGCTGCATCATTTCACGCTTTAAATTTCGAGATCAGAAAGACGATGGTTTTATATAAAAAGACTTAAATTATGCTCTCAATCCATCGTAATATTTTTCTGATTTATAACTTGTCTAAATAAAAGCTGCAGGGACGGGTTCTTCTGGTGGATGTAACGATAAATATTGAAGTCGAAAAACATATTGACAACAACTACACAGCCGCTGCAGTAGAGTATTGGGGTTTTTCCTAACTCCTCATCCATTTACGTGGCTGAGTTGTGGGTGAGTTTGTTTATTTGTTTCATGCGTTGTTGTTGCTTTGGTTGGACTTTTCTTCTGTGGTGTGTTGTTTTATTTGAGTAGATACCTGCTCTGATTTCCCTGAAATACATTTCTCCACGTGTAAATGGCATTAACCATAATGATCATGTACCTCACATATTCAGTAATACGATAATGGTCAACTAAGTATTGGTCAAGTCGCCGCGGAAGGAACTCGAAGGTTGTATGTATAACTCATGCTCTGGTACACCTTTTTACAAACTTCCGCCTGCCTTCATATCAAGGACGGGATGCGGGCGTATCGAGGGTGCCAACGGCCTTGTGCAATACAAGCAAGGGGCGAATCACATCTGTTGGGGACAAATAATGTGTGCGCGTCCCATTTTGTAGGTTGACGGATTCTGATGAGCTGGAAATTTGGTCTAATGAACGCATTGCGCACGTGCTTTCCATGAACAACAACAATGATTCTTTTCTCCCGCGTTCCCCATTTTGCACCGCTGTCTCGTGCGTTGCCACATCTGGAAATCTGCCAGCGTAATACCACAGTAGTTGAGTGGCGTGCGTGCCGAATAACAAACGCGCCGAAAATCGTCAGAACCGCTAGTGACCTTTGCAAGGAAAATTTTCGGGATGAACAGTAACGCTTAAGATGGAATCTTGTCAGCAGCTACTTTAAAAGATCAACACGTATCAGTGCAAGTGAGGCTCGCAAGAGAGATAATTAGGCGATGAAGATGTCGTCCGGCAAATACCATCCATATATGTCACCTGTAGAGAGAAATTTCAATAGCGATGAGTAGATTACCTGGTATTACCTGTCTGTTCACTCCAAAAAGGGGTAACCTTTGAAAAGTTGAAAGGGACGTCCGTTTCGATTACATGGGCAGCGTGTCAACAAAAAGGTATAGACATTATCCTTGTATTTGGTAAGGCTTCTAAAATGTCATTGTAAGTCAGTGCAGCCAATGCGCCATCTTCCACACGTCACCAGCAAAGAGTCGTATCAATACAGATAAGTGGGTGGTTTGGCATTATCAGTCCAAAGTAAAAGCTACCTAAGTCGAGAGGAATGATGATTATGTCTAGAGTACATCGGCAGAGTGTAAATAGATTTGCAGCACAGTTAGTGTGTGAAGTGCTTCAAATTTCCCAGAAAGGCGAACAGTAGTAAGAATTTTTACTTATTTCATACGTATTCTGTAGACTGTACGGAGCTTGTTTTTTTTTTCAAGAATGTCTGTTAGAAAATACATAATATGGAAAAAAGAGGGGGAAAAACAAGACATGAGTGCATGGGGGAAGAAGAGGGAAAGAAATGAAAAAAAAAATCAACAACAGCATATCATGCCTCGCATGGTGTTTGGTTAATGTCTTTTATTTCCTTCTTTTGTGGGTGTTGTTTTAGAAACAATCCAAATGCTTGGCACAAAAGTGAAATAATAGTTTACCAAACTGTTTAAATGCGTTGGAAATGTCAACAGCGTTGAAAATCTTTCATCATGTGCGGATGAAAACTTCTCTTCTCTATCTGCCTTTAAAATGATAGGATCCTCATTTAAAGGTCCATAATCGATGTGGAAGATGAAACGACAGACATGATACCCCTGAGCTTAACATTTTGTCTTTGATGGTAAATCGTGTCGTTTCAACGCCGGAAGATACGAGACCAAAACTGTTTTAAGCATACGTTCATAGCTTTGATGACGATAGAGGTTAAAGGGGAACTCCGGATGATTTTCAGACTATTACATTGAAACAGCTATAAATTGGTTATACTGGTTACAGAATTTCAGAATTTGTAGTGATTGGGATAAGGAATAAGAATGTTTTCAAAATTTATAACAACAAACAAATTACGATGAACGAGGATGATGACATAGCAGTTTCACCATAAAAATGCATGAATAGAGGCTCAAAGAAGCAGAACAAAAGAAGAAAGCATGCATAAATTCTACACAGGTGACCTTGTTATGTATGCGGTATTGTGCGGTATTGTAATGTGTTGTAATGAAATTGCATTTCTGCATTTCCAAAATATATGAACCTCATATTCATGCATTCTTATGGTGAAGCTTCTACCTTGTTCAGTGTAATTTGTTTTTGGTTTTCAGAGTATTGGTTTCTCTGCTTAGGACCACACTTAATTCCACAAATCTAAACATAGAGCTGTCGATTTATGTACTACATAACGCAAAATCATGAAAATCGCCTGGACTAACCCTTTAAGTCTTGATGACAATGGAAAAGGTTCAGTGACTATAGCTGTAGATGTCATTATTGGTGTGTGTGTGTGGGTGTGTGGATGTACTCTATTTTGTACTTTTATCAGTTATAAAGAGTTAAACTGGGTACCTGCTAGACTAGATGTATCTACAGAAAAATGTCATTCAACCATGTATCAATTTGTGCTAAAAGTATGATGAAGTGGCTGACTCACAAATCTATGTATATCCAGGAAAAAGTAACCACACCAGACAATGCAAAAGGAAATTTAGGATATTTTATAGAGAGATGACGATAAGAAATAAAAAGAAAAAGAGAAAATGTGATATACATAATCTGTCGCGCTCTTTATTTTTTTCTACAGAAATACATTTCTGCCCTCAAGTAAATCATGTTGTCAAAACTTGGAATTCTCTTCGTAACAGTGATTTATCTTCTGTCTCAATCTCACGGCCAGAAGCGGCGATTATTCCGGAGCAGTCGCCGTCCTATATGGCCATTGAGCCGTCCGAGGATGCGATTTAAATATTTCTTTTGAGACTTTAATGCCAGCTCAGGAACGTACCTTTATGTCTCTCAACCGGAGGCGCTTTTGTTTTCGAAGGAAGAAGTACTGAGTTTTGCTTTTAAAAAAATCTATCATTCCGCAATCTATGATTAAGTACTCTTTTTCTTTTAGAAGGTTATTGACATTTCTGCAAACATTTATGAGGGCAGATGTTTGCATAATGCAGTGGAAATAACATAAGCCCGCCGTTAATTGAGTGATGTGCCCCATGCTGTATATCAGTAAGTGATCACTTGTATTTATTTTCTCTTTTTGTAGCGAAATCAGCTCGGCAATTATTTGCAGGCGCGGATTTATCATTTCAAACGTTTCTCTGATAGTGCGACACGTGACTACATTTCCTCAAGCTTGTCACGTGGGCGGCGTCTTTACTTACGTCATGTATATCAAGATATAAACAGCTCGTTCGTCGACATTCACTCTTTTTTTTCAACTTAACGTGGTCGATCAAAAAAAACTGTGACACTGTCATGCAGACCTATTGAAGGAGTTTGAAAATTCTCTCGTAGCTTAGATTTCCTAGCCAATATCCAAATCGGAATTGCCCCTGATAAATCAGCATTATCGTGTATGATGCCTTGATCATGAAAATATAAAAACTGTTACTCTTTCAGGTTCTATCCATGTCTTCATGAAAAAGAAAAATCACTGTCTGTTTTGAATGAAGGTATTAAAAGTAAAAATCAAAAGTGATAAAGAAAAAGTTACTATAAGTGCATGTATGAATAAACAAGTAATACCCGGGATTACAGGCGGCGCGGCGCTGTAGGATGGCTAGATAATCGGCGCAATTTTCATTACGAAGTTTGACGATGCAAAGCTAGTATAGCTGTCAATCAAATAACTTAGAACCATGGAGCATATTGCCTGCGCTCTCTCCCTATCTCTCCCTCTCTTTCTCTCTCTCTCTCTCTCTCTCTCTCTCTCTTTTACAGGTTCAACAGTCGTTCACAGCATGCTGTACATAGCTAAAGTATGGTTTGATGTATGATATCGATCTTATGTAGATCGAGATGTAGTCATACGCTACACTAAAATCCGTCGACACTACGTGCCAATTACGCGTATTTACACGCTTTCGCGACTAGCTAGCAAGCCAATTTAGTTTTGTTTTGTTTTGTGGGTTTTTTTGACGACTCGGTAATCATATCTTTTTAACACTTTCGAAATATTTACCGCACGAACTCTATCGGAACATGCTTTGAAAACACGGCAGATGCGAAAGCGTAGCTCCGAAAATCCTGGGTTTGTTTTCCTTTAAATAAAAAAGTAGACAAATGGATAAGTAGAAAAATAATTCGACAGATAAATATTATGAGATTATACACCAACAAAACACGTACCTCGCATGTCAATCGATACCAGAAAATGTGACAAAAACATCAGCAAAGCAAAGATTTTGGAAAACACGCTTTATTTGGTACAAAAATACGTAATGTGTACTGTCATCATTAAGATGCAATTATAATTGGAGCGTTTTTAGGAGGAGTCGCAACTAATTACTGTCCGTCTTTTTTTATAAACAATAATTGTGCCTATACCACCTGTTTTTCTTCCGTATCGTTTTGTAAGTTTACGCTTATTTTTGGTGCAGCAGGAATTCCTTGACGTCAGCAATGACGAATATCAAATGCTGCTTCCACCGGCAGTATCAAAACGTCAAAATATTTTTCAGTCTTTTCAACTGCTACAATTAACCCCTTTCACAGCTGCGATTAGAACCACGTGCTGTACCACTTCTACCATCGATAAGTGCACTTTGCTACAACGTCTGCTAATGCTGAAGAATGGGGCATAGTATGAAATAATATAGCGCATTGTCAGTTTCGTTTCGGAAACAAAAAAAAAATGAGCGTTCGTCGGTTAAAGTCAGTGAATACATGTCTGTAGGGCCTATTTGTGCGTGTGTTTGTGTTGTGTATGTTTGTGGTGTGTGTGTGTGTGTGCGTGTGTGTGTGTGTGTGTGTGAGTTTATACTGAATCAATCCGGAAATCATTTTCTCATTAATTTTGAACAATTAAACAAAAAGCAGGTTAACCGATCACGCAAATCTGGACATGCACTCGAGGACACGAATCATTCACAAGCTTGTTTTCCTGTACCTACGTCGCCTCAACTTCTATAACAATTCCCGATAATTTGAGAACGCTGTCTTTCTAACACCTGCGTCAGTCTGTACCGTAGAGAGGCTTACGAAAATAATTTTGCCATCCCCGAGGCAAAGGCGCGTGTCATAAAGTGGTTTCGTTTCGTGTGACGCGCCGCACAAATCTTTGTCCACGTTAACGCAGCATATGGGACACGAATAGAAATATATATTTTCTCAGCGTATCACCTTTCCGTCCCTCACTCCTTCCCCTCCTCTCACACACCCACGTAAACGCACACACACACACACACACACACCACACGCACTCACTCATTCTCTTCCCCTCCCCCCCCCTCTCTCTCTCTCTCTATCTCTCTCTCTCTCTCTCTCTTCAATTCCAGATTGTACAGTTTGATTCACGGCGGGGGCTCCATGATTAAAGGCACCATTAATCATTGGCAGATTAAACAAAAACCCAGCTTTAGTGCTTCAAAATAGTTCTCAAATATGACTCTGGGATAGAAACAATCAATGTAAAAATTTCAACCAGTATAATCAATCTTAAGTATCGTCAAATCAACAAAATGTCACCAAAAGCCATAATGAAATTGCTTCTAGAATCAACCGTCTTTAGTTATTGTTTAGTGAGAAAAATAGTGATATCTCTTATATTTCAGGCTTTGTTGCAAAATTATGGTAGGATGTTTTGTAATACAACTGAACTACGCATATACATCACATGTAATAACTAGAACATTTTTAAATCACTGCTCCCAGTGGTAAAGAGTACCTTTAAATAATCACTGGTGTTCGTGTTATTGCGGAGGAAGAATGTGTCGCATTGCCGAGCTAAATAAGCAAAGGCTACAATGGTTGGGTTGAGGTTAATCCTTCCCCTCCTTTTGCTATCACTTGCAAACCTTGACTCTTCAAGTCTGCTGTGTACCAGCTGTTCACACAGCTATGGCGGGCGAAGATACATATCATTATCAAGGATGGATAGATGTCACATTAAGTTTGTGGGACATGGTATACATTACTATCCAAACTCAACAGCCACCTTTCGGACTCAGCTCCTGGTTTGTGGTGATATCCAACCAAACCCTGGCCCAAATGTAGGAAAAAGAATCCAGTACTCGGTGGATCAACTTTTGAAGTTAAAACCTAGTCCTGCTGCAAATAAGAAACTTTCTGAAGATACCTGGAAGAATGTAAAAGCTCTGGGCATCAACAATAAACCTTTATCACATCGCGGCAAGCGTGGTGGTATTAGAAAGCGAACACACCGTATCCAGGTTGTTATTACAGATAGGTTGCCAATAATGGAACACATACGGTTCTACAGAATGAAAGATATCAGGCGAACACCTGGCAATATCAAAATCCTCACTAGAACTCCCTTAGCTTACAAGGATAAGCAAACAGTGAAACTAGCGGTATGGAATGCCAGATCCATGAAAGCTAGAGGACGTGCTACGGCAATATGTGATTTTGTGATCAATGAGAAAATAGATATCTATGCACTAACTGAGACGTGGTTAACAGATTCCTTTCGTGATGATTGTACTCTCGCAAATATCAGTCAGACACTTCCAAACTATGAGTTTCATCACGTTCCTCGAACAAGTACTACTGGTGGCGGTGTTGGCATCCTCGTACATCGGGGATTCGATCTCAAGTTCAACGACCGCAGCCAAACACACTCATTTGAATACATGGATGTTTCCATCTCATCATCAAACTCCCCCTCTCACACCATCCGCTTGCTGGTGATATACCGTCCTCCTTACAGCCGGAAGAGGGTGAGAAGCAGACCTGCTGATTTTCTTGATGAGTTCACATCTTTCCTTCAGAGCCTACATAGAGCTTCACAAAAGATAGTTTTGGTTGGAGACTTCAATTTGCATATGGATGTTAAAGATAATCAGGATAGTTCTGCATTCAATGAGGTCCTAGATCTTTTCAGCCTCAAGAACCATGTGACTTTTCCAACCCATTCGTCAGGCCATGCGCTTGACCTCATTATATCTGGCCTAGATGTTAACATCGTTGAAGGGCTTGAGAACCACTTTCATTTACCTTCAGATCATGCAGCGGTTACCTGTACCTTACGTCTTGGTCGACCTCGAGAGGTCAGGAAACATGTTCGTTCCCGCAACTTGAAAAACATTGACTACAATATATTTCAGCAGGATCTGTCAACAGAAATCAAGGGGGAATTACCGAATGACATTGATCTCTTAGTTCATCTTTATAACACATCTCTGAAAAGTGTGTTGGATAAGCATGCACCAATGAAAGACAGGCATGTTGTTCTTCGTCCAAATGCTCCTTATTACAATGACTCCCTCCGTCTCGCAAAACAACAGAGGCGCCGCTGTGAACGGCGTATGCTAAAGTCCAAAACTGAGATTGATCGGCAGATTTACAGGGCAGAATGTAAACAGTATTACCATAAATTAGCTGACACTGAGTCATCCTATTTCCGCGATAAGATAGACTTTTGTGATACACGAAAGTTATATCAGACGGTGGAAACGTTAACTACAGTGAAATCAAACGTCCTGCCAAAGCACACATGTGCAGAATCATTAGCCAATGAATTTGCCAATTTTTTCCACCACAAGATTTCCAAACTTACGCTTAAAGTGAAGAAAACACAAGGAGGTGATCATGATTTGGTACAACTCAATGAAGTATGTCATTCGTCCCTGACTGAATTTGAACGTTTAGACGAGGATGGTGTTATGAAGTTGATCAAGTCATCATCATCTGCAACATCCTCCTCTTTAGATCCTATGCCAACCACGGTGATCAAGAAGTGTGCCCCAGTGTTACTACCATTCTTGACAACGACTATTAACACTAGTCTTAATTCTGGATTTTTCCCCTTGTCACTTAAGAAGGCAGTTGTGACACCACTTCGCAAGAAAAATGATGTTTCTGCAGACGAATTGTCTAACTATCGTCCAATTGCAAACCTCTGTTTCATAGGGAAGTTAATTGAGAAAGCTGTAGTTCAACAAATACAGCAATACCTATCGGCAAACAATCTGCACAACCCGTTTCAGGCAGCCTACAAGTCACACAACAGTGTGGAAACTGCTCTGCTCAAAGTTCAGAATGACATTCTGGTTTCTTTGGATGAAAAAAATGAAGTCTTGCTGGTCCTGTTAGATTTCAGTGCAGCATTTGACTTAATTGATCACAAGACCTTGCTGAACCGTTTAAAATATCTGTATGGCATCGATGGGACTGTACTGAATTGGATATCATCGTACCTTTCCCAACGTTCACATGTTGTGAAGGTTAACGATTCTCTGTCCCAACCAATCGATGATAAGTGTGGGGTGCCTCAGGGCTCGATTATCGGACCGTTGCTCTATACATTGTACAGCTCTCCAATAACAGCAATTATCAAATCTCATGGTCTAGAGACAATGTTGTACGCTGACGATACCCAAATGTATCTAACTTTCAGACCACAACATCTACAGAGTGCCATAAGCAGGATCAATGACTGTCTTGCTGATGTTCTTTCATGGACTCACAAAAACAGTTTGAAAATCAATCCACAGAAGACTGAACTAATTCACTTCTCGTCGAGATTTAATCCTGCGTCTTCACCAGCATGTATTGTAGTGGATGGACTGGATGTACATGAAACAACCAAAGCACGCAACTTGGGTGTACACATGGATCAACACCTTCAATTGAAAGAACATGTTAAAATCATGACTCAATCTGCAATGTGTGCATTAAAGAGAATAGGGAAAATACGAAATTATTTGTGCGAAAAAACTACTGAAAAGTTAATCCATGCATTTGTTTCTTCTAGAATTGATTTTTGTAATTCCCTTCTATTTGGCCTGCCCGAAAAAGACATAAGAAAACTCCAAATTGTTCAAAATTGCGCCGCCCGACTTGTGATGCGAGCAAAAGGAAGAGATCCCATAACACCCTTGTTGTCATACCTGCATTGGTTGCCTGTAGATAAGAGAATCATGTTTAAGATCCTTGCATTATGTCATAAAACATTGATAAATAAGTCCCCAACATATTTGTCTGACATGATCATTGAATATATTCCACAAAGAAATCTACGATCTTCTAGCCAGAATTTATTAGTTATACCAGCAACCAAAACATGTTCATATGGGGATCGGGCTTTTCAGTTAGCAGCACCTGTACTCTGGAACAAATTACCGAGTCAACTTAGGGCCATCACATGTACTCACACTTTCCTCAAGTCCTTAAAAACATATTTGTTTTGTTATTAAATGATTATGATAAGTTGTATTTTGTATGTTTAATTATATTGTTTTGTTAAAATTATGTAAGTTGTAGTTTATGGTACTCTACCCATTTGTGTAAAGCGCATAGAGATTCCAGGAATATTATGCGCTATATAAGCAGCTATTATTATTATTATTATTAAAGGCGGTGGAGAATGGCGATTCGTTGTCTTTGTGGACACAAACCGTGCTAATTGACATGGGAAAGCAGGGCGAATGTTTTCAATTACCCTTGTTGTTAATCAGGAGCCGACTTCGAAAGTTCGCCTCAGCAAAACCACATGGCACTCGTAATTGTTATCTTTTTAACAAAAAGAAAAGTCGCATTTCTACTTTTCCACTGGTATGCATTCTTCGGCAGGTTCGCAGTGCCGTTAAATTTTCGTGTGAACACGTTCAAGTTCAAAAATTAAAGGATTCGTATGAACTTGAATGATAATTATGCTATTGCATAGCCAACATGGATGGGCTATGAACTTTGGTTACTGTGCGTTATTCTGAAGGTTCGTTTTTCCAAAGGTTCGTTATTCCGAAGGTTTAATAATCCGAAAATGAAATAAGTTACGTTATCCTGAAGTTTCGTTAATCCGAAAATGAAATAAGTTTCGCTATCTCAAAGGTACGTCAATCCTAAAATGAAATCAGCTTCGTAATTCCGAAGGTTCGTTAATCTGAGAACGAAATAAGGTTTGCAATTCCGATGGTTCATTAATAGTACGCACCTTCTTTGCATTTGGGTTTTGTTGTATTGTAAAAATGTGATGTCTATAATCATGTATTGTATGAAAAAAATATATATTCATATTGTATTGTCATAAACATGTAAATATTTAAATCATTTTCTGTTTGGGTAATTTCATGTAAATATAGATATTCATGAAGATATCTAGGAAGAGAGAGAGAGAGGGAGAGGGGGAAGAGAGAGAGAGAGAGAGATAGAGGAATTCGAGGCGAAACAACATAACCTTGTTCAGCCGTTGTTAGTTGTATTTTACGCAAAATACCACCTGCGATATTCTTCTAGAGATCCCCCTACTCCAGTACAATATTTCATATTGTATAGAACAATCCATACATTCTACTTTATTTCGTCATGAATACTTATGTGTACTTTGCATTTTTTGGAGCTTCTTAGATGCATTTTGTTTTTTATTTATTTGATGTAAACCTGTCACCCTTTCAATTATTCAATGTTCGAATCAACGAACTTTCGGAATAACGAACATCACCCTCAACTTTTAAGTCATTTGACAATCCACAACCGCCGTGGTTAGCTAACTTGAAGTAATTGTCTGGTATTCTTACATTTATTTCAATCGTCATATTTCAGCTCAGATGATTATTGTTTTTAGACAGCGGTATTGGAACTAATCATAGCGAAACATGATGAAGGTAATGAAATCCCAAAGTTATACAAGTACAACCAAGAAAACATTATTATAGCATTACGTGTAGCATGTTCACTAAAAGCTGTTTTCCTTCCATGAGAGTTAAGGCCATCTTAATGGAGTAACCATAATTTAAATCTTTCATGCATTAGAACATTCAGAAGACACAGAATTTTTTTAGTTATATTTTGCTGAAGGGCTAAAAGCGGTCAATGTAACGTCAAATTAGGGGGGGCGGAAACTGGGGGAGAGGATAGCGTTTGAAGCCCCATCTAAATATATTTGTAGCCCACAAATAACCCCAACCCTCCAGAAAAAAAAGAAAGACATTCTTGAGATAAAAAGCCTTTTTTTTTACTTTGATGATGGCGGATGAATATGGTCGAGTGCTTTTTTTGCTTCGGTATCAGGTTAAAATGTCGGAGGTGGAAATGCAAGAGGTCATACTACGCCAGAGGTAATCGGCAAAATTGAAAATTGATGTCAGTCGAAATATGGAATTTAAATGTCACTACCAATTATGTTTTCGCTCGCGTTGCCCTTTGATACTTGAATGCAATGCAGTAGTTAGCCCCACATTAATCACTCTCTCTCTCTCTCTCTCTCTCTCTCTCTCTCTCTCTCTCTCCACGTGACATGCTATGCAAGAACGTGGGAGACCATGGTTTTCCAAGCCTCCAGTTTCCTTTGCTGTATGTAGCAGGTGATGATGACAAAGTCTCGTGATGTAAACCGTTTTCCGTATACCATCCACTATACATTGTTTGCCAAACGGATTTCTGCAGATTTCGTAGTGTGTCTTTTCCTGTCTTCCTCTTTCTCTCTCTCTTTCCTTCAATTTGCCCTGTCAATATTTTGTAGGTTTTCAAGATTTCCCTGTTTTTTTTTCAACACATGGCCTGAGAACTGGAGTTGTCTTTTCCTAATTGATATAATAGGCTTCCTTTCTGTAACGGCTTTGGCGAGAATCTCTTTATTTGAAGTGTGAGTCATCCATGAAATACGCATTATTTTCCTCCAAAGCCGCATCTCCTCTGTCTTTAATCAGCTATCTTCCACTCACATTGATACCTCTGACATTAGTTGCCACATTTTTACTTCTGACATTTTTGAGGGCTGGTATGCACTTTATGTCTCATATTCTTACTTCTTACATTTTATACAAATATATACCAGGCCTGAGAGGCTCTGGTTGAAACTATGTGCATGAGGTGACTTCAGTAGCACTATTTTCTTCGGGGTGTAGCACTATTTTCTGAGGGGCGCAGCCCCGAAGAAAATAGTGCTACTGAAGTCACCGAAGGCACATAGTTTCAACCGGTGCGTCGAAAAATTGGCCTGGTATATTTGTTTTATATCCCTCCCAATGAATTTAAGAGTATTTGACTGCTGGTATTCTGTAATTTACCCCCTTTTTTAGGGCATCTTGCTTTACTCTTTTCAAGAAGATTGACAAGTCATTCACGCTTGGGAAAGCAGCAGGAGGGCAGTGCTTACGCGTACTATGAAGAGACAACTGCGCGCTCATGCATCTTCAAAACCAGGGCCAAATGAGGCCTAACCAACGTTAGATATTAGAATAGATCTAGGCCTACGGTACGTCGAAGAGCCCTACCTTGCTTATTGCTGTTGTCTAATTATAGATCTACGATATCGCCTACTCTGTTGTAACGTAATAAAATGCCATGATCATTTTTTTTTTAGGTAGAATGAGGGCTTTATAAGAGTCTCTCTTCTTGAGTCTCTCTAGTAACGTTACACGTATCGAGTGTATGCGTGCCTTGTGGTTCTCGCGAAGTGAAGGCGCCGCGATACCCATTCATTTATACATGAAATCTCTCGCGAAGCGAAGGTGCTGCGATACCCATTCATTTACACGTGAAATCTTTCGCATCGCGACGCGAAGCAAAAAAGGTGCGAATTTCACCAGCGTGATATAGTTTTTGTACTACAGTACTCTCCGCGTAATCGGGTATCGCTTAAAGTGAAAACTAAGTTTCGGTAAGTGCTTAAGAACCCGTCTAGCACCATTTCATTTTTGCTTGCAATATATCGAAAGAGTCCACTCAGAAACTTACCTGGCTGACGCGGTTTGCCGGAATGATGAGTCGGTTTGGAGTATTTTGAGAAAAATAATGATAGTAGGAAAACCGACTTTTATTCCAGAAGGCTCCAGACTAACTCGGTCTCGGGAAAAATTCGACCCTACTTCAGACAATTCACACGCAGTTCGTGATCGCCACATTCTACTGGCCACTGCATAATACCAAATGAGGCCTAACTGAATGGACAGGAAAGTGCGTGCTTACGTAATCCTGTACAAAACAAAACAAAAATGACAGCGCGCGGTCCTCAGTTGCTGAGACGCGCGGTCATTGGAGTTTTTAATAGTCGGGTTCACACGTACAAATTAGCGGGATGACGATCGCGATGCTCATCCCGAGTTTTTTTGCGAGCGTCCACACGTACCAAATTAGCGGGATAGCGATCGCGATCGGTATCCCGCTAATTTGGCGAGCGTCCACACGTACCGAATTATCCCGCTAATTGCCGATAGAGATAACAGCAAAGCCTGCAAACTGGGTCACACAGCGCCCTTCTCTATCACTGCCTGCGCGCACTTACCTTTGTCCATTGTCTTTTACGCGTCAGTGGTGTGGTTCGCGCGCTGTTGTTGTTGTGCTCCAAAGAGGTGAAGGACCTCTTCGCAGAGGCCTCGCTGTTGTGATGTGCGTATTGCATGATGGGATGTAAAAACTCGAGATTCTAATCCCGACCGTTCACACGTACCAGCGCGGGGCCAATTATCCCGCTAATTGACGAACCAGCGCAAGATTTCTTGGGATTAGCATCGCGATGCTTATCCCGCTAATTTTCGGGTTTTTTCTGTCCACACGTGCAAAAAACTCGGGATGACGATCGCGATGCAAATCTCGAGATTTGTATCCCGCTAATTGGTGTACGTGTGAACCCGGCTATTGTTGTCTATCAAGCGCCTTTGATTGTTGAGGTGCTTGATAGGCGCGCACTAATTTTGCATGCGCGCAAAAGAGGTTTTTGATGCGCGCGTTGTAACAACTCGGACCATTACTGCGAGTAGCCAGAACACGAAGCGCTAGTTTATACAGGCCGCTCCCATAGGACAATACTGTACAATCAGAGGGACAACCATTACAACTCATCCCGCCGTCAAAGCGAAGCCGAGTTATCCCCGAGTCCGAGTTTAGCCTGACCCCGTTCGGGTAAGTACTGAGACTGAACCTTTTTGGTTAATATTTGGCATTTTCGTCGTTACCCATCGAATATCTTGTTATAACATCGTTATCCTGCACATTTCCTAAGCATACGTTCACATTTGGGAGCGAAATTTGATAACTTTTGCAGGCGCACCAGAACTTTGTTTGGGCTTTAATCGGGTATGGTTGGGTGTTCGTAATACCGGACACCTAACGTTTTTCTATCAATAGAAACGTGAAAAATCTCACAATTTGCCTGAAATTTTACTCACGTGTGGAGAAAATACTCCGGATTCACAAGCGCGCACTGAAAATGCGATCTGACGTACGCGCTCTTAGATGGCGGCTTCGAACGCATGGGGTGTCATTTTTTCCGCACTCAGTTGCCCTGCTCATTTCAACCGACCACCCTGACAATACGTATAAAGGGCATTTAAATGCGTTTTTTCGACAGGCCGATGTTTTTTTCTAGCCGTCATATTTTCCCCAATAATATTTGAATATATTTTGAATCCTTCGATATTACTTATGAAGGACTGTTTGATGAATTTGAATTGATTTTCATTCGGAAACTTTTCATCATAATTGAAATAAATTAGATGAGTCGGTTTGTTTTTTTCACATTCATTTCTCGTTTCTGCATCAACTCGTACGGTCGTAGCGGGCGACAAAATGTTTATGTCATGTGTATGTGTAACGTGTGTGCACGATCGTACAAGCGGCGGTGACAATTTTGCGGTCAAAATCGTCAAATTTATTACGGAAGGATACTCTACATCTAACAACGAGTCAGCAAAGGTAGGCCTAGTTATATGTAGTTACACGATAAACCTTATTCGATTTTGCTAAATTTCGGTAATTTAGAGGGAATACGAATAACTTAGTTGTTTTCGCCACATTTTACTCGGTAGCGTAGCCCAGTGAAGAATCGAACACCGTTGCGCGTAGTCCCATGCGTACATTTTCTTTCTGTACGCGCAATGCCATTATAATGCGCGGCCGGTCGTTATGGACCCGGTCGGTGGGTTGAACACCTACCATACTCCGTTTAATTGGGTAGTAATGTCAAAATCAGTTCCAATGCACATTAAAATTACCTGATAATCGGGTTGCCTCTCCGCATAAATGGGTAAAAATTCTCTTCTAAGCTAATTTCTAAGCACATTTTGTCGCAGATATAACACTTTAAGAAATCATGAATGTCAAAATTTCCACGGCTAATCACATTCTCTGCTTCATTTGCAAAGAAGACCGATCATTTGGGAGTGATTAAACATGAAAACACATGTGCCAGTCCGACTTGCCACACGTAAACGAACATTACACATGTAGCTGGCACTCACAATTGCATAGACAGACAGTAGAAGTTGAACACACTTGCGCTCTTCCCTTACTCCGCAACAACATTCACAATTACGAGTTATGTTTGCAACGAAAATGAGGCCATGCACCAGATCCATAATTTTGCTTTTACCAAGTCACTTCTCGAAAAGCAACCCAATGTTCTACGTGACTAGTGCACGCAAAGAAACGTGTTCATTTCAGAAAACGCCTGCGTGCTAGCGAGGAGTCCATAGTCAAACGACAACGTTTTCTGAAGACGTATTTGTCCATAAAAAGAGTGTAAATAAAAAATTGCTTGTGACTGAGCAAGACCGAGTGTAAGGTATGAATGATGTGCCGTGCAAGCACGCGTGTTAAGCATACAGTGTAGTTGTTTGGTGCAGTGTGCAATGCATGTACATACACATTGTGTGTGTCAATTGTGAATGAGACGTGTTCTGTTAATCGGGTACTCCGCTTAATCGGGTAAGAAACACTCTGCCCGAGCCTACCCGATTATGCGGAGAGTACTGTATTTCCCTAGGGAGAATAGTCATACGCGGATTTGTATGGTAGAATTATGTTTTGTTGTTTACAGTGCTCTCGACCAATCAGAGGACGAGAAGCAATTTGTGAGGGATATAATAGCCCCTGGCAGTTTTGCATCAGGCACATTTACACCACACTATTGTGTGCCACTTGACTTTCTTTTCTCCGTCACGCTCCCTCCTTGTTGTTTTGTTTTGTTTTGCTTTGTTTTGTTTTGTTTTTAGGGGACCGGCTAAAAGATGCTCAGGCGTTTTGTACAAAACAGTGGTATCGATAACACTCTAATAGTGTTACAAGCTGTATACTGTAGTAGCTGGTGATGATATGATGAAATCGCTATATGCCTTTGTTGTACAATACCAACACTTATAAAATGCTTTTTGGTCATGATGTTGGAACAGCTAAAGGTGTCCAGTGTTAAGTTATTATGATACAGTATACTGTAGCCGGTTACAGTTCTTTATTCCGAGGGTTCGTTATTCCACGGGTTCGTCAATCCGAAAATGAAATAAGGTTCTTCTATCCGAAAGAGAAAAAAAGGTTCGTAATTCCGGAGGTGCGTTAGTACGCACTTTTATTTTCCATTTTCGAAATGACGAACCTTAATTGTTTCATTTTCGGACTGTCGAACCTTCGGATTGAAGAACCTTCTTTCCCTTTCGGATTAACGTACCTTCGGAATAACGAAACTTGTTTTATTTTCAGGCTAACAAACCTTCAGTCTAATGCCGCAAAGTATATGTGCGAATTAAAGGCCGTGTCACACCAGCCTTGCGTGCGACTTGCAAAGAACAATTTTGACTACCCGGAGGTCCCCGTAGATGATCCGCACATGACAGTACCTAGCATGTATCTCAAAAGTAGTCGCCCGGAGGTGCGCACGCATATTTTTTAACCCGCAACCGTGTTTAGGCCCTGTCACACCTTTCCGGGCAAGCTGCTCGGGCTTGTTACGTGTAGGGATTTTCTAGCATACCGGACATTCCTGAGGGCGGAAAAGGATTTGTGAGAGTCAGCGCATGTGTCTTACTTGCTGGACGCGTTATACTTGCGAGTATACTGTGTGACCTTTGTACCAGTCGCGTGGGGGCTGACAACTCAGTGAAGGAATTCCTCTAATGGAATGGCTGAAATCTCACAGAATTTCATTATCTTGGCTGCATACGGGACTGCGAAGTACCTGCGTGGGAATTGCCTGGGAAGTACTGCCGCTAAGGGTCTCCTACTGGCGTTCTGCGTGGTCCTCTACGGGCATTCCCGCGACTCACCCGGAAAAAGTTTTGGTCATGCTCAAAACTTGGCTGCGGTTAAATCGGACTTGCGTGAGCACTTCCGGGCAACTACGCGCTAGATACTGTCAGGTGCGGACCTACTGCGGAGAGCTCCGGGGAGTAAATTTATTTCCCCGCAAGTCAAGCCGCAGAAGTTCCCCCGTACGGTCATGACAAGGCATGAATGAAAATTGTAAACATTCTTGTTCGCCCGCTGAAAATCTTCTACGTGCTGGAAACTACCTCCTCGCCACAAGCCCGCGTTATGGTGTGACACGGCCTTTACAAACGCTGTTATACGGGGTGCTGTTCATTATTCCGAAGGTTCGTTAATCCGAAACACACAAATTCCTTATACCTAGAGGTTCATTAATCCGAACATTTGTGGCGTTATTCCGAAGGCTCGTTATTCCGAAGGTTCGTTAATCCCAAAATGAAATAGGGTTCGCTATTCCGAAGGCTCGTTAATCCGAAAATGAAATAGGGTTCGTTATTCCGAAGGTTCGTTGATCCGAAAATGAAATAGGATCCGTAACGAACCTTCGGAATAACGAACCTTATTTCATTTTCGGATTAATGAACCTTCGGAATAACAAACCTTATTTCATTTTCGGATTAACGAACCTTCGGACTAAAGAACTTTCGGAATAACGAACCTTCGAAATAACGCACTGTAATCGTTATACGAGGTGTTTTATCCAAAAACATGGTAAAATATAAAATCATCCCGTGTAACTGTTGGTTTTGTTTATTTACGCCGGAACCCATGAAACTTCTACGCTATTGACTGACTGACAAGTCGACTTGAAAACGGAGTGGCATTTTGCGGCAGTGCAAGTGATGTTGACTGTTCTCTCTTCTCTCTCTTAGTAACATAGGATCTTCATTCCAGTTTTGTCTGCTACAAGCGAACAAGCACTGAACAAGAATTATTAGTCTGTGTTGTCGATATCCGAGCAACTTGTCAAACTAAATGAATATTTAGTAGATTGAAAGTGACAATATTTGTAAACGCAAAGTCCTGAATGCTACACAGCTCACGTCCATTGTGACGTAATAGCTTTTTCGTGTTAAATTTTCTCTCGTGAAGTCACACGTGGATTCGTGTTCTCGTCAGTAAACTGCTGTCAAGTTTCATCTTCTTGCCCGTTTGAATTATCATTACAGTGACTTTCGCTATTACATACAGGCACCAGGCAGTCGCCGTTTTGAATATGTATCCTACTGCAAAGTAATTGCGTTCGCTACGATAGACAAAACAAACAAAAATGAAAATAGAAGGATAAGCGATTACATTTATGGAGGTACATGAAAAAATTTAAGTGATGACAGAAGTATCACCATAGATATCTCTTTTTCAAATTTTAAAGTTACATATTTACACTTTTTCAAAGTTGTTTTAGTAAATTGAATTACATCGAGTATTCTTTTTAATCATTTCTTCCTTCTAACTCAATTTGCAAGATTTTATCACAGTTCTATCAATTGCTGAAGTCTTTGTGCATAGTTTTACAAAATACAAGCTTCTTGGATCAATATCTCAATCCCCAAATTTATCATTAATAATGTAATCGAAATCCCTCTATCATGCGTGATTTTGACCATATATATACATATATATATATATATATATATATATATTATATTTATTTATTTATATGAAATATACATAAACGTACAAAATACCCACAATTTTTAATATATTTGGCTGAATCAAGGTTTGCATGCTTTTGGTTGTTACTTTATCAGACTGAGAATGTTTTAAGGTGCTGTGTGTCTTTGTTTCTTTACGTGCGCTATGAAACCTTCCATGAAAATATTCCACAACATAACAGTTTTTATTTTGCTTTTTCATCATTAAACTTTCACTGTTCCATTTGTGCGACTGTACTCTTCTCGTATCAAGAGCTAACTGCGACACGGAAGAAATTATCGTTTTAATGAGCGCCAAATACCGACGTCTGCCACAACGAACACGCACTGATTAACAGAGCGGTGAATCAAAAATATCCGTGAAGTCAGACTATATTTGATGAGGTTTAGTCTAACCCTAATCCTGTCAACTGAAATATCGCGGTTAGTCATGTAAGGCTGTATCTAAAAACTAAGTTTTCTATTTCTCTTCATTGCAGCTGTGAGTGAAGAGAGAATACACTAAAAAAAGCACTTTAAAGTTTCAATGACAAGATGGATCCCTGCGCCTTTGCCAGGTCTCATTTATGGCGTCATCAAATTTGGTATCGTTCTAACAACCCAGAGACAGAGCCTGGAAATTCACCATCTATCAGAGAGCAGAGAGAGAGAGAGAGAGAGAGACAGCTAGATTCAACCCTCGCCGACGCCCCCCCCCCCCCCCCCCCACCATGCCCGCTCCCTCTACCAGCATCAACAGATGGCAAAATGGCAAATGCGAAGGCGCCTTCCGCCGATGAATAACGCGGCAAACTCGTCATGAACTGTCGGTATATGCAAGTGTGAGACGGCTTGCCAAAGGCCCTCCTGAAAAAAAAGAGAAACAAATTGTTTCGTTTATGATAAGCCGCCTCAAAAGATGCTTAGTATGATTATGAAAAGACACTGACGCGTGCTGCAGACTTCTTTATATCACAAACCACTACAATTTCGCAATCAAATTTTCTTTTCATCAAATGTCGCTGAAAAATCAAACCTTGGACCGTATTTTTGGGGATGAAAAATTTGCTCACAGTTTGTGATGTTGTAAATTTCTCATGATATGTCGATTTATTTTGGAGCTCTCAGCTGCAAAGGGTAAATTATGCCTTTAATATTTCGTTTCTTTTGCCGATGATATGTTAAAATTTTCAGCTCTGTAATATAACACGTCAAATATATGTTATTATTGTTGTTGGTTTCGATATGTATAGAACGTGAAATAGAATGGAAAATTAAAAAATGTGGGTAGGTTGTTAAAATAAGTCGGGAAGGAGTTCTAGTAAAGTGATGCAACATTTCTAGCAGGCGAGACTATCCGCCTTGAAACATCCTTTGAAGAAGTGGAGGGAAAACCTAAGGTCAGTGAACTGGGTCTCTGATATCCACACTTATGATACGATAATCTGATATTGAAACCTTGCCAAAGGTAAGCACTCGAGCAAACAAAAGAAAAATAAAAAATACCCTCATGAATGTTTGTGTTGAGATATCTCGCTCGTGAGGTCGATCAGAGAAAACGCAAGCGAATTTCCTTGAGTGCACATCGAGTGGGTTTTTTTTTTCTTCGTGAACATTCCCGTCGACGCTTGCGAATGCAGAGATGCGAGACGGGAACGGTTCATGTTTTCCAGCGAGCGGGCGACTGGGATACCAATGTCCCATGCTGACATTGCGGCGGGAAAAGCGAGACGATTGGACCTCGCCTTCTTGAATAATCCTGAGTTTAATCGACTTAACATGAATAATGGCTCACTGGGTTCGCCGAAACAGTCATAATCTCGTCTGTAACTATCGAAATATAATACAGGACTGTTGTATGGCTGGCATTCATCACGGTTTCCAACGAGAATTCAATTTACTGCAAACGTAAGTTGAGTTAAAGGTGCAACTAGACGTGACTATATGAATATTTGCATAATATGTGTATGTATATATGTATAAATATGTCTTTGATGTCTTTGTTTATGATGATGTTAATTACGATGTAATACAATTGCGAATTTATCTGTTCCACCAGTAAGATTCAAACTAACAGCACCCCAACATCAATCGAATCACTCAAAGCATGTGACCTATACGTTACAGACTGATCGATCGTGTCTCCATGTTCAGACCCCATCACCCCCGCCCCCTCAGTTCCCGGCCGCCCAGAAAGTGGTATTTGAAATCACTATGCACTTAGTATGTTTTGGGGGGTTTGGTACTATAGGCTATTGACTGGAAGAAGAACTCGTCTTCCATTTTTAAAATGAATGTGCGCACTGTTCCTGGGTTCTTCTTCCGCAGTCGCAGTGGCGGCTTCTTTCCCCAATTCGCTTTCCACTTACCATCAGTTGATCATTCTGATATAGCAACAAAATTGCTTTCTATGTTCCTTTGCACGGACTCACTGTCTCCTCGTCATGTTCCATCCCCCTTCTCTCTCTGTCTCTTCCTTGCCCCCCCCCCTTCTCCTCCTTTTCCCTATCCCCCCCCCCCCCAACTTTGCTTATAATGTATGTCAAGACTTGTGTGTACGTATAACTTTATCTGTAAAGTGAGCTTCCATATATAATTCGATGAAATCGTAGCATAATTGACCTCTCTCTCTGCCTATCTCAGGTTCCCCTCCTCCTTTTCTCTTTTGTGTAGGTATTTTGACAGTTTGCAGCTGAAAGTGCATCTTCCTTCCATCCTTGATTTTGAATGTTCGTTGTTCTTTTTTTGTGTGTGTGGATGTCTTGCATTCTTCTTGTTCAGATTCACATCTTTTCCATATTCGCTTTCTCTAATCACTCTAGATTTTGGTAAATAATGCTGCACTTTTAAGTCCTGTTCGGATGTTCAATTGTTTGTGATAATGTTCAAAAGCTCATATATTTATATATACATATATATATATATATATATATATATATATATATATATATTGTTTATATATATATATATATATATATATATATATATATATATATATATATCAAATGTAAAGACAATCGTATAAACACCGCAGGAGCCAAAAAAATCATATTTTCTTTATATATATATATATATATATATATATGTATAGTGGGATGATGCTGATATTTTTACGAAACGCTTTTGTCATCTTGGGAAGAATGAAGACCAATGTCGCACGATGCCGGCTGGTGGTAGAAGCTTTCGACCTCAGGTCTTCGTCAGCTTTATTGTCTGTTAGTCTGCTAGGCAGACGCGTGTGTTTCTTGGGTTGTGTTGTGACAGACAGCCACAAAACAACCCAAGAAACACACGCGTCTGTAACTTAGTAACTTTTCTCTGAAAATGTTGTTGTTGGGTTGTGTGTTTTTGTTGTTGTTGTTGTTGTTGTTTTGTCATTGCCAGCTCTCTGACTCCTTTGCTCACAAATCACGTGCGAGCTGCACCATCGTGCCTTGTCATGCCTGATAGCTGTGCTGTACGGTGGTAATTAAGCTGAAGGCGATGAACGTTGAGTTTATTTCGGTCAGTTTGTTGCAAAAACATAATGGAGGTGTAGATTCTACCTGTGTCGTCCTCCCGTCTGACGTGTATTCCATCAAGTCTCCTCATTTGCATGCAGATGGCTCATGTCGGAGTGGCATTTAGCTCCCTAGATATACTCGAGTACACGGTTTTATACCCATCAAGTAATATTTGAAGAGCTTGATCGCAAAAATGAACCCAAGAAAAACACGCGTCTGTAACTTCGTAACTTTTCTCTGAAAATGTTGTTGTTGGGTTGTGTGTTTTTGTTGTTGTTGTTTTGTCATTGCCAGCTCTCTGACTCCTTTGCTCACAAATCACGTGCGAGCTGCACCATCGTGCCTTGTCATGCCTGATAGCTGTGCTGTACGGTGGTAATTAAGCTGAAGGCGATGAACGTTGAGTTTATTTCGGTCAGTTTGTTGCAAAAACATAATGGAGGTGTAGATTCTACCTGTGTCGTCCTCCCGTCTGACGTGTATTCCATCAAGTCTCCTCATTTGCATGCAGATGGCTCATGTCGGAGTGGCATTTAGCTCCCTAGATATACTCGAGTACACGGTTTTATACCCATCAAGTAATATTTGAAGAGCTTGATCGCAAAAATGAGCTAACTCCATTCTCGCCAGTTTCTCGGCAGTTTGGGATATTTGAGATTAAACCTGCGGGGAGAAAAAAACCAAGTACATGTGAAATTCTTAATAATAACTTCAAGAATATTCTTTCTTATAAAACATGTGTGACGTATGAGTGGAAAGGTTTTATCTTGCCCTATTTGATAATGGGCATACTTTAAAATGTTAAAAAATGGTACTTAATCCCTTTTTGCCATCAGACTCTTCATTTCTTAAAGGGAGGCAGTCCTGAGATTTTCACTGTAATGATAATTAAGAAGAGTAAAAAACATAACCTTTCACCAGCTTATACGCTTGGAAATGAAAAACTGTCTCCGTACGCGATTTTTGAAAAATAATTCCTGCAAGCGATCGTGTAAGAGCCGGCAAAAAGATGCTACGTCGTGCATGCCCTACTCACCAAGTTGACAGCCGTGCCTCTAAAAACCAATTTAAGTGTTCAAATGATTAGTTGCAATTTTATCATATAATGTGAAAGTTTGTGGTTTTATTATTTCAAAAATATTTCAAGCTTAGATATATATAATTCATGAAAAATCAATATTGTTAACATAAATTTATATGTATTTTTAAACCAAATAAACCATGAACTTGACATCAAATAGGCACGGTCCTTTTCTATCTTCCGTCCGTGTTGCATACTTCTTAGCGTAGAAACCACTCTCGCGCGCGAATCCTTACCATACTAATCCACAGTACTCCGTCTAGTTGATTTTGGCGTTCAAACCGAAGATAACCTGTGCATGAGAGAGTCGAATTCTTCAAAGAAAATATTGTTTGTATCTCAAAATTTCTGTAAGTAGTCAGATATCGCCTTTCCTCGACAAAAAAAAAAAATATGACGTGAGCCGGGAAGGGTAAACACAGGGAGTCGTAGGGATATGATTTCGCTCCACTTTGCCGTGCATGTCCAGTCGGCACTGGCAGCAGCTAGCTCAGTGGCACTGTACTGCAGTCCAACCCCGGCTGCAGGCCCACGGTAAATTAAACATAGCTAGCCACTTTCCTTTTATAGCTCATGTGAGCAAATGGTCGGGATTACATCTGGCTTCAGGAGTTTTCTCGGTTTATAACCGAGGGCCACAGCCTGCTGGTCCACGTAAAAACATCGCATCTCAAATTGTCCACGCACAGGTAAGTCACAACACGATATCGAGATTTTGTAGGCCCTAAGTTTCTTATGTTCGGCATCGTTGTACCGAGATTTCCAAGCCATACAGCTCACCTTTCACGATACTTTTGTGGGTCTGGGACGGAAAAAAGGATTTTCGTGGGAAATTTTCTGCACGATTCGAGCAAAACTACTGATGTAAGATAGCCTGACCAGACGACGCTGAATGCGGTCGCCCCTATAGTGTACTAGCAGGCCTGTGTAGAACCGTTTCTACCTACAATCTGTACGTACTAGAACATGCATGAGCGGCGACAGGGCTGCAGCTGCGCTCTGGAAAAGTGCGAAGGGCAAATCGCGTACGGGGTATCTACCGTAGATCTAGTTGTGCCGTCCACACGTGTACTGTGCGAATATAACACAAAATACATACACACACACACACACGCGCGCGCGCGCGCGCACACACAACGTAGAAACAATGTCAAATACGAGTCGGAGTAGCCACCGACGTATTCATGCATCCGGGTAACTAGGGAGCGTACGGATAACGAGCAGAACACGGCTGGGAAGAGTTGTGCCTCGGTGACGTCTGACTCTCCGCCAGGACTTGCTCATTAGCATATTCACCATGCAGATTCACACTTTTTCAACCAAAATATGCGGGTTTATTTGGTGATTTGAAAGTTTGCTTTTGGTGAAAGTAGTTCATTGGAAGTACCAACAACAACATAGTTTTTTTAATTTCGTGAGAACTGCGTCACTTTAATCTAGAAGCAAACGCGGCACACACGTTCCAGTAACACACAACTCTCAAAACTTGACGGTGTCTATCTTCGGATATCCTTATTGAATCAATAGAGTCTACCTTATTCGTATCAATAATGATTATCCTTTTTCACAAACGTATAAAACTAGAAACGTCGTATGCAAGAGGGTGGGGGTGTGTGTGTGAGCGAGAGAGAGACGTTATTTGATGCTTAAAGGTATCTTGTTGCGTCCTCCTTCCGCAGAAAATCGGCTCAAATAATTCTTTTCGAAAACAGCTGAAATTGTGCAACAAATCCACCTATCCTCGCTTTTCCATGACATAATTCAACATGGGTTCTGTACAAACTACTACTATACTAAGAAATTGTTCTCATGGTGTTGTATTTTTCCATCACTTTCCCAAATCTCGGATCCCATTTCCAGTGAGGAATGTTCTTTCTTCGTCTTGTTCATCTTTCAGTTTTGTGCTGTGCCGCCTATTGGATTATATTTTTTATTCTTCCTTTTTTTTTGCGATGATTCATGAATGCTGCCTTGTAGTTGAAACGTTCCAGGTCCGTCTTTCCTCGCGACAGATCTAGTGCAATCTACTTCAAGTGCGGCGCGCTTTCTGTTCGGCGAAAATGAGGGTTTCGTTTCGCCCATTATCTATTGTGAAACGGGTGAATGGATGTATCGCCGAAAGCACAAGGCTCGAATAATCGTTGAATTATAGAGACGTCAGCGCATTTAAAGGCATTGTCTATATGGTATGTCAAACCGATATATATTACTGCATATGGCTCATTGGTGAGTTTCATTAAAGTCGACTTCTCATTGCACGTCTGAGCTTCCATACCATACACTGCCGCTATGATTGGATTCAAATAGCTAAGACCAGTAAATTTTTTAAAGAAACCTTATTGGAGAAGGTTGCCTCGGGTTACAATGAGCCAGCAGGTTTATTAAATCTGCACCCAGGCACTTTTCTCCCTCAAATTTGCCATCGGCATTTCATGTGTGCATCCACGTGAAAAAAAAAAAAAAAAACACAAATAAAACGGACGAATTTATAGAACACATTACCCTTAGTGTGTGTGCCTTAAACTTTGAAAGAAACAAAAATCTACTGGGACAGAAAATAAGGAAGAAGAAACATTGGGAAGTCTGTGAAGGAGAAGCCATTTGGTTTGAAACAGACGCAGAGCCATTTTTAAAGATTTTTCACTAAATCGTGGTCATTTCATTTATCCATCCAAAGACTTGGTTGGACTAGTCACTTGTAATGTAATTTGAGCCACTTACAATCTTGTAGCATATCATATTTTGTTTCTTCATAATGTGGTGACAACGCGCAAAACATCCGCCTCATTTGCCCGAACTTTACGAATCACGCATGCTCATGAATTCCTTCGGTGCTTGTACATATTACAATGAGAATATCATAACAAGATGATTAAGGATTGTCAAAGTTAATTAGATTTCTGACATGAACTATTGAACTACTGAAAGTAGTCCTACAAATTACTGATTTGATTTTGTTGTTGTTGCTTTGCTTGCTCCAACATAAAGGCATGACAAAATATGTAATCATATTTCAGTTGCACAGCCCTTAATCCAAGCAATGATTGCGCCCGAAAAAACGAATTACGATGCGCTCAAAAACACAATATTACAGCTTGTATCTTTCTTTCTAAGATTATTAGTCACTCTGATTACCCCCCCCCCCCCCTCCACCCCAAGCTTTCGCATCCAACAAATGGTGGCGGTTGTCCGGAGTCTTAAGTAAGACCTTGTCCGTCGACCGCTTTGTAATTTTGGAAGTTTTGTTGTTGCTGTTGTTGTTGTTTATGTTGTTGCTTTGTTTTGTTTTGTTGTTGTTCTGGCTTGTACTGAGTATTCTTTTGTAGAGGCATGGTGGATGGGATCAAGTTTTGATGTAGCACAAGGTTTGGTCATTAACCTCGATGATAGCCAATTTGAATTTTGATGGCCTATCAAAATGTCCACTTCGCCCCCTTTATAGATGCCCTTTAGAAAATGAGTGTTCTTCTTTCTCTTCCAGCGACATCGGAACATAGCCACCTCTCAAAGTTTGCTGAAAACTAGAACTTGTGCTTTATTAAAAAAAAAAGACAAGGGATATTTGATTCAGCCGTCACTCTTCCTTTGTTCTACGAAGTTTAGTCAATGCCGAGGTATCGAAAGAGCCTTTCATTATTACTTTCCTCTTTTTTGCATTCTTTTCTTCTGAGTTCGTTTCTTTTTCAATCTCGACCAGTCATCAACAGGTTAAGCCGATCAAATCCGCGACTTAGTTTAGAAACCAAGGGAGACGAAGGATGGGTAATCCAGACAAGATAATTGCAAAGTTTCTCAATTTCCATCCGTGAGTGACAGCCTTTCCGAGGATTACAGATTATGAACACACTCACAGACATGCATACACGCATACATAGTTACTTAATACATACATACGTATATATGCAAATGTGCACGCATAACGAAAGATATAAATGAATACATTTTCATTTGTCTTTAGATATAAATTATCCGCATAGGTCTATTCTTGCGCATTGAGAGATTCTTGTGTTTTTCATAAGGCACTTGCCTAACATGATGGTATACTCCTACATTTTGTTGCTCTTTTATCTTGGAATTAATTGTATTGCTGACTTCTTTGATTCCAATGCAGTTATTCAAATATTTTGAAAATTACCGTGACTTGTATACTTCACACTAATTTTGCAGATTTTTGTTCAAATATATACGCCACTATTAGGTCCATGATCCGTGTATTATCACCGGTCTTTCTCTGTATCTGACGAATTCTATACAGAAATTAAGATCAAACTGAACTGGACTGAACTGAAAGTCTGGGTAATAATCGACGTCAGGAGCAGAACCTCCGCCAAACCTCGAATGATCTGTGAATGTTTCGATAATGCTACGAGTCACGAAAAGAACATCTTGTATCCATGAAATGACCATACTTATGTCATCGTAGGATGATGCTAGTTTAAAATATCTATTTTTCTGGGTGCTGTTTGTTATTCCGAAGGTTCGTTAATCCGAAACACACAAATTCCCTATACCTAGAGGTTCGTACATAAGCTGAAAAATAAATGAAAAGGGGTTCGTTAATCCGAACATTTCTGGCGTTATACCGAAGGTTCGTTATTCCGAAGGTTCGTTAATCCGAAAATGAAATAGGGTTCGTTATTCCGAAGGTTCGTTGATCCGACAATGAAATAGGGTCCGTAACGAACCTTCAGAACAACGAGCTGTGTTTCATTTTTGGATTAACGAACCTTGGGAATGACGAACCTTATGTCATTTTCGGATTAATGAACATTCGGAATAACGAATCTTCGGAATAACGAATCTTCGGACTAAAAAAACCTTCGGAATAACGAACTGTAATCATTTTTCTCATAGCATTCATTCATTCATTCATTCATTCATTCATTCATTCATTCATTCATTCATGAAAAAGAGATCAGGAACAATTATATCATATTTGCAGTGTGCTGTTTTTGTAGAAAGAGGAGACTTGGTTCTCTTAAGACTTCTTTGGGCGCATACAACAATAATTGTAGAATTTCCTCATTTCATTTCATATTCATTTTATTTCATTCCCAAGAACACCAAGCATTTACATGCACATAGTAAGACACATCATATCAGTACAATGTTGTAACAAAGACAAAACAACAAAAATGTGAACTGACAATGAATACTGTGATCTTTCCGATTAGACCAATATATATATATATATATATATATATATACATATATAATTATATATATGTATCTGTGCGTATGTATGTATGTGTGTGCGTGTGTGTGTGTGTGTATCATATTCTTGGAGTCATTCTAATTCTCGCTATCGCCTATGACGTAAAAAGTACCCGGATGTGGCTTTTTCGTCAAGATTTAGTGTACTTGGTATCAAGGGCACTTCCGGCGCGGGGCATAATTTGCACAACGCTAGCGTGCGCGTACGTGTACCTTACCTATAGCGCCGCGCCGACCACACTACATCTCTATGGTACTAGTACAGTGGGCCGCTGTACCGCCCGAGCCAGCGAGTAGCCAGGCCTGTCATACTCGAGACACTGTAGTCCCCGACGGCGGCCGGCCTTGCATTAGCATGCACCACTGCACGCAGCGCATAAGCCAACACATACCGGTACAGCGTTTGCACTGCTTGATCATGCGATCGATGTGCACATCACAGATCAGTCATCTCTGCGTACGCTGAAAATATGCTGGAAAATATTCACCCACCTGGATATCGTCAGGGAATGCCCATCTTGAACCTTGAACCTTGAAGTAGTAATCCCTTTCAGCAGTTCCTTGAAACTATCCCGGGATGGTAGAAGTGTCGTGCGTCAGTGAGAGGTGACATGGTGAACAGGATGATTTTAAATGTCACTAATGTACAATAAAAGTGACGGTGCATAGTGCTAGTAAAAAAAACATGCATCTTTTCTTAGAGCATGTGTGACCCAACAGGAGGCTGCATCACTCGGATGACTGGAAGAGCAGTCTCTCTGAATGTTAATGGGTTGGTAATTGTGACCACAGGTCCTGGCAGATGGTTCCAGGTTCTAACAGCTCGGGGAAAAAAGGAAAATTTAAACACATCTATGGTCGCGATTGGGATTATGTACTTGAGCTTATGATCATGCCTTCCTATGTAGGTAGCTGGGAAAATCACATGTGGTAAACGTAGAAGTTGACAGTAGTGTATCTTATGAAAGAGGGTGCACTGTGCAAGGAGGCGTCGTGTGTGGAGACTATCCCAACCAAGAGCCGAGACCAGCGTTGAGGAAGACGTTGAATACCTGTAGTCTCCATGTACAAACCGAGCAGCAGTTTTCTGCACCTGCTCAAGAGAGTTTACCATTGTAGCTGTGTGTGGGTTCCAGGCCTCTGATGCATATTCTAGTTGGGGCCGGACAAGTGCGGTATAGGCTCTGGCCTTTACTTCCTTCGTGCATGGGGATAATGTTCTGCGGAGAAGCCCTAATGTCTTGCTTGCTCTGTGTCTGATGTTCTGGCAATGTTTGTTCCAGCTCAAGTCATGAGTGATTGTCACTCCCAGGTACTTGTATTCCTGTACCTTAGGTATATGGACATTGTGGAGATGATACTGGAAAACGGAGGGATTACGTTTCCGGGTGATAGATAGGACGGCACATTTCTTCACATTGAAGCTCATAAGCCAAGTTGAAGACCACGTGGATAATTGCAGGAGGTCTTGTTGTAGTATGTGATGGTCTGAGATTGCATTTATTTCTCTGTAAATGACACAGTCATCAGCAAAGAGGCGGATATTAGACTGGATATTATCTTGTATGTCATTTATGAAGAGGAGAAAAAGAGTTGGTCCTAGTACTGAGCCTTGGGGCACTCCAGACGTGACATTCTTCCATGTGGACTTGGAACCATCAACAACCACAGCTTGCTGTCTGTTGGTGAGAAATGACATAATCCAGTTTAGTGTGTCCCCCGTTATGCCATAATAGCGAAGCTTGGTACACAGACGTTGATGGGGCACCCGATCGAAGGCCTTCTGGAAATCCAAGAAAACAGCATCAACCTGGCTACGCTTCTGGATGGTGGAGGACCAGTCATGTAGTGTAGATGTGAGCTGAGTGGTGGTGGAGAGTCCTCGGCGGAAGCCATGCTGTGCATCTGAGAGGATGTTACAGGATGCAAGATGCTTTGAAACTTGGCTAAGGACAATATGTTCCATTACCTTGCAACAAATGCAGGTTAGTGAAATAGGCCGGTAGTTTGAGGTCTCGCTCTTGTCACCAGACTTGTGTACAGGAGCTACGAGGGCCTGTCTCCATTGTGATGGAACTATACCATCATTGTAGCTCTGTTGGTATAGGAATGACAGAGCTGGGGCTATCTCATGTGCAATAAGCTGCAGGAGTCTGGGTGGGATCTCGTCTGGCCCGCTGGCCTTGGAGGGGTTTAATTGCTTTAGTTGCTTCTCCACTCCAGTCCTGTGAAAGTGCAGGTGACCTATCGATGCATAATCAGAGTGGCCTTTAGATGGGTTCTGTTCAGTATTTTCACTTGAAAACATCTCATGAAAATAATCGTTCAAAGCCTCTGCTTTTTCAGTAGCTGTGGCACACAACTTGGATGTAGTACGAAGAGATGGTATTCCGATGTGCTCAGATCTTTTTTTATTTGTTCTCTGTCGAAATGACGCGAACATAATCGGGAACAAACAGTGATCTCGAACTTATCCTGTCTCCGAAGCAACTTCTTCCAAGTAAGTACGTACAATGTGCGTAGGCACTAGGCCTACTACTACCTAGTGCTACTACCACTATTAGTAAGTCGCGCGTGCACGTACTGCGCTGTGGAGTCACCCGCAAACTTCACCCACGCGGCCACTTCACGTCTCGCATGCCAGTAAGGGTCCTATTTCTGCAGACTTTTTTTATTTATTGTCGTTCGAACAACACATGGCAGCTTCGCAGCAACAACCAATAGTCGTATTAACAGCAATTTCTTAAGAATGGAGAAATTTCAAATCATATTAAAGCTGTAATTCAAGTCGAGAAAACAGGAAGTACATGAAGAATACGGTCGGTTGTGTGTGTAAATAGCATTAGTCACGTATCACGCGCGTACGAACGGAAGTGACTTTGCTACCGGACTATCCCATAATGCACCGTAAATGACGCTTAAATCAACATCTGGGTACTTTTTACGTCATAGGCAATAGCGAGAATTACTTTTACTTATAGTTTTAGCCTGAAAGATACGTCTACTGGTATCATCTTTGCAATGTGCTATTGAAACATCTGCAGCAGCATCCTTGATAGAATTACAGGAATTACGGAAATTACGATTTTGATGATTCTTTCTCTCCCTCCCTCATTACCCTCTCCCCTCTCTATCTATCTTTATATTTCTATCTATCTATCTATCTATCTGCCTGTCTGTCTGTCTATCTATCTTTCGTTCCTCGGTCGATGACACATGGAAAACATAACCCCGTTCTGTGAAAGGAAATCACGACACATAATACCTAGATCGTGTTCGTGGTTTGATATCGCACATTCAGGCCTTACGTTATCATGGGAAACGTCATCGTTCACCCCCAGGGCGATATTGGCACTCTGACAAGCCGTTCTGTCTGAAAGCGTTGAAAATTAAAATCATGGAGCAGCGCTTCCGAAGGAAAAACAAAAGTGACATCAGTTATCCCAGTATGTATACCCACTAATATCTGTCGTGACAGATTGAACGACGAAATTTGTTTATTCTCTTTTCTGGGTGGGGGGGGGGGGGGAGGGGAGAGGAGGAGGTGGAGGAGTGTGTTTTCCCCTTTGTGGTGAATTCCATGACATTGTGTTGGAAAAAAAAACCTGCAAGATAGGGATGTAGCGTTACTACCACTACTCAAGACGTAAGTAGTACATTCATCCACGTCTTAGTCAGAAGAAGACAGATTTCGAAAGTGTAACATTTGCAGCATTCGAGCCCTCATGTTGGCCTATATTATTGTAAACTCCACTTAACTTAAACTTGCTAAGGGGATAGAGACGCGCCAAAAATCTAACCCAATAAGGGAGTTCACGGTTGTGATTTGCGCATGTGCAGAACAAAGGTCAAATGAGAATGTCTGTGTATATGCCACTGACTTTAAAACGTAAAGAAGTCTCGAGCAACTATGAGAATCTGAACTATGTCACTACAATGTATGTGTTTCAGACTAAATTAGAACGTACAGGTGTAAGTCATTCATCAACACTGTTTGGCATAATCTCTCCATGCACTTTGTCAACATTGATTTAATACAAGATGACATGCTTCAAGAAGGAATTCTTGATCACAACACATGTCCATGTTATTTCAAAGTCTGTGGTGTAGGGGTCAAATGAGACATGCACTAACCATAAACTCCCTTATTTGCTTCGGTGTCGGTATAGTCCCGAGTTATAGAAATAGAAGAAAGAATTGTCTTGAAACGCTTGCGCCTCGTATACAACACAAACAAATTTTAGCCTGACGAATCAGCTTCTGAGTTATGCGCTAAAGAACGAAATTATTTGACGTGAAATAACCTTTTTTTTAGTGCAACCTCGAAACTCTTGATTGTGGCGAAAGCTCATGAATGATTGCTTTTGCCCGGCAGTTTTCTGGTTTTTTTTTTCCACCAACATGACCACCCCGAGACTTCGTTGGTCTTTTCGAGTGTGTCATCGCAAGGTCCAGAAGGTCGATGTGGCCAGCGCGGCAAAGACAGAAGAGTCGTCTGGAGCGTTTTTCCGCAGCCGAATTCAAATCTTATCACGTCAATCCAATCTCGTCGCTTGCGTGTTAGGGCATTTTGTGCGCCCGTATATCCCATCTTTATTCATGGCGTCTTCGAAGGAGGTGAGGTAAAAAAGAAAAAGGTTCTCCGGGGATAGGGGCGGAATGGGTACGCATGCTGAACCTTGGTACTTAATAAGGAGCCGGGATAAGAGCCTTAGATTTAGGTTTGGGCAACCCACGTACACAGAACAGGCCCTCTCATACGTACACGCACACACACACACACACAAGGGCACAAACATAATCCCACACTCACATTCACAAAAAAGCACAAAGAATTGAAAGCCCGCCCAAGTGTATAGCTAGTTCACCACTCCAAGGCTGATTCAAATATCATTCCATACAAACATCCAGCATCAAACAAGCTGCACATGACCGACGTCACAGAAGTCTGAACGAAAACAGAGCTATCGGTGTTGTGACGTCATCGATGTCATTCTTTCTCTTCAATAACAGAAAATAACCGCGACATTTCCCAACAGCCTATAACCATCATGTATATGCGTATCTATCCACTATCTATCAATCAATCTATCTATCCATCTATCTATCTATCTATCTATCTATCTATTTATTTATTTCGAAATGTTTATATATATATATATATCTGTCTATTACATATAAGTGTGTGCGTGTCTATATATCCACACATCTAGAGAAAGAGAGATCAGAGTAACATATACATACATACATACATACATACACACATACATACATACATACATACATACATACAGTATTCATTATGATAAATACACAAGATGCAGGAGTCTTATAATAATACACCCAAATGATGATTGCAATAATCTGTCGTCTACAAACTATATGGGCACAAGCACAGGGGCGGATCCAGAAATTCTGCAAGGGGGGGGGGGGCGCAACTGATATTTCTGGTGCCACTTCTGGGTTTCATTTCATTTTTTTTTTCGTATTATTTCTTTTGTTTTTGACGAAAAATAAAGGGGGGCGTGCACCGGTTGCGCCCCTCTCTGGATCCGCCACTGCAAGCACCAAAGAAAAAAAAACCCTCAAGGACTTATGGTTTACACCCCATTATCGTTTTATCTGGATGGAATAGAAGATGTAGCGACAAACTGCATTTTTGTTTTTGTTCCATTTCTTTAGCCCCAATTCGAGGATGGCATGTTTGAGTTCATGCATTCGGGATGAGGCAAAATTCAATCGAGTTCGTGGGAGGATTGTCTTTCTGGAACAATGACGCACAAAGAGAGAGAGAAAAAAAAAATCTAGAGATCATGGTAATACAAGAGAAGGAAAGAGGAAGAAAAGGGTGGGGAAAGAGAGACAACACACTCTACAATGTCAACACTCATACATGAACATTTCAGGGAAAAGAAGGGGGGGGGGGGGGTCAAACAGAGACGTATACTGGAAACCACTGTTGTGTAAACCGACGTTATTGCGCGTGTATGTACCTTGATGTTTCTCGCAGCACTCGAGTTGCGATGCTCGGTTGGCGGATAAGTAACACGATAGCCGCCGGCAAAACCCGTCACTGCTCCTCGAACTTGCAACATGGCTCTCAATGACAGGAACACCGGGCACACAGAATCCATCATCATCACTACCAACTCCTCCTCCCCCCCCCCCCATCCCCTCTCCATCTTTCCGCCATTATCCCTCCTCCCCCTCCTCAATCCTTGCGCATCAGTAGACCCTCATGAGTCTCTATACCTGGTCACTGCCTCGACGGTACATGTATTTGTTTGTTTTTCGTCCGTGCACTCATCGCCTGCATTTTCGCCCATTTTGGCGCTCCCAGAGGTGTAACGTGAGGTGGAAGTCGCTAAAGATGAGCTAATTTCACGAAGCATGCAAAGTGGATGCGGGGCACGTCTTCTTCTTTCCCCCCCCCCCTTTTTTTTTGGGGGGGGGGGGTTCTTATTGGCGAGAATATAGTGGTGTCCCAAATTGCTAAGCAGTGTTCATCGTCAATAATTATTATCGCACCTTCATCGAAGAAGATTTCACTGCATGTTATCTTTTCATCGCCGAGCGCACCACCTGTTTACCGACGCGTGCAAACTTACGATTGATTGCGGCACAAAGGCAGAAATATCAGTAGCAAACTTTGAACAGGAGGGACTTTTGTCGGCTAATTGTCAGAGATAAAATCACACGCTGTTCTTGTTTAATTTGAATACGGGCTCAATCGCAACTGCATAGACTACCAAAGCGTCCCTGCGCTTAGTCAAATATAATTGCGATCAAACGCTGATGAGTATAGCTATATAATCACAATGTATATTTATCAAAAAGGTTCAAAAATACTACAAATATATTCATCGTATGAAAGAAAGATATTGTTCAGAGAGATGAAGGTTCAGCTGTGAGTACCATAATGGTTACAATTTGAAGGAACATGACTTGTAAAAAAGTGTGATAAGTGACTAATTGCAGCGGACGGAACCTACTAAAAAGCTATCTAGTAGCAAAAATTATGTCGTAAATAGGTCGCTCTGGTCAAAGAGAAATGGGAGATATACAGAGAAGAAAAGTGGAAAAGTAGGTCTTGTCTTGAAGTATAAACAGCTATTTTGGGCTGAAAAGAATGATTTGTGAAAGTTTGGCGCAGGGCTTATTGTCAACTGATTATTGTCAACTATACACTAAGTCACAAAACCATGAAAACAGTATTGATTCACGAACTATCGCTCTTATAAATCTCGCCTCTGTAAAACTTGAAGGCATGATTTATTGTGAATACATATTGATTTGTACAAGTATGGCAGGAACATGGTTGAAATTGTTCAGTAACCAAAATTGACATACCGGAGCGAAACAAAAACAAACAAACAAAAATCAAATAAACAAACTATGATCTATGCAGATCTGTCTCCCCCCCCCCCCATGTCAACAGCGCAATGAACAGACGATCTGAGAAAACTGTAAGGTCAATTCTTGATCCTATAGCTGTGAATCTTGATATTGTTTGACATGTGTAATATCTGACGCGTCACTTGCGTCAAAAGTGAACCAAAACAAGAAAGCGAGAAAAGTGTTCTGGCATTCCCTTGTGACTTAGGAGATCTTTAAGCAGACGGAGAAGTCAATTTGTCGTGACGGGCGAATTAGATGCTGTCTGAATATGTCATGTAGGATGACACAGAGCGAGTTGATTTTATGGCTATAATCTATTCACTTTCCATCTCACGGTATAATCAGTAGACTCTTGTCTTATTGAGTGTATGTATACATGTGTGTGCCAGTATGTGTGTGTGTGTATGTGCATGTGTGTGTGTGTGTGTGTGTGTGTGTGTGTGTGTGTGTGTGTGTGTGTGTGTGTATGAGTATGTATATTTATTTATAATTTGCATATGCTATTTACCATTTATATGAATGAGGGATTAAGTGTGTTGACTATACCATTTAAATGAATGAATGAATGGATGAATGAATGAATGAATGAATGGATGAATGAATGAATGAATGAATGAATGAATGAATGAATGAATGAATGAATGAATGAATGAATATGTGTTGGTGTATGAGTATTTGCGTGTATGTGTGTGTTTTTCTTTCGATTCTTTTCTAACTTTCTTGTCTCATCTCCGAAATTCTATCTTCTCCTCTATTGCTGTACTGTTTCTTTTTCGCTTCCCTCTCATCTATCTCACTGAATGTATTATATATATATATATATATATATATGTATATATATATATATATATATATATATATATATATATATATATATATTATATCGGTCGGCTTTATCAAACACCTGCGAGTCATAATCATACCTGTTTTCATGAAAGGTGAAACATTTTATATCACTTTATTTCATAATTGCACAGCATATCGGGGAAAAATGTCTGAGCTTTTTTTTTTCTCTCCTCGCAAATTTGATCGGTTTCATAACTTGATTGGGTTCGGTGATGCTCCGGAGACGATGAAAGAGAAGGAAATAGATCCCTGTGGGGATGAACGACATTTCTGCACAACCGACGTATAAAAAGATGAATTGAAGTGACCCAATAGCATAATAACAATAAGAATTTTGAAGAGGTATGGGAATTTCTAGGCCTATGATATTTTTTTTTTGTTTCCAGGGCATTGCGTTATAGTTTATTGAATATGGTGACGTTCAGGTTTCTACGCGTTGCTGCTTTCAAGCAAATATACGTTATATCTCTCAGGCAGTCAGAGTTAGTAGTAGGGAAACGATTTTTGATTGCAGTGACGGTGGCGATGACGACAACTATTTCATGAAATATCAAACATTGACCATGAATACTGTGCTGAAAATTTGAAATTACACAGACATTTTTGATGACATTACTGTTATGCAGATACGAGAGCAATAGCATGTAACATGATATCATGATAAAAGTGATAGGCCTTCCCTAAATACTACTACACAGCTTTTAGGAGTTCTTTTTAGGCTAGTATATCAGTGTACAGTAATACTTTTGATGTGATGAAGAAAACGAGGTTATGAAGACGAAGGACGTTAAGGAGCAAAGTTAGTCTTACGGTGCACTCGCAATGATAAAAAAAAATGACAAAACCTTTTGAGAACACGGAGGTTGTAAAGGACACGCCATGTGACCGCCAACCCACATGACATAAGGTGTAAGCGAGAGAGAGCACCTGTGGGTTTAAACAAAACGGTCACGTACGGAGGGCGTCGCTTGGCGGACGAGAGCCTTCCGTTAAGTGATATGTCACTAGGTGTAGTGGCGCTTACCGCCTGCAAAGCCTCGGATCCCACTCAGCGGAACCTTGGTGCTTAGGTTGTTCGACTTGGGACCAGCCGCGCGGACAACCTTCTCGTATTACGCTAAGTACGAGGAGGGGGGCAGGGAGTATCGATCGGCCTTGATGTATGGAAACGATCGTGGCAAGGTCTGTCAACTTCTCGTCCTGTCTTGACGTCATGTTTTTCCCAGAGTTAGTGGCGTGCATGCATTGCAACCGCGGGCAGTCGGAAAATAGTTTAAGCATACTGTAGGTGTGAACACGTAAGTAAGTCCCTCATAAGAATGACGTGCATTCGCCATCATTTACAGCTGTGTTAAATGAGATGAACTTTGCACAGCAAACGAAAAAAAAAAGTAACGTTATTCGTGTCTTCATTCCCTTCAACCCGTTTCCTTTCGCTCTGGCATCCTCGCGATATACAGTTAAACCTGTCTTAGCGGCCACCTGTCTATAGCGACCATCTGTCCATAACGACCACTTTTTTCGTCTCATTTGGGGGCCGCTTTAAACAGGTATGACTCTACTTAAGTCATTGTCAGTCATTCAACATGTTTGAAATGTTTATGTAGATGTAGCATGGTTTTGAAAGGTGCCTTTCATTGGGTTGGGCATGTGGTTTCTTTTCACCATTGTGTAAGGACATTGGATGAACTGACATAATCATTTAAATCTATTATTGCGATCTTTTGCAGATTTTGATATTCCCTCTAAAAGTAAAGAAAGCTTGGTTCCCATTAATAAAAGTATAGTTCGTGCGGTGTCACAGGAAAAGAAAAGTAAATTCAGACATACAGAAGTTATATACAGATCGTTGAATAATGTGTATATAAACTTGCGGATATTCCTGAACAAACTACCATACAGTTTTTTGTTAAGAAAATATCTAGGGAAATTCCGACATATCAAGATTTGGTAGGACATTTTTATGATGTTAACGCGTTCTATCTAGAAAACAGTCGTCTACAGAGATATATGGTTAACCAGAATATCTGTTAGGAAACTCAGTTTTTGTTAAGATGGGACTTCAGGTTTCCAACGTTTTTTGATGATGATATTTTGAGATAATGAGAAACCTCTGATGAAATATATAAGAGCAGAAAACTCTTAGAGGAATTAAAAGGGTATTTGACAAAAGTTGGTTTTGAAATGGCCGAGATATCCAAAACAAAGCGATCCTGATAAAAGTGGCAACCACCATTTATTAGGATCGCTTCGTTTTACATGGCTTTTGGAAAGCTCAGTCATTTCAAAACGATTTTCATCAAACAAACTTTGAAACTTTAAAGTGATTTCGAAGTATCTCCCAAAAAGTTAAAAGCTGAATCCTCATCTCAACCAATACTTTAACATTCCTTTAAGCTTGGACACCTTGAACTTAATATCAACTTTCCGAAGCACTTAAAATGGTTGTGGCTGATTCCTTGTTTCATGTTTATAAAGGTATCGGTACGGTATCGCGAAAGGCATACACAATTAACAATCATCAGTTATCTTGTAACTTATGGCTGTGGGTATCTTTCTGAGGCAAAGTTAAATGTCTTTTCTAATTTGGAAGCATTTTGCACGTAAGTGGCAGGGATCTTTTTTTTTAATTCTCATAGATATTCGCTGTTTGGCTTCTCTATCGAGCGCCAAATTACCTAAATAGCCCCATGAGAAATCTTAACTGCATGATTTAGGGTATTTACGCGTCCTGTTGCATTCTTGTAATACCACTTCGGCACTCATCGAATTCGCGCAATGTAGGAAAATGTCTCCCGGCTGGAGACCCCTAATATATGGGGGGACGTTTCAACGTGATTTACCCTGCGTCACACGTTTATTTGGACACGTTCGCTGCCTTCCAGCACGTTTTATGATATTGTTTATTTCTTCTTTTGCTGCCAGGTCGATGTTCTAACTAATATACGATTTAAACGCACACCCTCGCACGCTCGCAAGCACACACACGCACACACACACACACACACACACACACACACAGACAAGATAAGTATCACAAGCTTTCTTACTAGATTAATGACCGTAAAGTGCAACGCCTAAACTACTTTCCATCCTCATCATCAATACAATCGATTCATCCATCGCCTGGCCTCATTTGATATACAGTACATGTATAACTTGATCGAGGCATAAGGATGTCGAGTGTGAATCGATTTAATTCAGCCATCTGGTGAAATATGACCACGTCTGCTGCCTTCCCAAGCTGATTCCGTTTAGCATGCGCGAGCAGCACCAGCTAGCAAATTGAAACGAGGAGACGGTAGCTGTTTCCACGATCGATGTGATAAGCCATCAACAGTTTAAGGTAGCTCGACGGCATTACTTCCGTGATCCAGGGAGAGAAATTTAATAGATACAGATAGTTGGTAAACACCCATTCTTTCTTTCTTTCTTTCTTTCTTCTTCTTCTTCTTCTTCGCCTTAAATTGATTGCCTTATTTCCAAGAATCCGGTCCAAGGGAGGAGAGCGGGTTTGGCTATTTCAAGCCCGTTCTTAGTTCTTGATGAAACGAAATCATTCAAACACGTTCATATAGATCTTTATGAAATTAAATCATTACAAATTATCAAGGGAGGGCAGTGTGCACAATTTTCTGGGTGTATTAAAGCCAGACTGCCACACTATTTTGTCTTTTTTGTCTGTTTGTTTGTTTTCGCGCTGAAATTCATTCCACCCAGCTACTTGAATTCAGGAACAAGATGGATCACCTGCTGATGGAAAAAAGAGGTCTATGAGAAATAATTGCCTTGGGGTCAAAGGATATCCACGATCGTTTTCCTGATTTTAATATTGAACATCTTTTACTCGTCAACAGGTTTTTGTGTCATCATCATAGTTGAACAAGAGTACTTTTTACTCCGATTTTTTTTCTTTTTTTTCACAGAACCGCGTATGTTATGTACCACTTCTGAGGAGAGTAGCCCTATCTCGCAGGCAACGGATTAAATTGTCGGAAGCGAATTCATAATATTGACGTGCCGAATTCATCCACAAGGATTATTGTTTTATAATCAAATGTGAATAATTCAGTGATAATCATGAACTGGGTAAGAGGGGGGGGGGGTCGAGAACCAATTACTTATGAGACTTAAACGTTAGGAATCCAAAGCGCGTTTATTTGGTTCTTACATCATAGAGTGCAATCAATGCTCAATTCGTAATGTGGGACCGACCAGGAGTGGAAAAGTGACCATCGATCACCAGGGGATGCTCATGCAAATGAACTCTGATCGATTGACTCCTGAGACTGTGGACATGACGTTGATAGATCGACCCAGACCAGGAGCTTTAAGAAGAGCGATCCCGCCTAGCGGCGGCTTTTGATTCTTCACGGCTGCGTGAGGACGGTGAAGCCAGTGAGAAAGGGCTCGCTTCCCAACCAACGCGGTAGCACTGGTCATCAACATCACGAGCGCGTGGCTCACCGGATGCTTCGTTTAGGCGACGGTTTGATGCAGATTTTTTTTTAGCCCCCTTTTTATGCCGCGCTGATCATTTCAACTGGATAAAAATTTCTCCAAAAATAATCACTCGCCGTGATAAATAACTTTTCTTCTCGGGTTACAGCTCGATGCTGAAAGATGGATTAGCCGCTGGACAACTGAAGCGCGGCCAGGCGACACGAGTGATAATATGGACCCAAGAGGCGCAAAGCCATGGGAAATTTGAAGGACAAAATGGTGTCTACTTTGCCTCGGATGTAAATGAAGCCGAACGATCGAGCATTGCACTGACTAAACAAACAAGATTTTGTGTGTTGATGGGAAATGAGACAAAATACGTACTGCCTCCCAACCGCTCAGACGTGGGCATTGTTTGTGTAACTTCTGCATGCATTATTCTGGTGGCGATATAGATGTTGAGTTAGTGTAGTGAAAACTCGCTACTTGCTCGAGATTACTGGTTTTTATCAAGCTAACATGTTACTGGCTTTAAAATAATATCCTTTTATCCAACTTGTGCTTGAGACCGTTTTCATGACTATCTGGTACTGCAATCGAGATGGAATTACAGCAACTGTCGGACAGTGCTGGCGAGGATCTATTTAGGATTCGTGGAAAAGACCACCGGCTCTTAGTCTTGAGGTTCGTGGTTCGAATCCATCAACAGAAGATGTAGGTCCAATAGGCAAGGCACTCTAAATGCCTATTGCCTAGTTCTTTAACCTGGTTGCTCGCAACCAAGTAGTCAGTTGCTTGTTAAGAGGTTGCATTAAATGTACGTTACTTCCACTTCACTCAGTTGCTGTTCAGAACTACAAGTAAAATAAGCACGTGATACATACACACATTAAAATAATATATACACGGGTGATGTTCATTATTGCAAAGATCCGTTATTAAGAAACACATAAATTCCGTATACCTATACAGATGTTCGTTAGCTCGAACATTATTTGTATTAGCAAACCTTCAGAATTGTTTGTTTGTTCATTTTTCCATCTGAGAAGATGGCTGGATAGCCCATACACTTTTTATTTCCTTTTCCAATTACCAAACCTTCAGAATATTAACTTATTTAACATAGAAAAACGTAGGATATTGAAATTCTGTCACTTCCCCAATAAAAAGGTATGAGTGAAAAGATAAACAAAATAAAAAAATAGATGTGTTACATCAACTTTGCGATCATTACTTCTGTTGCATTTCATAGGACAGCAATAAACTAGATATTTGTCTACTGAGTCATAGGTAAAGCATGAAAACAAGAACGACGAAGCAAAGAGAGAAATAAGAGAGAAAAAAGGGGGTGAGAGAGTTCTCCAAAATGAACTGACGTAGAACGTCTTATTGAATCGAATCACTTGGGATAGACTGGAGTAGGAGAGGGAAGTGTAAAAGAAGACCAGATGGCGAGGCGAGAGAGTGTCACTGAAATCATTTCAATCGATTGCATATCCCCGCGTGACATGGGGGACCTTGTTTTAAAATTCATCTCACGCATTCCATTCGTAAGTGAAGGAAGATTTTTCTCCCCTTCTTTTTGTCTTCTACCTGATCTTGTTCCTATAGCGCGTGAAAAATAACGATAAATCTACACCCCCACGGGTTCTTTGCGTGCGTTGATTTGATGTACTTTTTTTTCCCGCCAGCTTTTTGGGGTGTTTTGTTTTACTCGTCTCAGGTAGACACCCACTCACTGGAGAGAAATAATTTTTTAGTATGGATCCTTTGGAGACCACAGCCTTTCATCAGTTCATTCAAGCTCTGTCATGTAACAGAGATGAAGAAAACCGAATTATTTCGGCTGGAATTCTTTTCTTTTTGAAATTGTCGAGCTACGTCCGTGAGGTTACGGGGTCGCTGATACGGCATATCGCCTTATACAAAATATATCCAGGGCATCGTCTGTAACAAGGCTATTTTTCTTCGAACAAGTGCCGACACTTAAACACATTGCTATACATGTACATGTTTATAGAATCTGAAGTGCCTCCCGCAATGCACATCCTACAATATCAAATCTAATTATTGCTTCCTAACAAGTTTTGCTGTCTTACACTTACAAAATACCATGCCTTTGATTTTGACTCGACAGCATTCAGTAGCGCATCCGACTTTTCTTTTCTTTTCGGCGACTATGAAAAAGAATGAAATGAGTGACACCCCCTCCCTTGTGAAGAAAAGTAAAAGTGGAAGAAGGAATAAGGCGTTAGATTCTATAAATGGAAATACATATCGGACACAAACTTACATGTGCGAAATTGAATGCACGAATTGTATTTCTGAATTCCCAAATAGAGCGCGAGGGGGGTTCGCGAGCGAATTTGGTTGCTCAATGCTGGAATTCGTCTACCGATTTGCAAAGTTATATACCTTGAAGCGAATCTGAATGCCCATTGGCGATTTAGTCTGCGCCAGTGGTCTCTGCGTCATGGCAGGTTCGGATGATGAATGGTAATTTTGGCTGCCCTATAAGCAAAAATGAAATGACCCATTTCCACTTTTTCAGGCACTATGTGCAAAATGACTGACCTATACTGTATTTACACTTTTTCATGCACAAAGAGCGAAATTTGACTGGAAAACCTATAGCATAGGCAAGCTCTGGTGAAAAGAAAATAGGCTATCTTGATAAAGTGACTAACATCCTCCAATCAAACTGCATCATACTGAATGTCACGGATGACAATCTATACGTATATAATTCTGCTGCCCGATTGTTAACTTTTACCAATAAGTTTGATTCCATGTCACCAGTTCTCCGTTCCTTACATTGGTTACCTGTAGAAAAAAAGGATTATTTTCAAGATTCTGTTATTAGTACATCATTCAGTTCATTCTTTTTCCCCCATATACATAAGTAATTCTGTTCAAAAATACAATCCGACACGAAGGCTACGTTCATCATCAGATACATTCTTACTCCAAACACCCAGAGTAAAACATGGGTATGGTGATCGTGCTTTTTCCTTTATGGGACCAAAATTGTGGAATCAGTTACCTCTTCAGTTAAGGGAACTGTCATCTACAGAGTCATTCAAATCCAAACTTAAAACTTATCTGTTCCTTTCATACTGAGGACTGTAATTGCTGTATGCCATTAATATTGGATCAATATTGTATTTTTAATTGGTATATGTTGTATTCTTTATTTGGTATATATTTGTTTTTGTTTACCAATTTCTCCTTTGTTGAAATGTTTGAATATGTATATGCATGTAAATATATGATATCTTTTCATTTTTGAAGCGCCATGAGCACTGAAAAGTGGACCTGTGCGCTATACAAGTAGCCACTATCATTATTATTTTATTATAATTCCGACGCCACTACATCCTTTCTGCATTGTTTCCCTCGTTTACTATATGCTATATATCGATGGACCATGCACCAGCGGATCAGAATTGACCTCTAGATCGACATATACTTACTCGAATGTATATTCTTTCCAAGCAGATCTTTTTGAAGACCTCTGTGTACTTCCGAATTGATCTACATACAGTATATCTGGCGGATGAATTCGAGTGTGTCGGTGCTATGGTCACGGAATTTGTTGCCTACCCAATTTCTTCAATTTTATTTGCGCGGCGCCACCGCGTTTCAAGTTTCGTTCGCGTCATCTGATGTGTCACGTGACACGCGTTCACAGACGCGTCACATTTTTGTCGTCTCGACTCTAGTCTATACATTCATAAAACTTTCTTCAGCAGAGACAGCTTACTTTTAATGATCTCTCTACCATGAGCTTTTGTCGAGCAAACCATCACATTTCGTACGTTCGTTACCCTGAAACGGTGGAAGTGTCTGCCCGAGGTGTACTCAAAAAGCTTTATCTGACTGTCTGTGGTTGGCCGCACCAAAATTTGTTACAGGTCTGTATTGTTGCCGTCGTCTGTGGCTGTTTTCTATTAATTATATTGCAACTTTCTTGTCACTGGTCATAGATTTATGTTTTTAGCTGAGTACCCCTACTTACCTCGTCAGACGCAAGAAATGAGGTGTTTGTATTTGTAATGTGAGTGAGTACATGTAATACTTCATAACAGACAAGCAGATCGCTTCAACACTAGCATCTTTGTGATGTCAAGTTTGAAGTGATTTCTGATTTCTGATTAATTTGTGTTGTGAAATTTTATATCCAGGCATGCAACGACATTACAGTGGTCCGTCCAAATAACAACAACAACAAAAATCCCACTGGGAAAGTGGCAAACTTGGACTGTACCAGGACATATGAGTGAACGTAAAGACGAAAAAGTACTTTGATCGTGATAAACACTCAAGATATATATAGAGAGAGAGGAAGTAGGGAAAGGAGGAGGAGGAGAAGGAGGTGGAGAAGGAGAAGAAGGAGTATGTGTAATACAGATAAGAGTAGTGGGAATAGGACTGACAGTTAAAGAGGTGTACAAGGAAGACAGACAGGGAAGGGATGAAAGAGGAACAGCGTGAGGGGGGTAATATGGGAAAGAGGAGGGTATTGGCGTTTAGTAAATAAAACGGCGAAACGCGCTTCCCATAATATCCTAGTCACCACTTGAGCTGAATAAGGCGATTATCATCTGTTCGCGCCTCTTGCCTTTTCATCCTTTGGAACGTTATCATTCGTCGGCGTGTCGCCATCTTGTTATGGAGTACAGAGAGAGAGAGAAATCAAGGTGTGGATTTGATCTGCCGGTTGCAACATTCTAATAGCTCTATACGGACGATCATGAGAAATGTGATATAGCGCAACTCAGCAAGGGACATCAAATGAAGACCGTTTCTAACTTCGATAAGACACTTGGATCGATCGGATCTTTCTACTGCACTCGTTCGTGTCGCGTTTTCTATTTATCACGACATTCGCCTTAAGCAGTAGTACATTCATGGAGAGAGAGAGAAAAAAAAAAGCTCCACGAAATATAATTTCGTCAGAATTATGATGGATTTTATTGCATTACAGTTCTGCCGCGTTCATGCATGCGCATCATATTACTCATCGCGTCTCCTCAAATGCCCAAAACATTATCGACTGTCTTTAGCGCTCGGCTGAAACACGTCTTCGTTATGGGGCTTCAAGTTTTAGCTGTCAACTTACCACAGTAGGAATCAATATTCCCACTCGGAAGGATGAACCACGAAAATTGAAATTAAGAAAAGAAGAAGAATTTATGGCAAGTCGAGGGCAGACATGCTGATGAGAAGAAACGGGATGCAAGAGATGGGTGAAAGAAGAGGAAGCGAAAGCTACTCCAGAATTTCCATCTTTTTCTTTGTTGAAAATATATCGGGCTTTGTGGCGGAAAGTACAGACAGATGAGAAAAAAGTACGAGCAATGCCGCCATTGATACCAATTATCATTATCCCCATCTAACAAATGATGAATGGGTATGTTCGATGTAGGTAAATAGAGCAAAACAGGCTGTTTTGACGTTATTTAAGTCGTCTTTGAAAGTGGAGGTATTGGGGTCACCCTGGTTACATAAATTGGTGTACGTAACTTTTAGGTGATTGAATACAACGTTCAAGGCAGCCGAGTCACCGTTGTTGTTAATTACGAAACTGTGGCTTTGACATCATTGGCCAATTAATCCTACGAGTGAATGAGAATGCCTTCCGCACATGTTATCCTCCCATACTGATGGCTTCCCAGTGGCACAGGAGGGTAACAGCTGCATTATCACTGATTAAACATCACCTGCTGTTATAGTGCTGTTGTCTATGGTGGTGGTGGTGGTGGTGGTTGTGTTGATACCGGAAGATTCGGAGTAGATGTGACGGTCGTAATGGGGGTCACACAAGGTGCCTCATTAGAGAGATAATAAGGCCTAACGATGGAGGTTGGGAAGGCCTATGTATGTTTCTCGAATCATCCCCTTCAAGTGTAACATTAGAATCTTGTGCATTCAGTAAAATATATGTAGGCCTATACATACAGTATAAACAAATGATCCACAGGTCTGATTTCGTTAGAAGCAATTGTGTACATAAGTTAGATATGTTATGTTTAACCCACAAGGAAAAGCTGATTGGGTTTAGACTAAATTCCATAGACTGATGTAAATTCTTCTCATTCATCCAGTCGAGGTACAAGATCAATAATTAGTTGAATCAAGAAACTGGAAATAAATCACTGTTGCGACGTTTCGCCAATTATCAATTGGCTTCTGCGGGCGAATGAAGCTCCCGATGATGGAATGGCCCTTAAATAGTGCGAGATTGTGCAGAGCCCACTGGACCTTGTCCAGCGCGCGAAAGACGAAGCAGTAAATGTGGTAAAGAAATGTCTCAGTCGGGATAACAGCTGGAAGGATCGTACTTTCTATAGACCAGATTGTTGAAGTGTTAGGAGTGTGTTTAAGTACAACCTATTTCTCCTTCAACGACAAGCATTACATACAACAACATGGATGTGCTATGGGATCACCAGTTTCTCCCATAGTAGCTAACATTTACATGCAAGAGTTTGAGACCACAGCTCTGAGGACCTACTCCGGACGCGTTCCACGTATCTGGCTCCGTTACGTGGATGACACTTTTGTCATCTTTCATGAAGAAGAAAGTGCGTCTTTCTTTAGTCACATCAACTCCATGGACACGCACATTTCCTTTACACAAGAAACATGCAAGGATGGAAATCTGGCATTCCTAGATGTTGAGGTTCACGTCGATTCTGATGGTACCCTCTCCACTTCAGTGTACAGAAAATCGACCCATATGGACCAGTATCTAAATGTCCAGTCACATCATCCCTTGGTTGACAAACTTGCAGTCATCAGGACCCTCTTCCACAGAGCAGACACCACAGTTCACAGTCAATCTGAGGTTGCAAAAGAAAAGACCAACATCAAAAACGCCTTAGCTGGATGTGATTACCCCGACTGGGCCTTCCCTACAGCTGACACCCCGAAGCAACCAAGCAAGAACACACGGAGAACCCACGGTACACAGGGATGGAAAGTCACCATCACTATCCCGTACGTGTATGATCTGTCAGACAAGATCAAAAGGCTCTTTCAGAAACAGGGCATCACTACTGCTTTCAAGCCCCACAACACATTAAGGCAGAGATCACTTCATGTCAAGGACCGAGTCGCCAAAGAAAAGCAGAGAAACTTGGTCTATGGTATCCGATGTTCCCAAGAGGATTGCAATGATTTCTGCATAGGGGAGACCCAACAATCACTGAAAGCTCGCATGAACCAACACAGAAGACCCAGCAGCTCAGAAAGCATCCCGGATTCAGCACTATACACACACATCAACAATGGCGGATCCAGAGGGAGCGCAACCGGCGCACGCCCCCCCTTTACTTTTCGTTAAAAACAAAAGAAATAAAAAGAAAAAATTGAAATGAAACCCGAAAGTGGCACCAGAAATATTAGTCACGCCCCCCCCCCCCCCCCCCCTTTACAGAATTCCTGGATCCGCCCCTCCATCAACGCTAGCAAACACTCTTTTAACACCAATGAAGTGATCATTCTGGAAAGAGAATTCAAGTGGTTTGAGAGGGGCGTTAAGGAAGCCATCTGGGAACGTGTGGAGAGACCTACACCTAACAAGAGAGGAGGTCTCCGTTTCAATTTATCGCACGCGTGGGACCGGGCCGTTCGCAAAATCCCAAGCCGTCTTTCGTTCGTGCGCTGGGCAAGGTCCAGTGCGCTCTGCACAATCTCGCACTATTTAAGGGCCATTCCATCATCGGGAGCATCATTCGCCCGAAGAAGCCAATTGATAATTGGCGAAACGTCGCAACAGTGAGTTTATTTCCAGTTTCTTGATTCAACTAATTATTGAACTAAATTCCATAGTTACCGCACCCGCACTATTCCTGCTGACGCACGAGAAGACATGTGCATCATCTGTTTTATATAAATGGGGCATTTTTGTCCAGAATTCAAGTTTTTGATCATGTAAGCAGATGGAAAATTTACTGGATGCATTTCCTTTTAGCTTGCTATAGACAAAGTTATACATCCATTGTAATACTTAAACCATGCATCCAGCATTTATTAATAGATGTATGGTTAATCTACTTGATGCATGGTTGGGTAGTCAATAGGCGTTTCTTACTGAGTGCGCGAAAGTTTGCGAAGAATAGAGCATGTCAAGTCATGTTTACAGTAAATATCGTCAGTGAGGCAACATGCGGCCAGTAAAAAAAAGAGAAAAAAAATCAACGCACAGCTCTCGACCAATGAGATCGCAGGATTTTTTTTCTACACGTTGTATCTAAATTCCTCCAAAAAAAAAAGTTTGGAAATCTGACTTCAGTTGTAAATTTCTCCAGTTTGTAAGCACTATACAATACATGCCTGATCTGAAATGGAAATAGTATTAAATTCTCTTTGAAATGATATCCTACTCATTATGATTATGCTATCAAGTAAAGGGCTGTACTGAAAAGAGTCTGATAAGGGCTGCATTGAAAAGCTGCAAAATGAACAAGAACTATCCTTATGAATGAGAATGGTCGTGAAGAGTAAATAGAGAACATGTTCTTTTATGTTATGTCTTTTGTTCTCAACTGGTCAGCCATGAAGGAAAATTTCAATAGACATCTTAACTTCACATTCAAGTTTTCAGTGGTGCCATGCCAGGCAATTTTGATAGCTCATCAAGTTTTATGGTTGGACATCATGGACATCATTGCATGTAAGCAATGTTAAAAAAGCCCGCGCCATCGGGCAAATCGAAGCTGAGATGCTTCAAAAAGATGACAACGAAAGACCACATAAAGCGAGACCTGTGCGCAACTTTCTCGAGAGAGAGGGCATCACTAGAATGGACTGGCCTGCATGCAGCCCCGACCTCAACCCCAAAGAACATCTTTGGGATCAACATGGCCGAGCTGTGGGGAAGAGGGTCACAAATGCAACGACATTAACAGGACTCCGTCAGATACTGGTTGACGAGTGGAACGCCATTCCTCAGCAGCGAATCACGAAGCTAATCAACAGCATGAGGACACGGTGCCAGGCGGTGGTGCAAGCACTTGGGTCGTTCACCAGATACTGAGCCCCGATCATGTTCATTGACAATTATAAAGACAAAGTAAACATAAAATAACGACAAAATAACGACAAAATGAAGACAAAATAAAGATAAAACTCCAATAAAACTAAGACCATGCCATTTCACTTCTTTTTGTCTTTGTTGTGGTTAATGTGGCGAGGTTCTGTGAGATAAAATGGTTTGAGTCATGATCGTTAGTTTGTGTTTGTTTGTGTGCGTGTGTGTGTGTGTGTGTGTGTGTTTGTTTGTTTATCTGTTTGGTTGAACCCATACATGTTTCACTCCATAAAAATGCTGATGTTACAGTAAATGAACACCAAAGAAACAATGGGGAACTCACTCATAGGGCGGTGAGTTGGCTCAGTCGGTAGCGCGTCTGCCTCACGATCACGCGGCCCGGGTTCGAACCCGAGTCTGGACTGAGCAATGTTGTGTGTAAACATACCGTCCCCTCTAGCAAGAGGCAAAACACTCTGTCCCTCGGATAGGACATAAAATGGAGGTCCCGTGTATGAGAGAGTCACAGCTCATGCACGTAAAATATCCCGCTTCATTCATTCATCGCAAAGAGCAGGGTGTCTAACCCGGTGAAGTGGTCCTACCCCACATCCAACTGGACCCCATGGAAGACCAGCTTAGTGTAGCTGAATATGGGCTATCCAGCCATCTTTACAGATGGAAAATGAACAACAACAACAACTCATAACGAGGAAACTCCATTGGACGTCAAAAATTGGGCCATTTTGCAGCTTTTAAATTTTGACTTTACCTCATATTTGTAAGCACTGCACCTCCATGTATACGATAATCACAACAAGTAAGGTATCATTTTAAAGAGAATTAAACAATCTGTGTGTGGTACTAAGCACAAATAAATTATTTCTAAGGAAAAATGAAAAAAAGATTGATCAAACTCAGATTTCCAAACTTTTTGAGAGGTTTATATTTAAAAAAATGTATATGTGCACGTGTGTGGAAAAAAAAAGAATCACCGTCTGAGCACTTTCTTCGCAGTTAATGAAACCATGCTTCAAATAAGTTGGGCATATCGTGATTCAACTGCAACTAGAAGCCTTTCCTACCACATGTGTATCCTCATATCTTCTATTAATTTATATTTAAAGCAATTCAAAAAAAATCAAAAGAATAATCATTTTCAAAGAAATAAGCTCATTTGTTCTATTCATTTACCTAACCTCAGTATTTTTCCCCTTTATGTAACTGTTTCTTTGAAACAGATTAAACAATCATGCGCGGTGTAACATATTGAAACTAAGAGAAATGCCTCGCAGCGCATTTGATGCACAATCAATGTTGAAAATTTGTGTGATGGAAAGGGGGTAGTATAGGCGGGAAAACATTCTTCGACAAACAGAGCAAAATTGCTACGATGCGCAGCGGAGTAATATCCTGTCAGTTGAAATACTGAAGAGTAAATATGAACAGTCGTCGGTGGGAATGTTGGACTTTATTGGGAACGGCGACAATGATTGGGAGATTGGATCGACGGGAATTTCGGGACTTTGGCATGTGATGATAGACTGCCATCGACGATTAAATTGTCAAGATAAGGCTCATGAGACTTTATCACCTTCAACAATATAGTTGTATGCTGGTATCGTCTGCCGCACATGTATGTGATACAGTGTCCCACATACTAAAATTTTCGTCCTCACCTGATGAAAAGAACTTGAACCCGTGGTGTACTTTGAAAGGGACGAACATTCGATATGACTTTGGACGCTTTTGCATTTTTTCGAAGCGAAGCATTCTGAATAAATGCAAAGCCCTCTCACTCTATACGTAATCTCGTCTGTCCTTATTGGATTTATCGTACAACGCGAGTGAATACAAAACAGCCGAGGTGTTAACATCTAACCCAGATCGCGTATCCGTACCTCAAACTATAATAGTATCTTCTATATGGACAAAATGTGGAGTCCATCGCATTAAAAAGGGGGATAGGTTTGAAGGCAAACCTCTCGAGGGACCTGGACATCTAGGCAGTTTACCATGCCATGACATCAAAAGACTATAATATGCTGCGACGGTGGTTTCACGGGACGGTTACTTTGCAGACCTTGATCCGAGGGGAGTTTGTGGATGCACGACAGCGTAATGCAATGAAGCTGGAGTTCGCCCAAGCAAACTATACATGTTCGTGTATTTGATTTGCCTATAAGAATTCCATGCAGATGGATGATATTGCTTTGTGTGTGTATGTGTGTGCATGTGTGTGTGTGTGTGTGTAAAAATTGTAGTTGATATATTATATATATATATATATATATATATATATATATAATATCACACGCAGAGAAGTATACGGCTATCAAATTTCTGTTTCTAGACCGTGGTTCTGAGGAGAAACATTTCATCGAGAAAATGGGAGTATTAATAAATTTCATTATTGCTGGTAATGTCTGCTCCTTTATCTCCATTTCGTTGCCTGTAATATATAAAGAAGATGGCAAAATTTGTGGACATTTATGATGAATTGAGAATGTTATATGAAGAGAATGAATATTGATATAATGTATTTCACGACCTCGAATTTATTTCGTTTTGTGGTCTATAGATACGAACAGCACACACTCATGGGCACGCACGCGAGCACGCAAACTCTTATTATTATAATACACTCTAAAAAAGCATTCGCAAAACTGCGTACGTAGCCCTACTTTGTCATGGCGATTTATGGCTCTTTGACTGGATATCCGTATCAAATTGTCAAGACCGCAGGTGCATCAGATTATGTTGCGAAACAAATTGTGAAGCCAAAAACAAAAATACCGCGTACTTCAACATTGTCAGTATCTTCTACTTCAAAGACCGTCTGTACCTCGACCTATAAGGAATTTAAGTGGTAAGCATGATGCAACAATGCAACCATGAACAACCTTTCACGGCATATTATGAGAAATATTTCTGGGGACATGTTTAGAAGGGTTGTAGCAATATACTGGTAGATTTCATAACGACCAAAATGTAAATTAATCAAACCAATGACAATACGCTGATTTGGAGCCTACAAATGTAATGCCAAATGCAACACCATATGTTAATAATATTTCTCAAGCGTCATGCGTTTCATGTAACTCTAACATAAGCTTGAACCCTGGAACGACAAGAAACGAACGAACTTTTGTCGCGAGCGATAGATATCGGTCAGTGAACGAAGAAAAGGTCGACCAGACGTATCCCTATTAAGTATCCCCCAAGGTGCTAAAAAAAAATCAAATCGTGTTTTGTAACTTGGGTTTTTTCTTTTATTCCGACGGGTTTGTTAACATAGAGATGACATCATTGACGTAGTTTTCACGAAAGGCAAACATGTAGAAGGATATTTCGGTCCCAGAACAAACCTTTAAAGCTCCGAGGTGTCGTTTCTTCCCCTAAAAATCCATCGCTGAAGCTGAAAGTCAACACAGAGGCTTGAAAGTCTTCGAGCCGAGGGGGCTACCTGGCAACTGACTAGATGAGACACGAGGCTATGTGTATGTCACTGTTTTGATACACGCAGCACGCTATGCGGGTTCACGGGCGTCTGAAAAGTGCGACGGTCCATTGCGCACAGCGAAATCATCGCCAGTTGCGGCGTGTAAGCACAGGCAAACACACCCACACACACACCCACACACTCACACACACACCCACACACACACACACCCACACACACACACACACACACACACACACACACACACACATTAAACTCCATATACTAACACATACACACAAACGCACACACAGACAAACATGCAATTATACCAATGAATACTGTTGGGCATATTGGACTCTTGAATTTGGATAGGCTGTTGCGAAGATATTGAGTTGGTGATGGTGTTCAACGGCAAGACCTGGGGTATGTTCATTTTCATCTCCTTTTTTTCTGACGGGTGCTGATGATGTAAAGGCGGCAAATCGCTTTATAGTAACCGACTATGGTGTTGTCGATGAACACAGCCTTGTTACGAAATGACCTCCTGGTCAGGTCAAAGAGTTTTAATTTCCTAATCATGTTAATTGCACGATGATGACGATATCTCTGATCACGCAGCTCCTTTTACAAGATAAGACTATAGAATGTCATTAAAAAATAACTTGTACGGAATAACTCGTAATGCCATAAGATAAACAGAAAATAACTAAGATATTTCATCATCGCCTCAATTGTAGTTGTCCCTTTCATTTTTGTGTTATATTACCCAATTGAAATGTTTAAATGTGTAACCTGTTATAGCGGAAGCACGAAAATCGATTATGCTTTGCGTGTTAGCTACTGTATCTATTCCGACTAGAGGAAGTCTTACTTGAATCCCCGGAGGCAAACTGAACGGTATTGCTGACGTATTCGATTGTATTCTCTGTGCTCGATTGCTCAATGATTCGATATTACCTCTCCTATCTACAACTTAAGAAAACAGCTTTCTTGTATAAAGCAATTAGACGTCGCGGATAATTCTCGATGTCTTCTTGTTTACGAGAAACCTGTTTGTAAGTTTCAGATAGGGAAGAGCAACAATCATTGTCGTGCAACATCAGTGTATTGTCACTATGAGTTGAGCAAGATGCTCCAATGACTGTGGATCTGATTCCGGTTCATGCTCCCCTTTTGTTTATAGAGTACCAAGTTGTGACGTCATAGCCATTTATTGCGATGGGAAATACTAGTAGTTCTAAGCAACTTCAGCTGGCACAGTGCTTATTAAAGCGAGCACATGGTTCCGACCAGAGCAAGAAAAAAAAAGAAGCTACATGTATGACATCCTCAATCCTGTACTCTTTTCTGTATGGCAAGCCGTTTGTGTAAAAAGTCGATAAACTCTGTTTATCAGTGAAAAACAGTGTTTATCAACTGATAAACAGAGTTTTTCTTTGATAAACTGAGTTTATCAACTGATAAACACAGTCTTTGTGATAAACTCTGTTTATCAATTGATAAACAGAACTGAGTTTATCACTTGATAAACTGAGTTTATCAGAAAAACAGTGTTTATTAGTTGATAAACACAGTTTATCGGAGAAAAACTCTGTTTATCAGTTGATAAACACAGTTTTTCTGAAAAACTCAGTTTATCAGTTGATAAACAGAGTTTTTCACTTTTGATAAGCAGAGTTATTTATCTCTCCACAAGAGAGGGCGTTTTCACTGTTTGATATGTTCTGCTCGTTGATAATAATCGCATGTATGAAATGCGCGGGCTGAGACCGCTGAGTCGCCAAAATCTCCGCAAGCACCTCATCGGAGGGGGCAGGAAACACAAGAGCAAGAACATACATGTGCGATAAGTTGGCCTGCGACGTAAGGCCATCATGTCATATAACTGTCCACTTCCCTGCAGCTGCTGGCTTCCCGGCTGGCCCCGCGTACATATACAGTGCCGTGTATATATATCACTAGCTGTAGATCTACGTACATGTACGTATTAACAGAGCAGACGGCTCTGCGTATTATATGCTGCCAGCGCCCACTACCGAGAAGGTTTGAATAACTCTGCTTTTCTCTGATAAACTGAGTTTATCAAGTGATAAACAGAGTTTATCAGAAAAACTGTTTTATCAGTTGATAAACTCAGTTTATCATTGATAAACAGAGTTCATCGGAAAAACTGTGTTTATCAGTTGATAAACAGAGTTTTTCTTGAAAAACAATGTTTATCAGTTGATAAACAGAGTTTTTCTTGAAAAACAATGTTTATCAGTTGATAAACACAGTTTTTCTGATAAACTGTGTTTATCACGTGATAATCTCAGTTTATCAAGTGATAAACACAATGTTTCTGATAAACTGTGTTTATTACTTGATAAACTCAGTTTATCAAGTGATAAACAGAGTTTGTCGACTTTTTACACAAACGTCTTGCCATACGCATGTGTAAGTGTTTATGTGAGAGAGAGAGTTTATGATGTTCATGTCATGAACATGTAGGTTTACCTTTGCTTTCGTGAGTTTTAGGGGAGGTGTTTCCTCTCCAAGCCTTTTGCTATCATTTCCTCTTTAACCTGCAATGAAATTTTTGTTTGGACGAAGGCTTAAAATACATCGATTGAAATGCTATATCTATAGAGGGGTTCTCAATGTGATCCATTTTTTTCTGTTCTTTTCTTCTTTTTTACTGATCACGTGAAAGTCACGTGATGGCCGCGAGCTCTCACGTTACCGTACTCCTGAAGGCTTTTCTTACACTTAGGTCCTAATACAATAGTACTCTCCAAAATTGGATGTGTATTAAAGGGTATGTGATGCTGGTGCGACGTAAGGATATTCATCAGGTGAGTCAATATTCATTTTTCTATAGGATGGGGGGGGGGACTGTTCATAGGGGTTGAACAAAGCAAAATACTTATTTCATGGAAGAATTCTAAGGCGAACTGGCGATGTGCTGATGATCAAACGGGTGTATAATTCATCCTCTCAAACACAACTCACTTTGTCCTTGCTTTTTGTTGCTGTTGTTATTGTCCATAAGTATAATACACATCGTTGGAAATCTATTCATATGGTTAGGAATCTGGTAATTTGTATTTTGTCACCCAAACAATCTTCAGTACCCTCAATTATAAAGGCTGATAGCGGATATAAGGTGATTTGTCCTTATGTGGTTTTCCCCTCAATAATGTTTGATTTCTTCTGGTCCTTCTTGTCAACCCGCCCTCCTTCAACCTCCCCCCCCCCCCTCCCCTTCCCCATCCCCATCATCCCCACTCCCGTTGAAGAGTTGAAGTTCATGCCTTTTCAGGACACGGTGTATACGGGATCGGGAACACTGACTGTGCCACTGGGTGTCCCATTCCCTTCCCGTGAGTGTAGTTTGTCTGATTTGGTTGTGCTTGGATGGGTAGTTTTCGATTTCTCTCTCTGTCCCCTTTCTTTCTTTCTTTCTTTCTTTCTTCTGTCTTTCCCTCCTTCTGCCCTCCTCCTCATCCTCCTCCTCCTCCTCCTCCTACTTCTTCTTCTTATTTTGCATTCTATAATGATGTGTATTGCTCCATTTCGATCAACCGCAGCGAGAGTCAAGTTTGAAGCGTGTTGTGTGACTTTCTTGAAGGGAATACCGTTTCAGGTGGCACCTTGCTCGTTGGTCTATCTTCTTGTTTGTTGTTGGTGGCTTTTTGTTCTTCCAGTGGCATCGGCTCTTCAGGGAAAGGCATCGAGAGCATTGTGAAAATAGCAGGTATAGTTTTTGTCATCCCATACATACATTTTTTGCTCTGTTTGTTTGTTTCGAGGGGGAAAAGACAGAGAGAGAGGGGGAGAGAGGGATCCACCGCACATTTGGAGAGCTCAATAGCTGCAATTAAAGCGTGTCTTGCGGCGAAATGTCGTTAAACATTCCATGCTCTATTGACGAAAGAAAAATGCTGAGGTTAAACTCAGCCGTTCGCTGGCGTATGCGAGTAAATATTGAGGCCTGCATAAATGAGTTGCAACGTCAGTCGCCGTGGGTCATTATCGAACATTTTGAAACTTTTCGCTGCTCGTATGTGCTCCTTTGGGACTGTTACGTGATACAAGTCATGCACGGCAGTGACCGTTGAGACCGCTTTCATTATCAGAAAAGAGTATACTGTTACTCATGCACCACAAACCATGTCGCTAATATCAGGCGCATTATGACTGCGATCGTATACGTTGATCAGACCATGGGGCGTTGTAGCTCCTTGGTCGGACTGTCGAAAAAGATTTTTGGTGGTGCCGTTCACTCCCGAATCCCACCACAAGTAGAGCATTCGTGTTCATGCTTTTCTCCTTCAATATTACGCACTCAATGAAAATGTTTCCGTTTCACTTCATCGCTACGAATATAATGGCGAGTAAAAAAAAAAAGTTAAGATTAAACGCGCTTAACTCCACCCAGATTCATCTTGAGGTCCTCTGGCGTAACCCAGAACATTGTACGCATTCAGGAAAGTGAATGCACTGGGCTGGTGTTTGGTGAAAGACAGTCCCCTCGGGAAATAAAGGCGGGAGATTTTGTAGAGATTGATTTCGCTCAAACACTCGCCGGCTGCAGACTGCTCGAGGAATATGCTTTTTATTGGCGTCGGACATCGATAAAATGGTGCGTAATCCAATGTGAGCATGATGAAGAGAAAGAGAGCAGTTCCGACCAAGTGCAGGAGACGCAGCACTCCAAACCCCCTTACCCCTCCCCCTCCCCCCCCCCACCCCGACCACCTCCCTTGCGTGGCTGATGGTATTAACGCGCTCGAAATTAGTGTCGTTAAAGAGTCATTTTTCGTGCGAGGTTAATCTATAGATCATGGGATATGATAGTCATCCGTGTGTTGCTTATCTTGCCTTCCCTTCTTTCTGTTCATGTTGAGTTGTGTTATCGTTAATTCATGTTGATGGGGCGGAGCAGCAAGCATGTATTATCAGTTTCTTCTTCTTCTTCTTCTTCTTCTTCTTCTTCTTCTTTTTTTTTTTTTTGGGGGGGGGGTTATAGTTAAAAGATTGCTGTTGATGATCTTGATCTTGAGGTCAGGAGGTAATTTGAGGATTGTAGCTCTTCGTGATAACCATTACCAGGGATATTTCATTAAATCTGAATGGCACTCACCACTTTGATTCACACACAGAGGCTCATATGATCTCTCTTTTGGTGTAGTATGATAGCATGCTAATTTGTAATTTTTAAACTTTAAATATCATTATATTTCAAGGAAAATACAACATGACACTAGACCCCTATGAATCATTCTTTTAAAAATCTATTTCAGATAATATGCTCTACACTGGTTGTACTCTCTTATAAACCAGTTTGCTTGGTTTTTTGGTTGTTTTTATTTTTGTTTGGGGGCAGAAGTGGTGATTGGAACTTTCCATGCATTGGAAAAAACAATCATCGTGTTACAGTGGTTGTTGAAATCAATGAATCTGTTATATTTGTCCTCACTGATGCACACAATTAATGATAATATTTGCAAACATGCATTTGTAGTTATATGTACATACATGTTCCACACATACGAACAAATACACATACATAATATACATCTTACATGTATCTATACATATAATACACACACACACACACACACACACACACCTGGTGTACGCCATTTCACTTTCTTTCAGATAACCGTGGCTCGCGTATCTTGGAGGGATCAGAATGAATAGGGACGCTATATTTGTGTTGTACAAAGGCACCGGTCCTGTTCAGAACAGTCGTGGTTATATATTTTTTTATTATTATTATTTTTTCGCATATTAAGCAACTGTGTACAAGTGGATTTACTATACATTCTACCAACATAACATGTTCGCATGATTGCAGGGATGGATACAGCAGCTTGAAGAATTTCTCCGTGAATCGAAATGTCTTTAGAGAGATAAACAAATCCATACTAGTAGTCTGCAAAATCTGCGCAAAACAAACAGCCACTGACAAGATATCTGTATCGCTTGTAGCTACATTTGTTGTTTTATTTGGTCTATAAGAATAGACCTTTCACAGCGACGGATAGTGTTTGACAATATTAATCCTGGCTAAAACAAACAGCATACTGCACACAGATCTACGCCGCTTTTGCCTCTTCATTAACGAACAACATTGTCACATTATTAAAAGGCAGTACTGTTTCTCTCTCCGTCTCTCTCTCCTTCTCGCCATCCCGCTCTCCCTCTCTCTCTCTCTCTCTCTCCTCCCCACCCCCCCCCCCATTCTCCAAGAGCTCCATCTTTACTCTAAAGCTTTCTATATAATTATGACTCTTCATTTTTTATAACAGTTCCACTCAAGTACACGCATCTCTTCTCTCTCTCTCTCCTAAAAAATAAAACAAACAACAGCCCACAAACAAAAAGAGAACTTACACCACGTATATGGCGTAATCGGGCTACAAATGCAAAATAGAGTGCAACTAAATAAGCCTAATTTCTGTCTCTCTATTACCCCCCCTCCCCCCCCCCCACACACACACACACACACACACACACGAGAAAAAGAAATGAAAATGCCACGAAGGCTGGAGAAAAGGAAAAAGATCTTTATCCTGCTCTCTTCCCATCCATCACAATCTCTTTCCGGTGTCTCAGAGAGTGCGTTCTGCCACCAGATCTTCTCTGGCTGAGATAATGTCGTTGCCCTCGTTATAAATTCCCCGACATCAATTAACCTGTCACTTGCCTCGTTGCGTCATTATCTCCATTTTCTTCTCTCTCTTTTTATCTTTTTTTTTTTTTTTTTGGTTGGTCGGTTGGTTGTCTATTTCCCGGTGTTGTTAAATCTTTCTGTTTTGCGAGGGATGATCTTTCTCATCCAGTGCCTCTAACCATCCAGACGTATAGGTATGGTGACCAAGATATGTCTCAAGTTCTCTATCGGCTTATGTCGGAGAGCTGTCAGCTGAAAATGGGTAATTAATGTGCCATTGCGACGGGAATGGAAAAGCTAAAAAGGTAGTGCGTGAGGGGGGGGGGGGGGGGGTCAGTGACCGAGTTCAAAACTGGTACAGTTATACGCTTCAGGGGAAAGAGAAAGGAGGGGACGGGAGAGACTAAAGAGAAAGAGAAAAAGAGAAAGAGCTAGAGAGATGAAGAGAAAGATGAGAGAGGTATAGGGATGAAAAGAAAGGGATGAAGAGAAAAATGAGAGAGGTATAGGGATAAGATGCAATTATACAAAATTAATATTTTAACACAGTGACGGTTTCGACTAAGTTAGCTAACCTATCAAGATTACCATCGCCTCAGGTAGCCAACTAACATGGAATGCAAATATATGATGAAAAGTAAATTGTGTTCAAGTCATATCGATGTGACTAATCGATGTGCCTTAAATATGGACAAGGTTAATCATAATGCTGCAGCTGCTATTAAAGGGATGGTACAGTATTGGTGGAGATGAGAACTGGGCCTTTAACTTTTTGCGAGATACCAAGAAAACACTTATGAAATAGTACAGAGCATACCATTTTAAGAGGAATTCAAAGTTTATTTGATGAAAATCGGGTTTGGAATGACTGAAACATCCAAAAACAAAGTCAAACAAAGCGATCGTATAATAAAATGTTAGTCACACACTTAATAAGAATTGCTCTGTTTTGGATATCTCAGCCATTTCAAAACCAATTTTCATCATATGAACGTTGAATTCCTCATGGAATTACATGCTCTTTCATATTTCATAAGAGGTTTCTCATTATCTCACCAAAAAATGTAAGAAACCTTAACTTAGGTCTCAACCAAAACTATACGATCCCTGTAAGCTTGACTTATCATCATCTCATTTCTACAAATGCGATACGAACCACCATGTGAATCTTGGGAAACGCAGTGACATCGTTGGCACCTCATCGGAAGTCAAATTAGCCACAGCATAAAATGACCAAGCGCGGGTGTAAAAAAAAAAAGGCATCATAGCCACACCCCACAGAATTGGTGTGCCACGATTCCCGAAGACATGCAGGTAATAATATATGTAGATGAACGGAACACGCTGATAAAAGGTGAGGGGACCCCCGGGAGGTCCAAGTCGCCCGTTGTAAGCAGCATTTCATGAATCTAGATTGATGAAAAGCGGAGGGCAGAAAATCGGAGTAATGAACTGACCCAAAGTCAGTCCGAACGAGATATTGTCTCCGACTCTTCTCCTCATGCCAATATATCTGTGTGTGTGTGTGTGTGTCTGTCTGTCTGTCTGTCTGTGTCTTTATCTCCATGTATGTTTCTATTTGCTTCTGCCTATATATTCATTTAGCTATCTCTCTTAAATCTCCGTCTCTAATATAATGAGGAGTTCGAGCGCAAAACGGTTTAACTCCATTCTTATCAATTTGAGAAATTCGCGATTAAAGGTGCTACAAAACACTGAAAATAATAAGAGAATTTCGGATACTTTTAATCATAACTTCAAGAATATAATACAACTTGTGAGGTATCATTTGATAGGTTTAATTTCGTTCTATCTGATGATGGACGTACTTGAGAATGTTCAAAATGACGCCTTACCCGTTTTTGCGATCAAATTCTTCATAATGTCAGTGTACTTTACCAATTTTTGTAAGTCTTTATTTCAGGTATAACTGTATCCTTATCGATTTCTAAACTTATTTTCATCTTTCCCTAAATATCTGTCATTATCAGATCTACTTTTAAACATATCACTCTATTTCTCATGTTCTTTCTTTGTCTCCAAGTGTGTGTGTGTGTGTGGGTGTGTGTGTGTGTGTGTGTGTGTGTGTGTGTGTGTGTGTGTGTGTGTGTGTATCTCTCTCTCTTTCCTTCCTACATGCTGCTCAGATCATTTCAAAATTAAGTTTGACAGTTATTGTCGAAGGTTACGGTTGATTGTGGTTACTAATTGATCCCCGCAGAAAGTTTAGATTATCTGCATTCAGCCATTTCTTTCAAGTGCAATGTCAGCGTCACGGGACGTGGATTGAATGAGTTAGTGAACTCGCTATTTTTTTTTTCTAGCCTATGATTGCACTCCATTACAGATTATCAGGCAGGTGTCATGTGATATAAAACGTTCTTTTTTGTATTGTTTCACACGCTGTAACCAGGCGAAATAGAGGAAAAAAGTAATAAATTGCTGTTAAGGTGTTCCATGATCATAAGTAATCGTTACTTTGAACGCGAAATTTGAAAACCCAAATACTGCACCCAAAGACACTGTTGTGTGTTTATTTTTCTTTCCACAACAAACCCAGGAACATTGCGTAATTCTGTCAAGAAAGTGAAGTTCGTCAAAATTTATGGAAAGCTTCGTAAGTTAACTTAAATGTGTAGAGCTATCTTTTAAAGTATTTTGAAATTTCTTTCTTACCTGTCCTATTTGGTTATGCATGACATAAAATAGGATTTAGTTTAGCTTTACTTGGTCTATGCTTCGATGTATTTATTTAACGAAAATAATCTTACTATAAATATTATAAATATCACAAAAGTATCAGCCTTCTTTATCTACTGCTTTCCAAAAAAAAAAAGACTTACACATGCACAAACACACACACACAAACACAAATGGAGATGGAAAGCATACGATTTGTTTTACTCAGGTATAGAGGTTCTTCGAGATTAAAGCTAATTTCTTTCTTTTTTCAAAGACATCAGACAAAAGAACACACGGACAAAAACAAAACCCATGCAGTCTTGTCTCCAATGAAATCTCGCTCAGCCCCACTTCCGTGTCGTTGATAGCACGCGTGATATAGCTAGCGTGTGACCGCAGCAAAGAAATATTTTCAACACTGTGATCAACAGGCTTGATTGACTCGCGATGTTTATCAATTTCGACTTCTTGCGAGGCAAAAAGCTTTCTCCTTTAAAAGTCCTAGTGCAAAAACAGCGGCTCAAATGGACGAACACGCGCACGGTGTCAAATGGTGTAAGACTAGACCAATGACCATGAACAGGTCATCGTAATGACGGAAGCTAGGTGAAATTGGCACGACATTTCAATCCTTGTTTATGTATTTTCTTGCTTTTCTCATTTTAAATCAAATATGAGTGGGTACTGGTGTGTAAAGAAGGGTTTATCTGCTTTCCCGTGTATATAGTCGATCAAAGATATTAGAGTTTTTTTTCCTCCGGCATTGACTGTTTATTTCATCTGAAACCAAATAATGACATTATTGTCAACGTTCAAGTGATAATGATTATGAATTTTGATAGCTTCAGAAACTTGGAGAAAAAAATAAATGACAAAGATGTGACGGAATGCGGTGGCAGTTGATTTGGTGGCATGTCACGATATCGACACCCATGAATCATACAGCTCACGAGTTATACAGCCCACGAATCATACAGCTCACGAGCTATTCAGCCAATGAGTTCGACACTATCCAAATAAGGCCCATGAGTCGACACGAGGCAAACAATGCCCACGAGTTCGACACTAGGCAAACGAGGCCCACGTACCGACACTAGGCAAACGAGGCCCACGTACCGACACACAAAGCCCCATGATGTACTGTCGGTCTCGTGGACCGTTTTCACCCAGTGTCGGACTCAGCCCCCCCCCCCTTTTTTTTTTCCTTAGTGTCGAACTCGATAGCTTTGTTTGCCTAGTGTCAGACTCAAGGACCTTATTTGCAAAGTGTCGAACTCATGAGCGCTGCATCACTCGTGGGCTGCCCTTCCTGTCATCAGAGGGCTGAAACCTCCTGTGGGTTCCATGTTGCTGTAAATCTTACAGAATTTTCAGTGTGCACATCACTATTTTTATTGTAAATATGCTACAACTGCACCATCACCTACTGTCACAGTACATCCCATCCCAGTTTAGTTCGGAAAGAGCTGCTTCAGGGATTATCTCATCAAGGTTCAAGGGCTGTATGACTGATGGACCCTTTTTTTTCAATGTCGTTAACTCCTGGCCTGTGTGACCCGCGGATGTCAGCGTCGTGGGATGACTCCGCTAATTTCATCAAAAGTGGAGGAATTATTTTCAGTGTAGGTTGAAGCAGAAGAAACATTCGTAGAATGGAGAACTCGTGGAGCGCCAGAAACAATGATTTCACAGCAGTAGTGACATGCAGTGAGTGTCGTGACGAGAGTTGCTGGATGAAGTTCTCGGTGAACTAACGGCGTGTTTCCACAGAAAGCGTAGAATCGGTTAGAATCCGATTCTACGCCTGTATGAAGTTGTGGCAGGATGTCAGGAAAGTTGGCTTAGTGCGTTGTGGGTAGGCCTTAAATAAATATTTATCATGACGGCTAGAGTAGAACGGATTTACCGATCGATGCATTCAATTGTGCTGTGGATGGTGTTTTTGCAGTCTAGTTTGAAACTGTCTCATGAGGCACAATCATGCTACTGGTGATTGCCTTCAAATAATACTCCCAGTTCATACAGTGTGACCAGCGAAAAACACGGGATTGTGCTTGAAGAGGCCTAAAGTTATTCTAAATTGCCATGAAATTATGTCACATCAAGTCCACCGATTGTGGTACCTCATCAGCTGACAAGCAAGCCAAAAAATAAATCAATCAATCAAAAAAAAAGGTCCTCACATTTCTTTTTGCTACAAACTATGGTGCCCGATCGGCTGACAAGCAAAAAAGACAATAAGAATAAAATTGAATTGTGGTGCCCAATCGCATTATTAAATGGTTCCCAATCACATTTATATCGACTGAAAAACTTCATTTCTCAAAATTCCCTGACTATTCTATACAATGCATTGATCTTACCACATATCACATACTGCAATATCGCTTGGGGAAACTGTGGCTCAACTAAAATTAATCCAATTTTTACTCTCCAAAAACGTGCTGTACGTTTGATTACCAATTCCCGTTACTTATCCCCATCCAATCCCCTATTTCGTCAACTAAAAACATTGAAAATTGAGGATCTTCACACCTTTCAAACTGCTGTTTTTATGTATAAATATACATTTAATTGTCTTCCAAAAATTTTTGATGGCTTCTTCACTCCAAATTTCACCGTTCATTCATATCCAACACGTCAGTCGTCCGATTACCATCTCGAAAACCCCAGAATCATTTTAGCTCAAAAATCATTAAAGCACAATGGACCAGATATTTGGAATTCTTTACCCCCTAATTTAAAACAACGTACGTCGTTGAACATTTTCAAACGAGAACTAAAAAACACCCTCATAATCCAGTATACTTCTGACACATAAATATTCATACCACCTGGTCAACAAACAACCTAAACAATGAGTTCACGGCCATAACTGAAGTAACATTCACCTCATCACACTGATACACAAAATAACACTCAACGTACAAACCAAGATTCATCCCAACACAATGCACACCGCACTGCACCGCACGCCCTTCGCACAATTACTTCCCACTCAGTGAGTGGCAAGATTTTCTTTATGTATCTCTTCGTTGAGCCCATTGCACAATTACCCCCCACTCAGTGAGTGGCAAGATTTTCTTTATGTATCTCTTTACCTGGGGCCATCATCCTCGTCAAGCTTAGCTTATGATGATGGTCCCCTGCATTTCATTTTTATCATTTCCTATTGCTTCCTTTCATATATGATATTCGTTCTTGAAAAAAAGAAAAGAAAATGTATGTAAGATCCAAACGTTACGAATATTAGCTGTGTAAATGACTATGTAAGTATTTTGTTGATTTGTTGATTTGTATTGATTTTGAAATGCAGAAATAAAAACTGAACTGAACTGAACTGAACTGAACATCGTGATGCCCGTTCGCATTGTGGTGCCCAATTGTCCTCCCATTTCTTGCTACAATTTGTGGTGCCCGATAAGCTAACAAGCACAGTGAAAAAGAGGTCCTCAACTTCTATGCTCCCAACTGAACTGTGGCTCTCAATCGCCAAAACAAAAACAAAAACACAAATAACACGTCTTCACAACTTTTTATCGTCAATTTCGTCCAAAAATCAGAACACAAACTAACACTAACCAAAAGGGAGTACCACAGTCACCTAGGCCTACAAAAAACGCCTGGAGATTTCATTTCTGTAGAAATTATTCTAGATTTATGCTAAAAACAGCCAAATTATACTTAGATTAATGCTAGTTGCTGAAACGTCTAAAATTATGCCAACTCTGGCAACGTCTATAGCCGCGACCTCACATCAGCTGTATCGAATTATTGAACCCGGCATGTTTCCACAGCGCTGAAACGAGGAACTAACCCGGAAAGAACTGCCTCAGGAGACGGTTAAGATAATTGGATATTTTGTGGCTATCGGAATCTGAAAATTCCGATACTGGTGTGTTTCCACAGGCTCTGCTATCAGATAGAATCCGATAGACCCGGAATTTGGGTTCTGTAGAAACACGCTGTAAGGATAAGTCAAATACTTGGTGATGTTCGTAAGAGATCATTATGTGCACAGAACATCAGACACAATAAAAGACCCATTCGCTTTAGTGCTATTTTCATGGGAATGTTTGTTTCAGCTATAACTTGGCGGGTTCAATTTGCCTATAACAATAGTTGATTTATGCACTGACGTAGCAATGCACCTGACTCATTCCATAACACAATGAATCTTCTTTTCTTCCTCTTTTGGAACTCCCCGGTTATGGTCGACATAATTTACAGTGTTTTGAATGGACGATTGCTGATTCTAATGTTGCGTACTCTAGGTGAAACCAACTGGAGCTCAAGGCGACAGGACACGTGTACCTCTCATAGGAAGGGAGACATGGAAATAAGAATACTTATCATAAACATAATAATTTATATTCCATACATATATTTACATGAAATGTTTAAACTGATAACATTTTTACATATCCATGCTCATTCCAGGCTAATTGCAGAAGACCACCTATAGCTTGAATAGTACACACATCATATGCATGAAATGAAAAGAAGGGATTGTAGTCCACTATCACTGTTCCGCAACTTTTGATTGCTACGCCAAATTTTTAACGCGTCACGCGTCTTCTTCAGAGTGCCAATACAGTGGTGAGATATTGAATGGACACCGTGTCAACGCTGTTTAATTGACTGATACAAAACCGTGAGGGTGTTATCTGCTTCGTTTCACCTTTTCTTCTTCCTCCTCGTTTTCTATTTTCCCTTATTTGTCGCCTTCTCCTCCTTCGTCTATTTTTCTCCTTCTCATTCTTCTTCCTCTCTTTCTTCTTTTTTCGTCTTCTCTTCTTCGCAATGGAAATCCATCTTTCGTCAATTATCTTGTACCTACTTACATATTTATGCTATTTTCACAGCGAGGAAAAAAAATCTGGGTCGACTATCGAGGTCGGCTGCATGAAAGAAAGCACATCACGTCATTCTAGATTTATTCTCATGCAAAATTTGTATCCTTGCACACTGATACAAAGAAATACCCCTTGGTGTTTCGGGATGGCGCATTTTTGGGGTCAATATTCAAGTGTTGTTTGAGAAAACATGCAATCAGGATAGACTCGCTGCGATATAACTTTGATAACGAACTCTTGCTTGACGTCCACAGAGACCATAGATTATTGACAAATTGCATTAAGAAATCTAGTTTGTTGCCATTAATGTGGAGTCTATTGATGCGATTAACATTTTCCACCAGGCCTAACAAGGGGGACAGTGAAGAACACTAAATGAGAATGAAGAGAAAATGAGCCTTTCAGGACTTGTGGCGTGTAGTTGCTTTTAGAAAATTGATCTTATAATGTGATTGAAGGCACTCATATGTTTATTATGGAATTTAACACTTAATCACTGTTTTTTTTTTCTTGCGGAAAAAGATTTAGACTTCAGTGATTAAGTTATTGAACCACGGTATCGAACGAAAAGATAATGATTTTATATTACCCCATCTAGTCCCAAAGCACGTATTTGGGGTTTGGTGCTGTAGCTGTATAGGCTACTTTATGTAGGAGACTCTGGTTTTACTGTTCAACGTTACCACTCTGTGACGAGGACTTGAATAAACAAAAAGAAAACAATTCGAGCCCTTTGCTGTTCATATTTGAAGAGCTTGCAACCAAAAGGCGCTAAATCCATTGAAAAATTATGGATTTAGCGCCTTTTGGAAGCAAGCTCTTCATTTATTATGATGGTTTATTTCGTGACAGAATTGCAAGAGCCTTTTGATTGCTGAAAGGTATAGTTTACAAGTGCAACATATTTTAGACAATAAGATTTCAAGTTTCTCCCTTGAGGCCGCTTCACACTAGAGCATATCGAGTCAACGAATGCCTATCGGAATTCGAAAATTTGAAGATACGTTCGCATCCGTTGCTAATCGTTCATAACATGCTTGATGTTCGCTGTGCTTATATTCTATTCGTAGGGATTCGCAGAGATACGCTGGAGCCGAGTTTTTTATGTTTTATTTTGGACATGTTTGAAGCTTTGAGCGGATGATAACGAATCAATCAATACACTCTGTATGATTTGAACATTCGCTGTTTTGCACGCTCGGTTTTCGTTTTTTACTCGTCTGCCGTTCGTCCAAATACATCCAGCCCATCTGGGTCTTGGCTAAAACGAATGCGCAACGTATAAAAAATGTAAGTGTAACAAATGGCTAACGAACTGCCAACGAATACACAGCATATTCTAAACGAATTTAATGTCCACAAGTCGTTCATCTGACGTGCCTAACGCAATGCTGATCGATACCGATAGAGCACGAGAGCGCACGAACAGGTAGCGGTGTTGTCTGTTTTATCACAAGCAGTTGCTATAGTTTGTAATTTGTTCCGATATGTTTCTTTATGAAGTTTATCTATTCCATCTAACATTTTCTGCGTTGTAGGATATGCAGTGAAATTTGGGGTTGCCAGTTTAGAGAGGTGATAATCATAATTATGCAGAGTTATTACCCAATAGAATTCCAAAACATGATTACGTCTCTTTGACTATTAGTTTTGAATACTAATGCCATTTTCCAGAAACACCACATAGTTGCCAAATGTCACCATGGAGAAGTTGGAGAAAGTAGCAAAATTTCAGTAATGTTATTACTATTTGACATCGACTTCTTTCTTGCTTTCTCTATATGAATGCATCTACCATTTTATTTCATTTTTAAGGCGTGCGCCCAAAGAGATAATTATGTCAATATCTGGAAATACCACTGGCACACGCACAAAAAAAGCACACACACACACACACACACAAGATTTGGACTTTACATGTTCCCATTAATTGAGATGTATTTTGACGTCATTATCTTATGCAGGTGCCCGCCATAAGTTACAACGGCGTCAACTGTAATCCCTTAAAATCTATGCGGTTAGACCCTCTCTTTGTCGTATTTCTCCTTTATATCTTTCACGGGGCTCTTGATTTCAAAATGGAGGGGTATAATCATGACTATTTTCTCTCTGACCAAAGGCTTACCCCATCAACGTCCTAAACAGCAACCGTTGTGACACTAGCGTGCAAGCACGGTTGAGCTTGACACAAACTTCCAAAAGTCCCTGGAATTAAACATTCGTCGGCGCGTGATTGAGAAATTGGAGAAGGTCCCTGTTTTGTGCAAATACCCCCATCGATAGTCATATCCATAGGTAATCCCAGACTGATAAGCAAGTCTAACTTGAGTTTACTATAATTTTGCCAACGAATATAACGACAAGCTTTACTTGGCGTGCGAGAAATTTTGATTGCATCTGCGAAGAGGGAGGGGGCGGGGAGAATGGGATTTTATATTTACGTCCAATTACTTGGAAATCGGGTGTAGCCATGTTGAGAAGTTGAGAGATAAATACACACACGCACACCTTCAAAGAAGTAGGCTCACAAAAGTGCACGCACACAGGATGAGTTGACTTGTTAACTGACGCAAACACTACACAAAAAATTTTCACAGGTTCGCAATAAGCCAGTTCGGAGTTAGTTGATATGCACATGGGTACAAATGACCTTTATTGGTTGGAGGCACGTCACTCGCTTATAAAACATCATGCATAGGCTTGCCCGACGAAACAATTTATAGAATTCATCAGTCACGCTCAAACAAAGGATTAACTCGCTCGACCAGGGTGACCGAAAGATCCGTCTTAACACAACGGAAAGCATCCATTTCATTATTTTGCATTGAATGCATTAACTATCCTTTTCTAATGATATTGGCAAATACCACTTATGCTCTCAGGATGAAGTGCTGGCAAGCATTGTTATAATCTATTTGAATGTATACTCAGTACATCACAGATGCTTATTTCAGTGGATTTAAATACCAACACGCCTGTTGGTACAAATGACCTTTTTCACCTCATACGCTAAGTGGAACCCTGAACTGGCTTATCATGTCGTGCCCGGTCCGGTTTCTCGAAACGGGAAGCAGCACTCCACACACGAATCGCGATTAGAAATAACACAAATAAACAATGAAAAACAAGAAAAATTGCACCCTAAAAATATTTCACAATGCACATTTCATATCGCACGGAATTCATATTTGTCTTGAACATCATTCCAAATCTAACACGAGCAACAAACCGATCACAGCGTAGTTAGGCTAATAACATCTAACGGGTAATTAAGTGGGTCGCAGTTTCACTAAACATGTGATTAAACTAAACGATTTTTGGAAGTAGGGGATATACCGCAGCGTAGCAGCCATTAAGTAAGCGTAAATAGCACAGAAGATACTGTGTTGCGGACGCTGATGTAACGTAATAGGGGTGAGAAAACAGCTCAAGGTGTCAATAGAGTTCGGCAGAATTCTAGAATCTTCATTTTTGGCATTTTTTTTTTAGGAGAGAGGGAGGTAACCCATTAAAAATCAGATTTCTAGAAATATGGGTTAAAGGGCCCCATATCAGCGTGGCGGCGCGTGGCGCACCATGCTACGCAGTAACAAACTCGTCGCTGAGGACAGTGTAGAACCCCCCCCCCCCAAAAAAAAAAAAAAAGAAGAAGAAGAAGAAGAAGAAGAAGAAGAAAAATGAAAACAAATAAGATGAAAGAAAATATCTGAAGTAGTATTTATGTCACATTAGAGAGGGGGTGGGGCGCAAAGCGATTTTTATATTCGTTAAAAAGTCATCACGATTTAATAAAGACGATAACCCAAGGCCAATAAAAGTCGGTTACAGTAGTTCATTATTCGATTCATTTGTTTCGAGGGTTTGATATTCCAAAGATTAACACTCTTATTTCGAAGGTACATTTTTCAAATTTCATGAAGACGATAATCGAAGGCCAATAAAAGTCGGTTACAGTTCATTATTCAGTTCATTATTATTCCGAACTCGACAAAACGGTGATTCTTTTTTTCGGACTAACGAACCTTCGATATGATGAACCCTATTTTGTTTTCCTATTCATTTTAGGAAATATATAATTTGTCCTACTAATAAACACCACAACGTAATGTTCGGATTAATCAACCTGTTTCGCTATCGAACTAACGAACATCTAGGAATGTAGAATTGGTGTATATTGGAATAACGAACCTTCGGAATAACAAACATCTTCCACAGAAAATATCCCCAAGTTTCATTCCACAGAAGTCGGAGAGAGAGCAAATAGCTATATTCTGGGATATGCATTTCTTCATAAATCAGGTAGCGATACCCTAGGAATATTCGAGTTTTGCTGATATTTAGCAAAACAACAACAAAAACAAAAACAAAAACGGCGACGTTTTTGCACTTTCGCATTCAAAGCCTGTTTTCCCGGGTGCGGCGTTACTGGATTTCTACGAATACACGAAGAAAAATAACATGTTTTTTCAGGAAATTCCCTGCGCGCAGAACTCCGCAAAGCCGTAAAACAAAGACTTCTATGATAAAAAAGGAAAGGGTTGACATAAACCATGGTTTAATGTGACGGGGAAATTAAAACCATTTGTGATGAAAGACTCGTTGAATGCCCTGGAGACTTAGAAAGGATAGGAGCGGGACGAAAATCTATCTTTCCTCAATTCGGCATCATTTCTTCCCGCCCTGGGCCAAATGATCATATTCCAATCGATGGCAATGTTATGTCCCGTTTAATTTAAATGCCTAGGCACGTGTGGTGTGGAAGACACGCCCCCCCCCCCTTTCTTCATATTGGCCATGGGCATTCACTCCATATGATCAAACATCACAGTTTTAAATATTAAAGTATATCGACCTCTTAACACGGAATCTAAGCGTAGAGAAAATGCAACGCTCGTAAGAAAATGTCTGACTTTCGTGTGGAAAAGCTTTTTCGATATCGCAGTTTGATAGTGAAATTTCTTAAATCTAATCATTCAATTACGTTCATAAATCAATTTGATTGGTTGCCATGGACATTTCCGGGAAATAACGTGATGTCTTACTATGTGGTATATCACGCTTGCACAACGGGGGGGGGGGGGCATGTTTCGTGTGTATGATGTGATCACGTAGACTAATGAAATAATCATAATTGTCTCGTGGAAAGTCATCATACCAAAGGGCTGAAACGGAGGAAGAGAAACCCTTTGTTCTCACGCACAAAGTATGTACAGACTCTGCCTTCAGAAACTTGAACATTTTCAGCAAAATATAGCAAGTCATATATTCATTACTCTTCGGTAAATCTCCTTTCTGCCAGCTACCCCGACAAAAAGCGAGATCTGATTCAATGTCTCACTATGTTTTTCTTCGTAGTCCACAAATAAGTAGGAAAACTGAGGTAAGATTTAAAAAAAACAACTCCACAATATAGTTTGTTCAGAACAAAGATTTGCATTCGTGTTTATTCATGGCTAGTACCCCATCTTCCCGTTGGTGGAGTGAGATATTTCCTTACAACCTCCCCTCCCTCGTCCCCCCCCCCCCCCCCGTCCCCCATGCCCATTATCTGACAATGTCATTGACATCACCGTCAAGCTGGTCGTAATAACAATTGTTACAGCAAAGCTAACACACATACTTCCTAAAGAAGCCAAAACACCTGCGCTGGGCTGATCTGCAGTAGATCCATACTCTTACGGATCACTCCTATATTTGAGAGTCCCTCTCTGGCTTCATCTTCTCCAAGGAATACTGGTATCATCTAAGATCTTGCTGGTTGTTTTCAGGGCAATTTTATTGATCAAGCCCCTGGTTATACTGCACAATCATGAATACTTAAATCTCACAAACACACTCCTACCCTGTGCATGCCTACAGATACCCTTCTTCTTTTAGATCCTATCATAAAAATCAAAGATATTATTAGGAGACCGAGCATTTGCCTGTGCAGCCGCCAAACTGTGGACTTAAAGTGATTACTAGTAGAAATTAGGAACTCCCCCTTCGGTGGCATTTCTTTAATAGACTTAAAACGTACTTTTTATGTAACTATTCATTGTTATCTAAAGTTATGAGGAGCTCTTACGTGGCAGGATTATTATCATAACTATCATTTTGTCATTATTATCATCAAAATCGCTATTGAACCAACATTTTGTAAACGCTCCACAGCGAGGCAAAAGAATGCATTGGCAAGTCTTTAGTTTGTCGTCTGTCTGTCTGTCTGTCTAGGAGAATATTGTCAGAAGATAACGTGTCCTGCGTCTTACCAAAAGTAGCACATGTATAGTTACGATGAACCATTAGTCTATTAAGAATGTTCTGAATCAGGATTATTTCAAGCGTTGAAACATGGCAACCATCCACGGTAAGATACCTACACTAACTTGTGCGAGCGTGTCAAAGTCGCTTGATGTGATTCGCGAAGCTTTAGGAGATTCTGACCTAATTTTCTGCTATTTTATAATTTCTTCTTTTTTACTATTTCGTTGGCACGAAATACACTCAAGAAAATAACAAGAGACAGTGTTTCTACTTGTGTATTCTGCCCTTAGCTAATATAGCAAATGTGGAATCAAAGCAAGATTGAATAATTCTAGAGAATCACATGATGTCCTTATGTGTGCCCTTTTTTCTGGAGTTTTAGAATCTCCTTTTATTAAATTGCCACACATCCAAATGAAAGTGGACACGTGAAGAAATTATAGGCAGTCTCGCCGTCTCCGTTTACTTTGCGTTTCAATATATTGATGCTTGATGTAAGGGGAAGGCCGTTGGTTTGGAAGGAAATTTGCTGATTTTCAGCGTCGTGCCGTTAAATTTGTGTCTCTTCTTCTTCTTCCCCACATTTCCTTTGCGGCATCTATATTTTTTGCTTTAGCAAACAATCGGTCGGCTGGACTGGTTTCAAGACGACACCAGATGAACACTGCCGGACTCACATATTCCAATAAAACTTTAAAAATAGAGAATAGATTGTGGTAGATGAAAACGATGAACATGATTATATATATATATATATATATATATATATATATATATATATATACATATATATATATATATATATATATATATATAAGCATTTAACATGTCAAACACTCACTCCAACACACGACCTTATCAACTTCTGACGTGGTTTACTCAAGCACGTATGTTTTCCTCATATGTTTATTATATATATATATATATATATGCATTTAGCATTTCAAACACTCACTCCCACACACGATCTTATCACCTTATAAAGTGGTTTACTCAACCACGTATATCTTCTTCATTTGTTTATTTATCAAAAGATTGAGTCATCCTAACTGACCAAAGACTTGGGTGATAACGAATGGGTGCAGTTTCCCCTTTGTGCGTTCAGACACTGTAAAGGGCGTTGTTGTCTGAGAAAATGTCTCAAAAATACGCTCGAGGAGCCAACCACTGATTATCATTTCCCCTCTACAAGAAAACAATGTTATGAAATAAGCATGAGATGGAGCGTCTCCATCAGTATGGTCACTACACAGATACTGTAGCAGTTTAGGTCAAAATGAGTAAAACGTATAGCAATCGGATGCACAAGTTTTCACTTCTTACTGACCGCGGAAACATCAAGTTGATTCAATGTCCTTACTCTGCTCCCCGCCTACCCCATCCCATTTCTTTACTTTGTACTTAAAGAGTCTTTTAGCTTGCCATGGGGTATAGAGTTAAGGCTAGATATTGAGACGACCTGTCAATAATCACCACACCTATTTTCAACCAGAGGTCGTCGCTCACCTTAGGGGGTACAAGGTGGGTGTTATAATGGCGTTATGAAGTGTTACCCTAATCAAAGCGAATTTTGAGAGATTACCCTCTCCATTGTGTCGGGTCGCGCTGCGTCGAGGGGTAATCTTAATGGAGGGCACGATCAAATTACCAGCCGCATTAAGATGCACCTGATTAAACTCCCTCCGGCGATAGAAGGGCGAGGGGTGTAACATTAAGGGCCTGCTATGGAGGAAGAATGTGCAAACTGGTCCGAGTCGTTGGCGACATGCTGTAATCCTCCCCTCATCCTACCCCCTGTACCCTCGAATGCTTGCAAGGCGATGTAATGGCCACATAATAAGAGCTAAATGTTTACAAATGAACGGCTTGTTTCCGAGCAATCAGCATTACGCCTCCATCTCCCCGGTGGACGTGCTCCTCATCAATGTCCCCCCACCTTTTTGTCGTCTGCTAGAGGTCGATTGTCGATGCATGTACAATACGTGTGAGACATCCTGAAGCATTTAAGCATCACATTACGTTTTCACAGCTTCATGTCTTCATCTGATCAACATCCCAGTACATTCGAATGGATAACATCGTGTGTCGTTGCCACGTAATGCTCCACCCGTGAAAGCCACGGAGCTATTAATGACTTGATATCATAGAATTGGGAAAATGCATGTCTTCGCCATTGAATCACATTGCTTGGCGAAAAGATCGCCACAATTATTTGCAATGTAAGTATCATGTATAAGTTGTCTTAGCGTGAAGATACTGATACGTTGAAAACACGAATCGCTTAGGATGTCGCTTCGAACGTGTCACCAAGCATCGTTGCCTCACGAGTCCGTGCATTTTTCTTTCACAATCACTGGTTTGACATCTATATTAGTCAAACACTAAAGAATCATAAAGATCCTGCAGTGGCTAATGGCGTCATTTTAACACGGCCCATGAAGAAAATAACATGAACAGACGAAGATTGGTGGCTTCGATTATTCAGCGTTTACATTAAATTTTCAACGCGTTCCAACAGCAATCAGCTGCAAGACCTAAGACAGTGTAAGAGGGCCAACGTTAATCTTCAATATCTCACCACTGTATTGGCACTCTGAAGAGGACGCGTGACGCGTTAAAAATTTAGCTTAACAATCAAAAGTTGTTGGACAGTGATAGTGGACTACAATCCCTTCTTTTCATTTCATGCATATGATGTGAGTACTATTCAAACCATAGGTGGTCTTCTGCAATTAGCCTGGAATGAGAATGGATATGTAAAAATGTTATCAGTGTAAACATTTAAGCATGTAAACTATGTATGGAATATAAATTATTATGTTTATGATAAGTATTCTTATTTCCATGTCTCCCTTTCTATGAGAGGTACACGTGTCCTGTCGCCTTGAGCTCCAGTTGGTTTCACCTACAGTACGCAACATTAGAACCCAGCAATCGTTCATTTAAATCATGATGAAAACATACTTTGATCCCAAATCCTCGCAATTTATCCTTTCGTTATTGTTTTGAATTAGGGAGGTTTAGTTGCTCAAGACAACAGCACATTCGTCACCGACAAGCTGGTCCGATTGCCCGAAACATCTATGGTCTAAATGCACAAGTGGGCGATGACATTTTGTGGAAGTTCACCACGATTACCAGGGTAGAAAAAGATCAGCACTTAACGTCTCGTCATCGAGGTGAAACGATGCCCTTTCCATTACCATGGCCTTCTCACAAAGGGCAAAGAGAGGGCAGAGCGATTCTTAAAGGAAACCAAAAACCCAAAGAGAAATGTGGATTGAGTGAAAGCAGCAACATTATTAGAAAACATCAGTGAAAGTTTGAGGAAAATTGAACAATCGATGCAAAAATTATGAATTTTTAAAGTTTTGGAGTTGGAACCGCTGTATGAGGAGAGTACTAGAGGTCATGACGTCATCTGTGGACAACAATATCATAAAGAAAATGTAACGGGAATTCCACAAAAGACACTTTTTTAGACATAATGAAAGAGAGAACTTGACTAACTGCTTTCAAAGAGCAGGGGAAGTATTGCTACCCTTAACATCATGTCAGTATCAGTTGATGGAATGTGCAATTTTCATTAAAAAGAATTTTGGATCCCGTTATGTTTTCTTCATATTGCTTCCACACATTACGCCATAACCTCTATTAGTCTCCTCATCCAACGGTTCCAACAACAAAATTTTAAAATCCATAACTTTTGCATCGATTGTCCGATTTTCCTCAAACTTTCACCGATGTGTTCTACTAATGTTGCTGCTTTCACTCAATCCACATCTCTTTGGGTTTTGGTTTCCTTTAATGACCCGGTGGCGTGGAGATTCGTGGGTGACCCGATTCATTCGCTGCTCATCAGGGTACATTCGAAAAACCACAAGTAGCACCGGTCAGCGAACATGTGCATCGACACGTAAGCTTTATAATATCAGTAATGGTCGACTCCAGTCGAGATTCTTCGGCTGTGTGTGTATCTTACATAGACATCAGTGATAGAGCTGTACACAATTCGTTACAGGGATTCTCAAATATATCCGAACCTAGCCAGCCTTCCCCCTCCATTAATTTTTAATGGAGAGATCTAGACTCACACGACCCCACTTGGTGTATGTGCTCTGGAAATTGGCCCATGATACAAACTCGGCATTCATTCTCGTCATTTCTTTTACCTTCTCTTCTTCTACAGGTACTGGTATACATGAGGGTGATTAATGAACGCGACATAATTCGGAGGGCAAGATGGAGTTCATCCTCAATCAATCATCGGTTTTGCTGGACCACTACGCCATTGCACCAACAATGGATTTCGATGACAATTTAACGACTTCGACGACAATATGACAGACCTGCCCAAGTTTATCCCGAAACGGACCCCGACTCCTTTGGCCTTTACCGTGATTATCGTCATGGAAGTGGTGATGGGGATGGTTACCAACGGTACCCTCTTCTACTTGGTCGGGACTGTCCGTGAGTTACGCACACCGCCGAACATCCTCCTGGCCAACTTGGCACTGGGAGATTTTCTGTTCATCGTTATAACGGCACCGCCAGTCATTGCACCATCGTACATGCGCACAACGTTCCACTACTGCCGGCTTAACCACTTTTTCTATCACGCTTCATTTGGCGTCTCTTCGATGAGCTTAACTGCCGTCAGTATCGAGCGATACTTTGCCATAGTAAAGCCTTTTCTGGTGCGACGGTTGAGCATCATGCGCGCAACGGTTGTCCTCTGCCTTATAATCTGGGTCATCACGTGCTCCATATCGTGTTTCGTGTTCTTCGACGCAGTGTTGAGCCCCGCTATGGTTAGCACGTGCACCTTCAAGTACGAGAAACTGTCCTACAAGATCTTCTACACCATCCAGCTCGTGTTCTTCTACGTGGTGCCCGTGTTCTCGATGACGTTCTTCTACGCGTTGTGCGCGCGGAAGCTGCTCAGCGAGAAGACAATTCTTCACCGGCGCAGGAGCGCCAATGCAGACGACAAGGCTAGACTTCGCGTGTCGATCAATCTCTTCATCATCACGCTGGTCTTCACCATCTGTTGGCTGCCGCAGTACGTCTATCTCAGCTGGCTCATCTTCGACTTCAACCTCGTGGTGTTTTCTCGCCCCTCCTGGTACATTCTCGGCCGACTGCGCATCGTGCTGTACTATCTGGCGTCCTGCATCAACCCCATTATCCTGTATTCAATGAGTTCGTCGTTCCGCCAGCATCTAGCTCGCAAATTTGGGCTTTACCGGGCGACTCGGAGTTTTCGCAACTTCAGCGAGACCAGTGGGCGGACAAGGAGTTCGGTAATCATTCGCACACCGTCTATGCGTTCCATCCCGCAGCTGGCGTTGCCGGTCAATGAAAACTCGAACAACGTCGATCAACATCTTGTCCGCACTGCCTCCGAGTCGGTGTGATCAAAGCCGCCGCTGATGAGAACTGAACAGCGTCTTCATTGGTGGGTTACCACTGCCATTTATTGTAGAGCAAAACAGACAAAAAGACCCATAAACAAGTAAACAATTAAGGACAATACAGAAACACAATTGCCCTTAAAGACAGGCACGGGGTTGTGAGAGACTTACGAAAGCGAGTAGTTACCTTGATATCGTCATCCGCGCGTGAGGATGCGACAAGTACAGAGACCTTCATTAATGTAACTACACAAACTCATACACATTGTTGTATTTAACGTATAAATCCTACTTATCATGCGAAGGCTTGTGCTTGCATTAAAATGCTAACTAAATAATGGAAGATACTTGCACCGCACTGTTGGACCAACTCCGTTTAATTTCCCTGAGGGATATCGATCGCCTCGATGAATGGGTTTATCGTTACTCAATAAACCTTATGCAAAGTATGCGCAAGATGTGTATGCGTGGGATGTATATGCTAGATTTAAAACGACTGTAATCTGTCATTATTAGGCAGTCCATACTGCTCTGATGAAACAGATACCGTGATCGACACAGGTGTAATCATTCATCAATTTCCTGTCAAATGCAATTGCCGGATTACCCGTCAAGTTCAACGTTTCAGACTTTAATGGCTTTCAACACGAGTATTTTATTCTACGTACATGACTGCCAATAATGGGTATTATCATCTGACATCATCTCAGAGGAAAACGAAACATCATGTAGGTAGCAGGAGGGAAAAAAATCACATTTTTTGTTTGTCAGAATCTTGCGGCAAACCAACTTCTATTTGTCTTGCCATTTTGCCGCTGGGCTGTTTCAAATGCGGGCTAGTGTTGCATCAGTTTCAATAAAGTGCGTCGGTAAACATTTAACGCTGATCAATGCCATCAGATGATACAGGAACTGATGTCCCTTGTTTTATTTTGGTAAATCAAGTCATGTTCTTTGAGATGCAAGCTGGGAGTGACTCGGGTAATGCTGTCCTAGAGACGAATAAGCCGGACTTTCCGACGGACTTTCTGCATTTGCAACGAAGAGGCTTTCACAGAAAATAGGCACATTTTTCAAAGCATGCATGAAATGAAGAAATTAACACATCTTTAAGAAAAGGAGACTGAGTATTAAAGCAGCAGGAGATGCAGTTGTGTTTTTGTTTATTATATACCCATGAAAGTGGACAATTACAGCGTCTTTAACTTACTTCACGGCAGTTGGAATACTGACTTTGTTTAATTAGATGACTACATCCTGCAGCGCTTGAAACCTTTCAAATCCACCTTCGAACTGAAATATGTCCGACTTTGTTTTGCGAGAAAAACATTTCTACCGTGACTTATGAATCCACCACATCAGGGGACTAAGTTTACATCTGGACTTGCGAGCAGATTCGGACTAAAATACGTATTTTTCTCAAGTTTCTACAAAAAGGGACTTTACCGGTCTGACCAAGGTCAGTGAACTACCTGGGTACCGTAATCTATGTGTGCAACATGACATAAGTCGCAACACATTTGGATGGTCTACATCTGCAAATTCTGAATCTATTTTCTACGAACACTGAATCGATGAAATGGTTGTAAATAGATCGTTGTTACGCACAACTTTATGAAGAAATCGCTATCAAAGCTCGTCTTTTGTATTCATGGTGTATATAATGTCCAAGGAACATAATCTTTATCTTAAAGATCTGAGGTGTAAATGTACAAAGACGCAGTGTACCTTCGCCAATGACAAGCTGCACATATCTTACAGCGCATATCCACAATGTCTTGAATTATTGAATTGCCAACTGTTAAATGGTGTTTCATTCCACATTAATTCGCAGAGTAAAAACCAAGAGATCAATAAAACAGAACAAGCGAACAAGCTAGCTAGAGCCTCCTCATGAGTTTTGATTACTGGAAACAACATCCCGAGGGTGCATGTCATTTGATATAAAACGTTTCTCATGTCTGTAAGATAAACCATTCTTTCTTTATATCTAGCAATTGCTCCAGAAGAACGGAGAAGCGACTAGGGTTTAAATTTTGCTTTAAAAAAAAAATGTTTGGAACACAGTTGTCACGAATCTTTAAGTTTCATCCGGGGTGCCAAGGTTGTCTACTATAGCTTTCAATGTTTGGTCAGATTTCAGGCTTATGTTTACATATATATATATATATATATATATATATATATATATATTCCTTGATGCCACCTTTGCCTTGGTCTTAATGATGTGATCCTTGAAAGTGAGGGACCTGTCAAGTGTCACCCCCAGGTAGACTGGCTTGGATACATGTTGCAGGCGTTTCCCATACCAACTAATCCGTAGTTGACGGCTGGCTTCCCTATTCTTAAGATGAAACACACTGATTTGTGTTTTGTCTGGGTTAGCTCTTAGATGGTTGTTGGCATAGTAGGGAATGAGTAAGTCCAGTGCACTGGAGAGGGAGTCCTCTACTTCTTCGAAGGTGTCCTTTTGAGATGCAATGCAAAGGTCATCAGCATTGAGGAAGCGTCTAGTGTCTGGTTGAGTAGGTTTATCATTTGTGTAGATGTTAAACAAAGGGGCAAGCACACTCCCTTGAGGAAGTCCGTTCTTCTGTGTCCTCCATCTACTCTTTCTACCACCGAGGTCTACGAAGAATCTGCGGTTTGATAACATGTTGCAGATCAACTTTGTGAGTCTAACATCTGAGGTCATCTCATACGGTTTCTTGGCAAGGATACGGTGATTGACTGTGTCGTATGCTGCAGAAAGATCGACAAAGGCAGCACCAGTGATTTTTCTGTTCTCAAAACCATCCTCGATGTACTGCGTGAGGTTCAGTAGTTGTCCTGTACATGATTTTCCCGGTCTGAAGTCCGCCTGTTCCGGGATAAGGTGATCATCAACGAACAATGCTATGCGGTTCAGGAGGAGGCGTTCAAACAGCTTGTACATGTGGCAGAGCAGGGATATCGGCCTATAGCTCTTAGGGATGGCAGGGTCTTTACCAGGTTTCAGTAGAGCAATGACTTTTGCTTTCCTCCACATCTTTGGGATCTTGTTGGACTTAACACATTCGTTGACCATATCAAGAAGCCATCTGCGTGCACCTGGCCCGAAGGGTTTGATCTGTTCCACTAGGACATCATCAAGACCTGCAGCCTTGTTGTTTTTCATAGACTTCATTGCAGATTCCAGTTCACTCATTGTGAATGGCCTTGTGAAACTTGTGGCGTCTTGTGAGGATGCATTAGCAGCTCTTGGATGTTTAGCCCTCTGAGGACGGTGATTTGGATTTCCCCGGCTATTCAAGAGGAGTTGGTGGGTAACCTGATCAGCGGTGACTTGCGGTCTTGGCTGCGGCTTTGTGTAGTCATTTCCTAGGATGCGGATGGTCTGCCAGGCTTTCCTGCTACTATGAGTCATATCTGTGCTTTCAATGAGCTCTTGCCATTTCTTCCGCCTTTCTTCTGTGATGGAATTAGCTAAGGCTTCACCAAGCTCAATGGTGTCATCACTAAAAGGGTCATCCTCAAAACGCAAGATGTGGTCATCATATAATGCTTTAGAGTCATCAGTCATACCCATACACCGCATACAGTGTCTACTACCGGCCCTAAGGAAACTACAACATCAGGCGCCAGTGAGGCATGGCCTTTCTGGTCTTGCTGCAATCGCCTAAGAAGTGATGTCGGCTGCTGCAAATCTAACCTAGCAAAGTGGGGGTATAGTGAGAATGATGACACCACCTGCCTGTGTGGAGAGGAGCAGACTATGCAACATCTCCTCGTCTGTCCACTTCTACCAGAGCCTTGCACAAAGGAGGATCTGGCAGCTCTAACGCCCTGTGCCAGGCAGTGCATCCAACATTGGGTTGGACAAATCTAAACGTTCCATTCTGCGTAGTGACTTGAGGAGAAGAAGAAGAAGATATATATTATATATATATATATATATATATATATATGTATATATATTCAGATTCAGATTCAGATTCAGATTTAGATTCATTTTATTGTCCATATAGGAAATTCTTCTTGTTGGCATATGGGTGTACACATAGGAATATCTACATACATACATACATACATACACACATATATATATATATATAGTGTGAGAGATAGTTCCCTGGGTCAATTATATATATATATATATATATATATATATATATATATGTGTGTGTGTGTGTGTGTGTGTGTGTGTGTGTGTGTGTGTGCTGTAAGCTAGTGGCCCGGGGCTACCAAAAAAAAAGAAAAAGTGTGGCCACCGAGCTTCGAAAAACGCTATCTTTTTGTCGCCCGATCGGGCAGCTAATGTTCCAAATGAATTTTTATATTTCCTTTCATTTCGGGCCGCCAAAACTTAGAATTCAAAGATTCTAGTCCCCCGAACTGGCCACTAAAGAATAAAAGTAAGTGTCGGGCCTTGAGATATGTATACATATATATATGCATTTATTTATAATTTGTAAATATATCATTGGCATGTGTGTGTTTTCTTGTACATAGACAGTGATGTACATGGTCATTAATCAAAACTCAACTAATGTCTACTCGAAAGGTACATTGAATGTACTTACTTATATCAATTTCAATACTTATTGCAATCTTTATGGGCCATTTGGAAATTTTTTTTCAAGTCCTGCACATACAACATTAAACAAAAATATAATCACAAATCAGTTCAGTTCAGTTCAAATTTATTTCATATTTCCATTTTCTCAATGATGACATTACAAAATTATTGACAACAAAACAAGAGTACAAAATATATACAATAATGTCTTTTGATTGTATAAGAAAAAGAAAAAGAAAATATACTTGACACAAATGTACATGGTCACATCGTATGAAAATGTCACTAGTAAGTATAAGAATATGATGGGGCCTACATAAAAGCTTTAAAGCTTGTAAAACTGTAGGTTCCCGAGTTCATAGGCATATAATTTTACACGGAGAACGGATATGATTGTCTTGACCAACTAAAATTACACCAGTACAAAAAATCGATGAGTAATAAACTAATGAACCACATAGATATCGCACAAACAAGACTGCATACAAATCTCGCAGTGTTTGAATAACAAAAATGCTATATTATTAAAAGATGTATCGGTACCATGAAATCACTTGAATAACTTGAATAACTAAAATCACACGACATTCTTCATGAATACAATTTTAACATAATATAACACACCACATACTTGTAAAAAATACAGCATCCAACACTTCATTAAACTATTGCTTTGAATATTGTACTTCTCATAACACAATTTCATACCACCATAACTCATTTAAAAAAAAATCAAACAAAGCAAAACTGTGAAACAATTTGTGAAATGGATAATCACATTGTGCATAAAAACAGAATACATGTGGCTATACTACCACCAAAAAACTCTATGTAACTATAACAAATTTTGAATATTACCCTTCCATAATGAATCGGATTTGAAATGAAATAAAACGATTCCCTGAAAAACCCTAGCCAATAGGCCAAGCACGAGACACCGATAGAATGAAAACTATCATCCGGTACACCTACTTGCGATACATCTAGGATTACAACTACATATTACAAATTCAATTTAAACAAACATGATATATATACTGTATGTCCACCTAAAAGGATAAAGAATACAACGAGACCCTCCGCAATGATATCTTTAAAAGTAGTGAATCAATCTAAATACAATTTCAGGGTATGAAACTGTAACGTATCATCCACATCTTACAGAAAACCCAATCTGATTTGCTTCAGTGGTCAAAGAGAAATGAGGAGTTTTGTAGAGCATGTCAGGAATCCCTTCCCTCCAAGTTGTGTCCATTGTGTTCACGCATTATGCAGTTCCAAGAGCACCCAAGTGCTAAACTTGGAAGAATCAGACCCATTGCATGACATGCGTAATAACGATACAAATTTCTCTGTGACCACTTAGCCAAATTGAATGGGGTTTTCTGCACATTATAGCTAAAATGTTATATTTCAAGACCCTGAAGTAGTAGTCGGACAATCCAGTCATATTGGAAGTTATCAATGCAAATATCCGATTTTTTTTTTGGGGGGGGGGGGGGAACCTATTGTATAGCTGCCTTTACCCTGCAAAAGTCTGAACATTAATGACGGAATCACGAAAAAATAATAAGTTTTCATGTTTGATCATAATGAACGCCTGTACTTAATCTGAACAAACCTGTCAAAATATGCTTGCACCTGAATAAATTTGTACCTCATTACAATGTCATACCAATTATTGACTCAACTATGACGCCATCAAGATCTGTCAGAAGTTTTAGAATAGAAGGACACAATATTGACATCATGATAAAAAAAAATGACAATCCATTTCCCCTTTAATCATTTTGTCAATACTGACCGTCCTTTTACGAAATTATTTTGACAAGATAATCGAAGACAATGAGTGAACGAGACCCCATCAAAAGTAACGATTTTCCTTTCTCCTTTCAAATGAAACATCTCTTAGTATTGATTTTGACAGGTCACATGATCTCGTGTTGTAATATCGATCTATACAATGTAGCAGGTGCATTTTGCTTAAATGCTACAAATAAATCTCTACTGGCCCTTAGGGTATGTAGCCGTACCGGAATTTCGCTGCTCGCATGGACTCAGATAAGCAACATTCATTGTGTAACACATTGTACAACGTTGGCAGCTCATAATGATACATATGCATAAAATGCCCTCAAAAATGAGGCACAATGTCATGTGGCATTCATGATTGTCTCACAAGGCATTGAAACCACACTATAGTTTCGCAAAAACGAGGAAAAATCTTACTTCGTGGAAGGTCCGTTTCAGTCGCTTTGTCAGAACCCGCAGGGCGTCAAGATATTGCAGCTATATAGGCGATACAAGTTGATCTTTCATTCATCAGTTCTATCGAACGTCACGAAATTGTCATCAGATGAATTACCATTTTTAGAAATATTAGATTTTCGTCACACCAACCCACCCTTTTCGTTTTCTGCTCTCTCAACCCCCCCCCCCCCTCCCCGTGTTGGGGTCATCCCACGAGACCGACACCCACGAGTTTTACAGCCCACGATGTCGACATTGAAAAAAGGTCCATGAGTGCCACCAATGAGTGCCCACTGGGCACATAAGGTCCACGAGTTCGACACTAGAAAAAAACGGTTACAGCTCGTTATTCCGAAGGCTCTTTATTCCTAAGATCAATCTTCGGAGTAACGAACCTTCGGAATAACGCCACAAATTTTCGGATTAACGAACCCTTTTCCATTTTCGGATTAACGAACCTCTAGGTATAGGGAATTTGCGTGTTTCGGATTAACGACCCTTCGGAATAACAAACCTTCGAAATAGCGAACCTTCGGAATAACGAACAGCACCCGGAAAAAACAGCCCACGAGCTCGACATTACAACACGGGGCTTAATGTGTCTGTCTCGTGGGCCTCCTTTGCTTAGTGTCGAACTCATGGGCTGTATGGCTCGTGGACTGCATGATTCGTGGGTGTCGAACTCGTGAAGTGCACCTAAAGCAGATACTGATATTTCTTTTGTCATAATTTGCTCAGTTTTCCCAACAACTGATACTGTCAATCATTTATTACCACTTGGCAAAAAGAGGGACATTAACAACTGACTTTTGGATAGTTGCTTCTGTACCGTGTATGAACCGATTTGTGGTTCTCTGATGAAACAATCAACAGTATGATGAATGTTTGTTTTTTTCGTTTCGTTTCGTTTAGTTTTGAATGGTGCGGTTTGATATGGTTTAGTTTGCTTCTTTTTCTGTATTTCTTTTTTTTTCTCCAAGTACAGTAAATTGATACAAAGTATGCAAAAGGGAAAAGATACAAATCAATATAGGAATCGTCAATTTCGTAGCAACACTGTCTTCGATAACATGACATTTAGAAAAATATCCCCATTGCATTGCATACTAGACGAGCACAGGGGAGGAAACTACAGTACTGGAGATCGTCATCATACACAGAGCTTGGCTTGCATGGGGTGTCATCATAATTCACATTACTAAACACTAAACAAAAAGTAAGTTCCCCCAATAAAAACAAACCTCAAAGGTTCCTGATTCATGAATTACGGAGGTTTGTTTTAGGGGGGACTTACTTTTTGTTTAGTGTTTATATCGTTTATTATGTATTTACACCGCTTTTACCTTACTTGAATATTTCTACAGGGAGAGACGATAATTGATTGACAATGCATATACAAGGCAAAAATTTGATACGAAGTCAAATGCATATTTTCAATTCAATTGTGTATTAATCAGTACAAGATATTCCGTTATATCGGGAAACCTGTAAAGGCAGATTACAAGGGGTCATCGTCTGTTCATTTCACGTCAGACTAAAGCAACAAGATATCAAGGACGTAAATGAATAAATTGATATTTCATATAATAGTATTTCTCATGGGTGATTTTATGCATGCAGTGAATAAAAGGATCGCAACGTATTTCCTTTTATCAAATATTTTATCTAATCATTTTGGCTGGTTTCAGTGAAGTCTGGATGATCTTAGACATAAACTTTTATCTTCTCTCGTCAGGATGTTACTAATCTTGTGAAATATCGGAAATCTTTTTCTATACCAGAAACATTTGATGTGCACAACGAGCGGAGGAGTTTGTTTGTTTGTTTGTTGTTTGTTTGTTTGTTTGATTGATTGATTTTCTTCACCGTAATTTTATACATGAATCAGAATTCTTTCCAGTAATGCCTTAGAAGACATCAAGTCGTCTACAATTGAGAAAAAAGTCACATGACCACATCATCTAGCTTGAGATGCCATTGGGACGCCAGGTCAGGTGACTAGTCAAATGGACACAGCTGTATCTTTGTTTCCGTCTACCGATGTCGCTCCAAAGAGGTTTTTTTCTCCTCCGTTTCCGCTCAAAGCAAGCCTCACCTCCGGGGATTTTTTTTCCTCGTAAACCCAATATTGATTAAAATCTCGTCATATCCGGCAGTAAGCACACCCTTCAAAAGGCGGGAGTCTCTAACTTAAAGAAAGAAACATTTAGCAAACAAGGAAATGATTCTATTTCCTCAGCAAAAAAAAAGAAGAAAATGAATAAGTAAGTAAATAAACAAATAATCAAAACAAACCATCCTCAATCATTGAACATTTAAGGTTTAACTGCAGCACAATCCCATAGACTGGTACTCAGTAAATGTTTTATGATGTTTTCATTTCCTCTGGGAGATGCCGAAATGTTGCGGCTGTTGTGAAGCATACTATCTGAGACCGTCGTCACTCAGGTCCCACAAATAATGCATAGTTGAAGACAATATAATAATGTAGGTAATCACCCCCTTCGATCAGTTTTGCTGTAATGCATCCATAGCATAGTTTGTTCTGAAGAAGTTGAATGTCATTAAAGTGGGATGAATCATTATTACGAATTAAGCACTCAACTACCCCGTGTTCCTCATATCATGACCTTCTTCTAAAAGCCATGGTAGCTGTAGAAGCAAAGAAGAAGCGGAAGAAGAAGAAGATGAAAGCTGGATTCGAACTTGAAGCACAAAGAAGAAAAACAACGTCGACTCATCTGACTAGGTTTTAAGAGGTATACGGGGATTTCATCCGAGTATGGCTTAAACGTTAATAATGAAAGTGCATTCATTAGACCCGGGGACAGGTTTATACGCATTCGATGTGTGTCGAGCCATTTGCTGTGACCTTAGCTTATCGGGTAAGAGACAGAAAGGAAGCTGATCAATCATATATTATGGAGCATAAACGATTCGTCTTCCTCTCCCCCTCCCCCTTCAGTTTCCTCCACCTTGGATCCGTCACTTTCCATTTCCCACTCATTGAGTAGAAACCCATTAAAGTCACTTTTTCCCAGTCCCTAGGCCGGGCTTGACTACGCCTGGTGAAAACACAGTCTAGCATCGATATGATGATACACTTCGCCTATCTTTGTCACTTTTGTCGTTTCTTTTCTTTCTTTCTTTCTTTCTTTCTTTCTGTCTTTTTTTCGTGTGGGATAAACATTCGACACATTAGCGCCCCATTCTTCGTGGATTCACCGTCGTTAGAGAGAAGGCAGTTTCGTCGAAGCTCTGGTGCATATCAACCCAGAGGCAATGGCATTCTTTACACAACAGTTCGGTCCATTTGCTCAGCAAAAGAGCCCCGGCAGCTGCGCACGGCGAGATGGCAAGAGGAAGCTATAGCTAGAGACGGATGGCAGAGTACTCATTTTTGCCAAGTTTCCTCTTGAGTTTGGCATTGTTTGGAGTAAATGTTTGCGGAGTTCTGTACGTAGTTCACGACAACAGCGTAACATTCGTGGAAGTCATTCCCACAGCTTCCCCTAAGCCGTCCCGAGTCGGAAATCACAAGATGTTTTCAGGAAATGTAGTTTCCATTACAAATCAAGGCAAATGCGATTGCAATATAACAGCTTGTCAAAATCAACAAGAAATACATTACAGTACACTCCCGTTGTAACGAACATGGTTATAACGAAATTCTCATTCAATACCACATGAATACGAAGAAGTAAAAAAGATTAATTCAGACCCAAAAATTATCATCAATGTATCATTACGCATTTTACTGTTCGTCTATAACCAAATTTCCTGATGACAAAAGAAAACTGCCGGTCCGGTGGACTTCGTTATAATGGGAATCCTCTGTATGTATATATGTATGTATGTATGTATGTATGTATGTATGTATGTATGTATGTATATACATATATATATATATATATATATATATATATATATATATATATATATATATATACATACATACATATATATACTGAAAGAAATTAGACTGAGGCGGACTTTGCTCTCGATCTTGAGTCTCTCTTTTATTCAGTCAAGCTTTCGGCCAGTCATCAGGCCTTCCTCAGGCCTTCCTCAGGATCTGCATGAGACGTGTATCATTTGATGTGATGTCCTGCATCACAGCACCGTGTGCTCATCTTCTGTGTTGGACTATAATATGTCCTGTCTGGTCATGGCTGAGTGTTCTGCTACGGGTGTTCTACTGTGAGTCTGAAGTTATATATATATATATATATATATATATATATATATATATATATATATATATATATACATGTAGTCGAGACAATGTAATGATGACAAAAGATGTTGCAGGAAGCCGGCTGGTGAGAAGCTTTCGACCTTGGTCTTCTTCAGCTTTATTGTCTGTTTACGAAATAAAAATAGATGTTTGGAGCATGACAGATCATATTGTGGAGTAATGAACATGATACATTAAATACAAATTCAGCATGAGTTAACAGCTTCATAGCATACTTGGCAACATATTTGGCAATTGCAAAACATTCAACAATGTATAACTGTAAGTAGATATATATTGCGTATGTCTAACATGCAGACATATCATACAATAAAAATATCAAACACATATCATAACTAAACTTGATAATACTAGTAGGCCTTTATTTATGTGCTAAGCAGACGTGTGTTACTTGGGTGTCTTGTGGCCGTCTTGTGGCGGGATGAGAGTGATCATGTGATATATTGGAGGGAAGGTGTGTGTGCGGTGGTGCATGTCAGGCAGGAGTAGGGTACGGTCCGATGGTAAGAATTAGGTTCAGTGTTCATACAAGTGTATCAGCGGAGGATTGTTTAAAAATACGATACAATGAGCATTCTCGTGGTCATTGCCGGTCTTTAACTCCTACAGTTGGTTTACAAACAATCACAATAGCAGGCAAGGAACACGGGTACAGATAAAGAGTGGCATGATGTGTTGCCACTTGTCCCTAGGCACATAACACAAAAATATACCAAATACACATAAGCCCTTTTACACTTGTGTTTCTTAACCCCGTACTTTCTCTGACCCAGGACTATCATTAGTCCCGTACCAATTTTTTCAGCTTTTTACACTCGCCAATAAGTCCCGTACTAAGCTCTTGTCCGGGGCTAAGGAGAAAATTGACTTTTTTACACTCGTATTTCTTAGTCCGGTACTTTCCAAACCACATGCATATTCATGATTACGCTGTGCACTGTACACGTACACACACGCACCGGCAGCACTTGATTATCTCGTTTCTGATTGGTCAGTGGGGGTCGGACTTCGTCTCCGTCGCTTAGCCCCGGATTATTTTTTCGTTCTGTTTACACTCGTTTGCTTGGCACCGCAATTGCGGTGCTAACCCTGCTATTTTGCAGGGCCAGATAGTACGGGACTATCGGTGGGGCAAAGCCCACTTTGGCAAAAACGAGTGTAAACAGAAATTGGGCTAAGGAAAGTCCGGTACCAACGGTGGGGCTAAGCCCCCCACCCCCCCCCCCCCCCCCCCTTAGCCGCACCGTTGGTACGGGACTAAGCAAAAATTTGCAAGTGTAAAAATCCCTAATATGTAGCATTAAAGTTATCACTGACAAAATCTTCATGCTCTTGCTGCGTGATATAACAAGACTGTGTCGCACAGAAATATGTTATTATTCCTGTGCACACCTCTATCTGTCTCTCTATCTATAATCATCACTTCCTATACACATCATATACATTCATGCACCCATATTATAATCATACATATATATATATAGTATATATATATATATATATATATATATATATTCCTTCTATACACATTATATGACGATTGAAAATATAACAGTACCTTTTAATCAACCAATACAACATCAAAAAAATCAATCCTTTATAAACATTCTATCTTTTCCTATAAATACAATCTCAACTTATATATGAAAATAATTTCCAAAATAACATTCTATATTACCTATCTACATTAATACCATACGGTGTGAGTGTTTTGAGTTTCAAGATCCAGTATGATTCCCGCTTCAGAGTGACTTGATTTGATTTGTGTGTGTGTGTGTGTAGTTAAGTTCAATGCCCGTGACCCGTACATCGTCGATTGTGTGTTCATGTGTGCTGAAATGCTGTGCTACCGGAATTTGTTTACGTTTTTCTGTGTTATATTTGCGGATGTCAGAGCGGTTGTTGTTCATGCGTGTGTATAACGTTGTAGTGGTTTTGTCTTTAAAAGATCGACCGCGGCGAAAGGATACCATTCTTTATACCATCGGACCCTACCCTACTCCTGCCTGACATGCACCACCGCACACACACCTTCCCTCCCAATATATCACATAATCACTCTCATCCCGCCACAAGGCAGCCACAAGACACCCAAGTAACACACACGTCTGCCTAGCAGGTAAATGTAGGCCTATTATCAAGTTTAGTTATGATATGTGTTTGATATTTTTTATTGTATGATATGTCTGTATGTTACATTATACCCGATTATATATGTTTTGCAATAGCCAAATATGTTGCCAAGTATGCTATGAAGCTGTTAACTCATGCTGAATTTGTTTTAATGTATCATGTTCATTACTCCACAATATGATCTGTCATGCTCAAAACATCTATTTAATTTCATAAACAGACAATAAAGCTGAAGAAGACCAAGGTCGAAAGCTTCCCACCAGCCGGCTTTCTGCAACATCTTTTGTCATCATTACATTGTCTCGACTATAATTCTTCCTAAGATGACAGAGGCGTACGGTACGAGTATCAGCATCATATATATATATATATATACTATATATATATATATATATATATATATATATATATATATATATCGCAAGAGGTGCGGCAATACTAAACAATGGCGATCGTCAAGTTTGTTTTCAGATAAGTCATCACTTCTGTTGTGTCGCGCGCCTGGGGCCTAGCCCGGATATATGAGAGCGATGCAATTTATTCTATAAGAGCAGATGACACTTGACACCCTTGCAATCCATTTTGACGTGCGTTTGCCCTTTTTTTTCCAGGAACACAAAATATTCAAGCCGGTTTGATAAACTGTACAAACTAATAGGAAAAATCCATCCTCCCTATAAAGAAGAGGGAAAAAGATAGAGAAAGCAATGCGTAGGCTTATTGGTTTTCATGTTGATGGAGTGCATGAAGGGAATTGACCCAGCAAATACCACATTTACATTCATGACAGCCTTCAATTATTTTTTCCTTGAATTGCCCTTCCGAAGAAATATCAACATCCGATCAGGAGGGACTTTCCAATTTAATTCATCTGAACGTGAGTACGCAAACTGCTTGACAGATGCGTTTTGATTATGGCCCAAGGGCTGCTACAAAGACGCCGGATTAAAAACACTGCTCAAGGTCCTAAGCCACAGGAGTACTTATTTTATCTGTCAAAAAGAAGTAAAGGACTGCTAGACAAATTTTTCACATTTCCTTTTAAACCACAATCGTATAGAACCAAGGAAGGAGCAGGTGGAGAATGATTACTTGTATTAATCTATACAGATTCAATGAGACAAACCTATATAAATAGCGCGTTCCTGCTTGGATTTTCCAGACACACTTGCATTTCATACATAACGTGCATTTTTTCAATTTATGTATAATTTCAGCTCATTTTCATAATTCTAGATGAAAAATAAAATACATTAGATATGACAAAATTAGATAATACATGATATCCAGCTCGGAGACATATAGTATTACAAAATTAAACAATACATGATATCCAGCTGGAGGCATAGTAGAGTATGGCAAATATAAAGAAAATAATGGTCGATCTTTGGAAGTTGGAATCTGAGAATGAATGCTAAAGAAATATGATGGAACCTACTTAGAAGCAAGCTTGTATAAGCGTCAGCAAAATGTATTTACCGAGGGCGCGACGGTGGCCCGGTGGCCTGGGGGCGAGGGGCCACTGAAACTTGATGTCGGGCCACCAAATTTTCCGAGAAGGTGATCGTTTCGTGGCCCGCTCTGACAGCTATAACTTGAAGAAGGACTGTTTTGTTTCCCTTATTTCGGGCTGAAAACATTTTCGAAATGTAAAGATGTCAGAAGTCCGATTAGGACGCCGGAGAGAAATGTTAGTGTCGAGCCCAGTTTTACATATAGTGTTTATATGTGTCTATATATTTTATACATGAGGCTACATATTTCATAGATACCAATTAAAGATAGATGAATATAATACATAGACAGCTGCAGTAACGAATGAAAGACCATTATTTATCTCACTGAAGCCATAATTTGTCTACGACGTCACACAATTTACCCTAGTTATACAAGTACAAAAAATTGTACAAGTATATTATACAGGGTGGCCCAGAAAGAAGGGAACACCTAAGATCTTTAATTTCAGCAATATTGTTGCAAGTATGTCATTATTTTGCATACTAATGGAAAGGCCATTCTTTTTCCAATAGAATGACACCAAGTTCTTTAATTTGGGTTAATGCGTTACGATACAGCAATATTCTCAGTTCTCACTTATTTATCAATGTACACTTTATTAGAAGTACGGGCTTTATTCCTAAACCACTCAAGAACTCACGTCACGGCCAATCATGCCTTTGAATAAACCTCGCTATTTCCAGCTAAATTTAGCATCTCAGTGAGCCCAACAGGTCGTCTCATTCACAATGATAACGGACAATGACAATAACACCGTCCGCCCACATTCCGCACATTGTGAACGCTACTGGTTCTATGGCAAACCGAATTCTCGCTGGTTTCGTTACCTCTCAGAGTGCAAAATGATCACATTTTGAAAATTGCAAGGGTTTAAAAAATGGTCCTAAACTCATCAAACGAATTAACCAAAATTAAAGAACTTCGTGTCATTCTATTGGAAAAATAATGGCCTTTCCACTAGTATGCAAAATAATAAGATATTTGCAACAATATTGCTCAAATTAAAGATCTTAGGTGTTTCGTTCTTTTTGATCCACCCTGTATATACCGGTGGGAAAATAGCAATGAAGCCTTATTGTCATGAAGACCTTTATGTGGCTGAGTCCTGTAGGCTCATTTTTCATTTGATATCTTGAAATATATCTTTCAAAGGAATACATGTCAAATTTGTTCTTGTAATCAAATTTTGCTATATTTATGGAGGCTATGTATCTCGTATTTAAATGCAATGACGCAAATCTTTCTGTAATACCTTGTAGTCATTTCTAGAAACCACCGCTTCAGGGCTATCATGGTTATATGTATATATATATATATATATATATATATATATATATATATATATACAAGGATACAAGGATACAAGGAACTTTATTGTCTGTTAAAAATACAGAAATTCGTCTTCCACTGGCATAACAAAGTAAAAGGAGCGGACAACATAGATTGCACGTATTATAATAATGGTATACAAACAGGCAAACATATACATGTATGTAAAGATACATATAGTCTTTCATACACTAGGGCCCCGCTGAAAAGAAAATGGAAATATGGACAATCAGGTATCTCTGTAAACTATGGTAACCATCAGTGATTTCTTGGTTTTGATTGGCTACAGAATGGTTGTTGCTATGGTAGTTACCATCGATTGCAGAGTTACCAATAATTGTTTCCATAGCATTTTTAGTGTGTTTGTGATTTGTTTTCATTTCTGTTGTTGTTTTTGTTTTCAACGGGGGTCCAGGTATGTGAAAGGCAGTGAAGCAATAACCCTGAAGCGACTTTTGCTAGAAATGACAGCAATTTTGTGATTTGCTTTGTTTTGTTTTTTTACAGATGGATTTGCGTCATCGTATACGCAAATGCGAGAATAGCTATGGTTTCCGAAAATATGCCAAAATTCAAGAACATACTTGGCGTGCACTTTTATGAAAGATATTAAAATATTTTTTTCTCATTTCCTCGTTTGAGGTACTTTTTTTTTCGTAAACTTCACAATACATGTTTACGATTTCTCATCATCCCCATATTTACCATATGCACGCAACGTAATTATTTTGACAGAAAAACAAAGTATATCATTGCACCCAACCGAAATAGCTACGTATTCTCTATATTCCACTTTCATCAAATCATGTCTGGTTGCACTTTAAAACGGATATAAAATTTTAGAACCGCAATGAGCAGACGTTTATTTCTTTCATTACGTTCTTTAACATAGTTCCTATAAACGATAAGTTGGGGATAATTCACAATAAAAGTTTACAAGATTCATCTTTCTGTTACCTATATCAAATCCAAGGACAATAACTTTTCATTGATATCGATTTCAAGACCAACCGAACTGAACATGAGGTTACTTTTCAGTTCATTTGTGTGTGTGTGTGTGTGCATGTCAACAACAAAAATACGTGTCTTTCTTTACAATTACAGATAGTAGGCCTGCACAAATTATCATTCAAAATTTCCCATGTAGAATATAACGTGCTGCTTTAATTAATCTCTTAAGTAAGGTTTTCTTGTTTAAAAAAAAACCAACAAATTGCTGCTCTTTAGATTACGATTATTTTCTTGAAAAACTGATCTGGTACTTTTTTGTTTGTTATCATTTCAATCGGCAAGTTTCTTGAAGAAGCAACTTCTCCGAACGTATAACGTGGTTAGGCTTCTACTCAAGCTCTTCTTGCCGTGTCTGATCCGATGTCTGATGTAGATACAGCACGCGTCAACATGGTCAAACTGCCTTACTTAAAGGAGACCTCCGGATGATTTTCAGATTTGAACATGTGAACAACCATAAATTAGTTATACTGAGGACAGAGTTTCAGAATTTATGAAAATTGGGATGAAGAATAAGGATATTTTTGAAACTTATAGCAAATTGCAATGACCAAGGATGATGACATGGCAGAGTCACCATTAGAATGCATGAGTTGGAGTTCAAGGAAGCAACATAAAAGAAGAAGGCATGCATAGATTATACACAGGTGAACTCGCAAGCAAGCGGTATTGTAATGGAATTACACTGCTACATTTCTGAAATATGTGAGCCTCCTATGTCATCATCCTTGTTCAGTGTAATTTGTATAAGATTTTCAAAGCATTGTCTCTCTGCTCAAGAACCACAATAAATTCCACAAATCTATACATGGAGCTGTTGATTTATGTACTGCATGATGTGAAATCATGAAAATTGTCTGGAATTCCCCTGAATTGGCAACGACAGAAGAAAACATTTGGCACCCACTCTGTCGTAAATGTACGGTCTCCTGAGCAGATGGTATGTGTTAACGGGTGACGTTTGTTATTCAGAAATTTCGTTATTTCGAAACACACAAATTCCGTATCCTTGGTGTTCGTGAAGGGGTTCGCTAAAGGGGTTCGTTAATCCGAATACGTGAAGAAGGTGCGTACTAACGAACCTTCCGGCATAACGAACCTTATTTCGTCTTCGGATTTAGGAACCTTCGGACTAACAAAAGTATAGGTCTATACCTCATTTCATTTTCGGATTAACGAGCCTTCGGAACTACGAACCTTCTTTCATTTTCGGATTATCGAACCTGGGTATCAATGAACCGATGTGCCAGCATGGCCTCTCGAATTAAGAACATGTAAGTAAAAACATGTCTTCCATATCAGCTGATATTGGAAGATGGGGCCATTTCTTTTAGATTCTTCTTCAAATTACAACGGTCGTCTTTCCAGTGCTATTCTAGCTATACTTGCATGTGTTACAAATTTATGAGGATTATGGTGAAGATAGTGACGACGACGACGTTGATAACGACGACGTTGATAACGACGACGTTGATAACGATGACGGTGGGTAGCTATTTACACTGTAGTTTGTTATTCCGAAGGTTTATTATCCCGAAGGTTCGTTATTCTAAAAATGAAGTAAGGTTTGTTCTTCCGAAGGATCATCCATCTGAAAATGAAATAGAAATGGTCGTATTTTTCGAATATTCGTTTATCCGAAAAAAAAATAAGATTCGTTATTCCAAACGTTCGTTAGTTCGCCCTTTCTTTCCGTTTTTACATAATAAAGGAACCTTATTTTTTCGGATTAACGAAACTTCGGAATAAATAAACCTTCAGATTAACAAATCATTATTTCATTTCCGTATTAACGAACTTCATTTCATTTCCAGATTATTGAACCTTACTTCATTTTCAGATTTACGAACCTTCGGAATAACGAATCCTTTCTCGTTTTCGGACTATCAAACATCTAGTTATAGGGAATTTGTGTACTGGGAATAACGAATTTTCGGGATGAAGAACTTTCTTTCAATTTCGGATACACGAACCTTATATCACCCAGTCATGGTAGTGATGATGACGCCAACAATGGTCATGTTCTTGTTAAACATTTTTCTCTGGCAAACTCAGGGACAACGCGTGGATTTTTTTTAACCAGAAATATGGAGCATTATGAATTCATAATCTGTCTACATCGATTTTGAAAGCGCGTCTGCGCCCGTCCACAAGCAAGAAACATGGCCTCGTCAACAATGCGAAAGGTCTTCCAGCAATGAATGAGTAGGCGGGTTCGATCAGTATTGCAAACTAGGACGGGTTGAGGAAAGAAAGTAAAGAGAGTTTGACAGAAGAGACACGTACCTATCAGTGTTCGGATAATGACTGATACAGCGCCATAGTATGCCTTCAATCCCGAGTCCCGACCCAAAATAGCAGCACGTGATTAAAATGTAATAGCGGAAGGTTAGGGCTCATTACATTTTGTCTGATTTAGTTTCAGCTTTTGTGTTGTTGTTTTGTTTTTGCTTTTTAATGCATTTCTTGGTTTTTTTTTTCTTTTTTCTTTTTCTTTGTTGTTTTTGCTTCTCAGAAAAGCAGCGCTAGTTAGAGAGACAATATCAGCTTTGGAATGAGAAATGATCAAATGCCTGGTCCCAGTTAGTTTTATCTTACCCAAACTGCGATCAAAAAGTCACAGATATCAATTCTCTGTGTAACAGATGTATTCATATCCCGGCAAGGGGACGCCTGTATTCATCAAGCGTACACCCATACGTTTGTTTGTTTCATTTTCTGGCAACCATCTTCCCCCTCCTCCTCCCTCCCTCCTCCCCCTCCCCCCCCCCCCCCCCCCCCCCCCGCCACCCCATCATCGACGGCATTTACCGCATCACAGCCCTTCATCTGTTTCTGCCACCGACCTGAGGCGCCACCGCGTCAGTTACGGCAGGGTTATCACCCGACTGAGGGTCCCCTGGCAAAATTAATATCAAGATTGCCACAATCTATGACGGTGTGAGGATTCTAGTGAAAATGAGAATCTGTATTGTATCGTATCGTATCATGTCATTAGACATTTATTGTGTAAAATATGATATTTTAGATACCAGTGACACTTTCCCAGCCTGACTTTTGACAGGGTAATGAAAAAAAAAAATAGTTCGTTATGTGACACTGCAATGTGACGTCACATAGCAAAGATATCATTAACTCAAGCCCTTTTAAGGACAGATCAATGTCTACTTCTGCACACAATATTTTTATGACAAATGCGAAGTTTGTTCTACAAACTAGATAAAGACCAGCTATAACCGCTATAAACAGTATATCACTTGGGCGTCATCACTCTTAGTTTATTTTAAGAAGTCATTTCATATTCAAATCATGCACAATTTTACTCCCATTCATTATCATTCCTGTTTGCCTTTCATGCATTCATTCATTGTCTGTTTCAGAATTGCTGACACCATTCAAGTGACTCCATCTGCCTGTCAGGATGGATCACATCCCCAAATCCCGGAGAAAGGACACCGTGTCCCCGTCGATGTTTCCCCCTACTAAATCCCTGATTTCCCTCTCCGTGAGATGAATTAACACTATATGAAAGAAAGGAGGATTGTATTGTCTGTGCTGTTTCGCCATGCTGCGTCAAGAAAGTAGAGATACTAAATCCCGAATGCCCTCGGGCAACGTGGATTGGAAAAAAACAACAACAATGATGGAAGAAGTTAATGAATTAAAGTTATGTCAGCCCTGCCTCACTACAATATTACCCTTTCGCATAAAAATGATGGATACAATGGCAGGTATTATTAAGCGACAATCTGTGACACAAACAAACTTTTTGTGGGGGGGGGGGGGGGGGGAACAAATACCTGTGTAAGGAGATGATCGAAAAATCGAATCTTGGAGATATAACCCCTTTTGCCTATCACTTTATTTCGACAGATGTAGGTTGCACTGCATTTCTTCAATAAATATCTACCCGCGTTTTCTTCTTCTTTTTTTTTTTGTAGTTTTATGATTATAAGTTTTTAATGTCATAACCATGCAATTCTTGCCAGAAGAAGAAGAAAAAGAAAAAGAGGATAGAAAAATCGAAGTCGGTATTCTAATGACAAACACGAAGAACCCCGGGCGACTTATCATTGCTGTCACTCAGTGTCAACGGAAAGACTATCGTATAACCCTCTCATCGCTGTGAATTAATTCATCTCCTATGTCATTTCCTTGAGGTATACTTGAGGTATATCGCACCTATTTTATCTCTTCCTTTTCTCCTCCCAACAACCTCATCTTCGACCCGTCTGTTTGGTGTCTTATCTTCTCTTCATTGCTCTCATTTCTCTCCCGCTATCCCCCATTCATTTCTCTCCTTCTCTCTCTCTCTCTCTCTCTCTCTCTCTCTCTCTCGATATATATATATATATATATATATATATATATATATATATATATACGAAGGCCTAATGACGGGCCGAAAGCTTGACAAATAAAAGGGAGACTAAGATCGAGAGCAACGTCCCACCTCAGTCCAATTCCTTTCAATATATATGCAACCAACAATGAGGCACCGCGCACGTTCGGGACCCAGAGAACTATCTCTCACACTATATATATACATATATATATATATATATATATATATACTCTAAAAAAGAAAAAAAAATGGGGTCACACACCGTTCCGGGTCAGAAATGACAAGGAATGGGGTCAGATATGACCCCATCCAGAGTCAGGAATTGGGTCAGGATGACCCCATTCCGGGTCTTCATGACCAAATTCCCTGTCATTTTTTACCCGGAACGGTGTGTGACCCCAACGGACCCAGTTCCGGGTCATTTCTGACCCGGATTTTGCAAGAGTGTGCATATATTTATAAAGTTTAATCTCAATAAGGGCTAAACGCCATTTTCAAACATTTTAAAGTAGATACCTAAGTCCATCATCAGACAGAGCGATTTTATGCCCTTCCAGTGATACCTCACTTGTAGCACATCAAGGAATATCCTTGAGGTAATGGTAAAAATATCTCACATATTTTTATCATAATCTTTGTCTAATAGCACTTTTTTATCGCAAATATCTCGTATTAACGGAAGATCCGTTGTCTAGTGGATAAGACGCCTGTCCGGTGATCAGCATATAGCATATAAAATATGAGATGATTTATCTTGCTTAAACCCACGATTAATGTGCCAGTGCCATCTTTCAGCTCGACGGCACTCCAATTATCCATCAACAGCTCGAAAAGGTTAAGAATCATTTGATCTGCTCCTCTTGATACGGTCAACAGAATTCCTGCTATTTTTTTAACATTATCACATGGAAATTGACACAAGCCGTAAATTGCGGCGTGACTGTCCTCAAGAGCAAAGGATAGGAATTAAGGTATAAGAATATATGAATTAAGAAGTGTATAATGTAAATAACTAATATTGAATAAAACTTTGATGTTGACGATAATCATGATGGAGAGCGTCGCTAAATGATCGCCCCTCTCTGAATCATTGTCAATTCAATCTAAATTCTGTTGTTCCTATATACCACTCAGCCACAAATTTCCTGTAATCTTGTTATTATATAATCATGAAACTAGCATGAAATCTAATTTTGGGAACACATGAACTGAATTGATGTCGTTATATACTTTTCACTTATTCAATCTTGATGACACGTTAAGACCCGTCCATCAACCCTAATATCTGACAAAGTGACGGTTAGTTGAAACTGATCTATTTCATCGCTTCTGTGCATCATTAACTTATCACTTTTGCAGCATGTTTCATCAATTATCTTCATTTTCCAGATAATGAACCATTTCGATGCAACTCGTCCTCCAGTAACTCGGCCTGCTCATTTCTGCCCACGTGTTCCCCTTCATACTCCCCTTTCTCTCCTCACCCCGGAGCGATGCGGGAAATCAAATTGGGCTCGTGCATGCCTTCCCTTTATAAGATCCAAATCAAAGATGTTTGCAAAAGGGTATCTGTGTCCAGAACTTTATAAGGTGCCCACAAAAGCGTCGTATACATATCTCAACCCTTGGAAAACGAAGGGACAAAAATCGTCCAGTTTCAACACTGATTCTTGTGCGTGTGTGTGTGTGTGTGTGTTTGTGTGTGTGTGTGTGTGTGTGCGCCCGCGCCTGTGTGTGCGTGTGTGTATATGTGCTTGTATGTTTTGTTTGTTATTGTGGTTTTTGAAGGGGGGGGGGGGTTCATAGGCGCCGGAAGTGGGGGCGGGGGGGGGGGGGCGCCCAATCCAAAAAGTGGGGGGCAAAACGCGTTTTTGCCCCCCCCCCCCCACCCCCCCAAAAAAAATGATAATAATGAATAAATAAATAGATAAAAATAAATAAAATAAAACAAATAAAACATATATATATATATATATATATATATATATATACATAGATATAAATACAATACAAATAGGGAAATCTATTAGCTAAGACTAGTAATTCTAACTCTCATAAATGTTTAGACATTCGTTTTTCGTTGCGTGTGAGCAGATTATCTTAACCGCATTCAACGGTAACCGCTGCAGATTTTAGAAAAATTCATCGTGTAAATATCAAAATGTTAGCTTTAATCCCTGGCGGATTTAGAGGCGGGCACAACTGGCCCATGCCAACCCTCCTATTGAAGCAAGTTTTAAAAATTCTTCTTTGTTTTTTAATTTTTATACGTGTGCCCCCCCCCCCCCCCCCCTTGAGAAAAAAAAAATCTTCCAGACGTCCCGGTTCCACCGCTAGTTGTTACTAACGTGACACCTGACGAAGGTAGCGCTCCGGGAAAATAGTTTTAACCCCGCCCGCAACGCCCCCCCCCCCCCCTTCTTAAATTCCAAAGCGAAAGAATATAGCTACAAACGGCAGTTTTTGGACTGTAAAATGTCAAAATTTTCAAGCTCGCTCGCTCCGCTCGCTCGCATTCAATCGCTATGCCATTCTCCTGATGTTGCTGCCAGTAATTGCCAGCAGGTGCGTCTCCCCCTTAATATCAAAAGTGAAAAAAGTATAGCTACAAACAGCAGTTTTTATACTGTAAAATGTCAAAATTTTCAAGCTCGCTCGCATTTAATCGTTATGCCATTGTAAAAAAAAAGAATGTTACTGCCAGTAATTGCCAGCAGTTGCGCCTGGGCCGCCCCCCCCCCCCCTTAATTTCCAAGCGAAAAACATAGCTACAAACGGCAGTTTGGGGACTGTAGAATGTCAAAATTTTCAAGCTCGCTCGCATTGAATCGTTATGCCATTCTCCTAATGTTGCTGCCAGTAATTGCCAGCAGTTGCGCCCGGTGCGCCACCCCCCCCCCCTTAATTTCCAAAGCGAAAGATGTAGCTACAAACGGCAGTTTGGGGACTGTATAATGTCAACATTTTCAAGCTCGCTCGCTCCGCTCGCTCGCATTTTATTGCTATGCAATTCTCCTGATGTTGCTGACAGTAATTTGTCGTTTCACACCGTCATTCCATAATCCATATAAGGAAAACTTCCAATGTTGCTCAATGACTGCGTTGTTGAATATCACATTCCGTAATGTGTTGTAGTCCCATTACATTTGCAGACTGACAGCGCACGCACACACGCGCAAGCATACACACCCTCAAAATTACTTTTCCACAAGGTGCCCCTCCCCCCAATATCTCGACCCGCGGTACGCCACTGTACATAATATATATATATATATATATATATATATATATATATATATATATGTGTGTGTGTGTGTGTGTGTGTGTGTGTGTGTGTGTGTATGTGTATATTGTGTAACATATGTATGGTCTATCGTGAGCCCCCTCCAATATTTGCCCCCCCCCCCCCCCCCCATCCAAAACTGCTTCCGGTGCGCCTGGGGGGGGGGGGGGGGGGGGTCCTTTTAATTATGTCTTAATCACCAGATTTTTGTCCGATTTAATAACCTATTTCTGTTGTATCCCATACTATAGACAGTTCTATATCCACTTAGGTAAGTGAAGTATATGACACACAAGAGATTGCCTATATATACGTTCATGATATAATTGTATTTTGCTATTATTATCAGAGCTCCCTTGAAATCAAAATTGTGACTCAATAGCGATTACTGCATTTTTCCATTTTTAAGTATCCATTAAACTCTCGGTTCGATCATCACAACCCATACTCGTCTAAGAAAGAATTAGTACGTGCACTTTTCTTTCGATAAATCATACATTGTGATTCAAATCTTTGAATCAAAAGGAATTGGGCAACAATTTTCATGACATTTCTTTTATTTTGTACAGTTCAATGACCACAGCTTACAGTCAAACCTCGTGTTGTAAATCAAAGGATCACATCTGCATCAAATGCTGTTTTCTGAAAAAAAAAAGTCGCTTGATCTAATGAAGATTGCAAAACACTGTGCTACTTGCAATGACTTGAAAACAGAGCCTTCGTAAGAGTGGAAAACGTAAACACGCTTTCTTTTTCGGCCACGGATTGCTCTCTTGGTTCGAAGAGAAAATTTTACTACTTGTACATGAGGAAAAACAGTAAAACATCACAGGGGAACAATCCCATTATTTCTGCAAGGTTTAATATTGGTCTCGTGTTGTAAATTTTAAATCGGATCGTTCACGGGACAGATTTAATTAACGCATATATTGGAATAAAATATCACATCAATACACACAGTGGGAATACTCTACAACAGGAAAAACAGACAAAAATATGGATATGTCATAAATTAAAGATTTATAGACGTATATGAACCAATTTTAAAATGGCAAAGGGAAATTTTTGAGAAAATTGCAAACCTTCTCCCATCAAACAGGCGTGTATCATTTTTATAATGCACAGAGAAATACCAAGGCGGTATTTGTGAATATACATAGGATGCTCTTTCACCTGTCTTTTCAGCTTGGAAGTCTCACACTTTACATGCTGTAGTTCCCATTCTATTAGAATAACTGTAAAAAAAATAATATCTGTAAATATCTTTCTACATAAAATATTCAAGGGTATTTAATGTTTTGTTTCCAAAGTTTTCGACGGGGAATGAGTGCTGCATGGACCCTGCTCAAAGGCTATTTCCAGCACAATTGCGTATTCACAGTTTGAATATTACTCGTGTTTCGTAAATTCGAACATACTTTAGTACAGTCCTTAATTTTGTTACGAAACCATGCCAGGCCCTGGGATGGAATAGCCTTTTGTCAAAAGACTTTTAGCACTCAAGAACCACAGCTAACTGCTTCATTTAAAGTTGACATCCCTTTGTTGTAAAGAGTATTCCCTTGGCTTAAAGGGAAAATGATTTATTCATAGCTTTCAAATGTCTGCAGATCTGTCTATTTTTGCTCTTAAGATGTACATATATTATGCATTAAATATGTGAATTAACGCAGGAATAACACGATTTCAGCTGGCTAACGACAATAATGCGAATTGTTAGCCAAAAATTTCGCCGGAAGTACTTTAGTCTCAGAGATCACACGATTGTGGTTGCTGCTTAATTCTTATAATCGTTTATCGTTTATCGACAAATCGGACCAGAGGAGTATCCACCGATCTCCAGCGCCGGACTGAATTGCATGCAGCTGGTTGCAAAATACGATTTCAAGGGCACAATCAATCATCAAGTAATGTTCTGCCATCGCATGATACTCACTGCTGAATGGGTAGGGCGCTTCAAGAATAAGAGTCGCAGGCATATGATCGAAATGATTTTACACTTCTGATCTAAATATACTCTAAAATAACTCATTATCCTGGCGAATCGCATCAACCAGATAAGTTTCTTGGTAGACCCTTTCGATATATTGCAAGCAATTTCGAGATGGTGAAAGATGAAATTTGAGACCTTCTTAAAACTATGTCTTGCCTTTATTTAATCCACGTCCTGCATTTCGAGGAGACCAATATTGGTTCAATTCTAATCTGCAGATATGAGAACTGAAACTAGAACGAGGTTGGTGTGGTTGTGCCAAAAGTAACGATTGAGTGTGTGCGTGTATGTGCGTGTGTGCGTGTGTGTATGAGTGTGAGAATATGTGTGTGTATGTGTGCGTGTGTGAAGGAAATGGGGAGGGGTCGAAAGTGTGATCGTATTGATCGTCGCTGTCATCCGGGATCGGTAATGGAGCCGCGACCGTCATATTGCATGTGCGATGGAAATGATCAGATTTGGCCCGGGCATCACCCCGACTCATATCAGATTATCTCCCAAAGTGCAAAGGACGTTCCTTTTTCCTCCCATTATTTCCCAACTCGCAGGATTGACGCTTAAATGGGTCAGAGCAAAGCAAAGTCAGAGACAGACACATCACTGTTGAATTTGAACACCTACCAGCAACTATTGACATTGATTCCATATTTCAAGCAAGGTACAAGTGGTATAGTTTGCAATATTCTAAAAAAGAAAAAAGCATATCGCTAGTGACCCATGCAATTTATTTGTGACGGCCTGCATCATAAGAGCTAATTTGAATAAACAAGACAGGGTAAACAAAAGGGGAAAATGCCGTTCAGGGCTCGTAGTATTAAGTCTACAAGTGTGTTCTGTAGAATAACCTCCCCCACCCCCCCCCCCCCAAAAAAAAAAAAAAAACCACATAAGGATCAGAAACAGAATCAGGCGTTGCAAGAATAACCACATCATCGCTTTGTTAACGCCATTTTTTCGCCCTTGGCATACCGATCTAATTTGAACTTGAAAACAAGTGCCTGTCGTCAGCAGCAATATGTACGTGATTATTCGCCGATGCTTCTTACGTTACGGCAATTGTGTAGACAGTACGGGAAGTTTACCTGCTCAAGGCAATTTTTGCTCTCGTGACCTACATACGACTTCAATTTTGAGTGGACATCTTCGAAAAACAAACACGAATACACACACACACACACACACACACACACACACACACACACACACACACACACACACACACACACACACACACACAAACTCTAACATGCCATCAATACCTTTTGTGTTACGAGGTAAAAATACGTCTCGATGGCACACGGCATGCGTTACCGCGGGGGATACGTAAATTGTTGTGTAATTAATTCTCTCCTATAACGATCATTTCGGTCACCCACGCTTCCGCAATTCTTCTCATAATATATGAAACAATAAAAAGGAAGGCACATGCAGACGGTCGTGCATAGATTATGCACGCAAGCGAACACATCATCATGCTTGTGTGTAGTAGGGTTTTACTTTTCTGTTGCTAGCGCAGAATTAAAACCCCTGATCAGTAGTTTAGAACTCTTGAGCAGGTGGTTTTCCCTGACTTTTGCGACACAGCGTGTTCCATGCGTTCAACAGGTACGATTTTCTCTTCCCACATAATCTCAGTTTTCACTGTTCTTCCTCGGGTTTTTAGCACCTCAGGCTCAACTTTGCTCGTTATGGTTCTGTTGTGCACACTCTTCCGCTGCTTTTGATCATACACCCAATGCATGTCACTTCTTTCCGACTCCATAATACGTCATCATTAAACTTTTTTTTTTCTTGTCACTTATTTCCTGTTATTTTTCCGTCCTGTTTTCTCCGAGACGAAAAAAAACAAACAAACAAACAAACAAAGAAGCTTAGGAGAAACCATGATATTGTGAAGAGGAAAACTGAGACAATAATTGCGATCAAACCATTCTGTCGCTCCGAGGCAAACGATGACGTTTCTCTTCCATAATCATGGCTTTCAGCCCCGGGGTAAATCGACGTCGTCCGTTGCAAGTACATATCTTTCTCCATTTGCCCCTCTTTCCCCCTCCCCCCCCCCCCCTCTCTCTCTCTCTCTTTCTCTCTTCTTTCTTTCTTTGTGTGTCTGTCTGTCTGTCTATCTAGCTCCATTTCTATATTTATTATTCATCTCCTATTGATTGCTGCATCTCATCTAAGTCTCGGTTAGAAAACACGGGTGCTCCACTTTCACCTGGCTTGGCAGAGATAGGTCCATTCCCGGTTTCTTTCTTTTTTTTTCAATCTTTTGCCGACATATGACAGGCTAATAGAAACGAGGAAACATTAGTGATCCTTCCGATTTCCTGTAGCCTGAAGTTCCTAATTCTCATACCCTCCCCCCATCCCCCCCCCCATCCTCATTCATCCCTCAAACTCTTGTAGCGATCTCGGAGAATGCCATGGTGAGGACAGGTTCTCATGCAGGATCAGGCTTCTCGACGCAATTTCTCACAAGTCCGGATTTCAATCAAGACCTGTTTCAGTTTCAATCAAGCAAATGCATGTTACCCATCTTTGAATCCGCTGTATATATATATATATATATATATATATATATATATATACATACATATATATATATATATATATATATATATATATATATATATATATATATAACTCTGGGCGTTGCACAATATGTACTCATGCGAACGTCGCGAGCATGCATTAAGGGTGATACTAAAATGAGGATTTTGCTTGTGAAGAAAGAGATCGTGATCGTGATTGGCGAATCCATCAGTTCATTGCCCGTGAAGCTGTTTGCTGAGCTATTTTGGAGATACGTATACTAACTATGCGTGAACCAGTGAATTCAAAGAAAGAGTGACGTAAGAGACGAAGGGAGGGAGCAGCAGATGTCTGAGAGAGATAGAGAGAAAGAAAGCGATTGTACTGTATACTGTGATCTCTCAATTTATAGAAGTCCTTTCTACCCGTTGACAGCAATGGAGCTTATTAAAAAAATCAAGAACAACTTAACATGTAATAGGTAGGTTCACACAGCACTTCCATAATTCAAAGTTACTTTGTAGTTAGCTTTCATAGATGTTAACGCATTGATATGGCTGATAACATGCATGAGTGTGGATGTATGGAAATGATCGATGGTGTTGCATGTTCATATGTACTGTGCGTATCAAAGTACAAGGTAATCCAACTTTGAAGGGCTACTATTTTATAATTGTCAGCTATGGAGGGTGCAATAGTGGTCGTGAGGAAATGGGAATTCTTCCTCTTTCCAGTGATACCTCATTATGTTGACAAATGTAATGCATGAATGAGCACATGAACTTTAAAGACAACAATGACAATTTGCACTTTTTCCAAGTTTGTGTGTTATTTTGAAGGAACAATGCATGTCTTGCTACATGCATGGCTGAGATCTTTCAATGAAAGTGGCCAAATAGGTCAGCCTGTACGAATGCAGGTTTGTGTTTAAGGTTTGTGTTTAGGGCTTCTCCTGTCATTTTATGGTTCATAACCTTGAACATGGCCACCTGTCCGATAACTTGGTCACTCCCCCAGAGGCCGAACCACACAGTCCATTTTCTCTGTTCATATTCAACACATAGCTGGCAGCTACAAACCATGTCTTGAATATGAGGAGAGAAAAATGGATAATGGTTTAGCCTTTATGGGAAGGACCAAGTTATCGACAACGTGGCCATGTTGAAGGTTATGGAGCATAAAAGGTTAGAAGAAACCCTAAACACGAACCTGCAGTCGTGCAGGCTGGCATAATGATTTGGCCACTTTCATTGACAGATCTCATCCATGCAGTAAGACATGCATTGTTCCTTCACAATAACTTGTAAACTTGGAAAAAGTGCAATTTGTCATTGTTGTCTTTAAAGTTCATGTGCTCAGTCATGCATAACATTTGTCAACATAATTAGGTATCACTGAAAAGAGGAAGAGTCCGTCTTTCCCAACAACTAACATTGTGCTCTCCATAGCTGATAATTATGAAATAGTAGCCCTCCAAAGTTGGATTATCTTTTATTTTGATACGCACTGTATTGTTTTGTGGAATTGTATCATGGTATTTTTGTTTTGTTTTTATCTTTGCTGAAGTTTGTGCCGTGCTGAAATAAAAAGAATGAATGAATGAATGAATGAGTGGATAGCATGCAATATGGTAAACAGCATACGAAAAGTCCCCGACGAGAATTATATTCTTTTTTTAGCTGGAAATAGAGGATAAAAAGGATTTTTCAAGCTTATGTTTTAGGCTACTTACAGAAGACGAATGCAATGACGGGCAGTCAGTATCATAAATATTGTGCGATTAAAGTGTATCTTGGCCATGGCATTTTATATCTTAAGTTTTCGCACCATGTCACTTTTATCTTATCTTATACAGCCACACGTAGCAGAGTGAAATGAAATGAAATGAAATGAAATGAAGTGAAGTGAAGTGAAGTGAAGTGAAGTGAAGTGAAGTGAGGTGAAATGAAGTGAAGTAAAGTGAAGTGAAGTGAAATGAAATGAAATGAAATGAAGTGAAGTGAAGTGAAATGAAATGAAATGAAATGAAATGAAAATGAAATGAAATGAAAATGAAATGAAATGAAAATGAAATGAAATGAAATGAAATGAAATGAAATGAAATGAAAATGGAATGAAATAAAGTGAAGTGAAGTGAAGTGAAGTGAAATGAAATGAAGTGAAGTGAAAATGAAATGAAATGAAAATGAAGTGAAGTGAAGTGAAGTGAAGTGAAGTGAAATGAAATGAAGTGAACTGAACTGAACTGAAATGAAATGAAGTGAAGTGAAGTGAAGTGAATTGAAATGAAATGAAATGAAATGAAATGAAAAGAAATGAAATGAAATGAAAATGAAATGAAATGAAATGAAGTGAAGTGAAGTGAAATGAAATGAAATGAAATGAAATGAAGTGAAGTGAAGTGAAGTGAAATGAAATGAAATGAAATGAAATGAAGTGAAGTGAAGTGAAGTGAAGTGAAGTGAAATGAAATGAAATGAAATGAAATGAAGTGAAGTGAAGTGAAGTGAAATGAAATGAAATGAAATGAAATGAAGTGAAGTGAAGTGAAATGAAATGAAATGAAATGAAAATGAAATGAAATGAAAATGAAATGAAATGAAATGAAATGAAATGAAAATGGAATGAAATAAAGTGAAGTGAAGTGAAGTGAAGTGAAATGAAATGAAGTGAAGTGAAAATGAAATGAAATGAAAATGAAGTGAAGTGAAGTGAAGTGAAGTGAAATGAAATGAAGTGAACTGAACTGAACTGAAATGAAATGAAGTGAAGTGAAGTGAAGTGAAGTGAATTGAAATGAAATGAAATGAAATGAAATGAAAAGAAATGAAATGAAATGAAAATGAAATGAAATGAAATGAAGTGAAGTGAAGTGAAATGAAATGAAATGAAATGAAGTGAAGTGAAGTGAAGTGAAGTGAAGTGAAGTGAAGTGAAATGAAATGAAATGAAATGAAGTGAAGTGAAGTGAAGTGAAGTGAAATGAAATGAAATGAAATGAAATGAAGTGAAGTGAAGTGAAGTGAAGTGAAGTGAAGTGAAATGAAATGAAATGAAACCTTCGACTGCCAATTGGTATAATCCACGCCATATAACAATGCGTTCCTCGTCCATCGTTAGTGAGCTTTAGATTTTCGCAACGCGGACGTTCAGAGGAAAAAAAAAACTGTTCTGCGCAAATTTGCTTTAAAAAAAAAATCGACCTCGCGTTGTCTGAGTTTGCACTATCGGTTCTGAGCCATTTTTGCGTCCGCTCAAATTTACATCGCAGAGAGCTACTTGATGCAATGACTCTATGGGGGCGCCATTTTATTTTGTATGGACTGCGTTCTCGCTACTTTGCAACACGACGCAGGGAGAGAGGAGAACGGCCAACGAAATGGTCATCTTAAAGGTCCTGTTTACCTTTGGGAACATTGATTTATAAAATTTTCAAGATATGACATTTAATGCATATGTGTAGGTCTGTCGTACCATAAAAAACATCCTATGATATAAAATTTTCGCGATAAAACCTAAAATATAAGGAGATATCTGTATTTTTCTCAATAAACCGTAACTGTAGATAGTTTAGTCTGGAAACATTTTTATTACAACTATTGTTCACATTTTGTATTCTTAACTATACTTAACATCGATTTTACCGATTTAAATTTTTACAGTGGTTGTTTCTATCACTCACTCACATTTTAGAACTAATTTTAAGCACTAATACTGGGATTTTGTTTCATGTGCAAATGGCAAATTATGCCTTTAAACGTCTGCGTCGCAAGTTTAAATCTCCCTATCCCTGCATGGAACACCATGATATCCTCTTTCCTCCTCCTCCTCCTCCTCCTCACCCCAATCTTTTTTCTATCCCTTCCTCTATGTCTCATAGGCAGTCTATTATCCATTTCTCTCCTTCCTCTCTCACACGGCTCCACGGGAAGGGGGGGGGGGGGGGGGGTAGCGGGTTTAAACCCCCCCCCCCCCCGGCCCCTAGGGCTGAAATGAAACGCCATCATGTATCAAAACCCACACACCTTTTGGTGGCTTGTCAGCCGATTTTCTCATTGAAAATTAAATGTGAAGACCTTATTTTTTTTTCGCATGTCAGCCGATTCGGGGAGAAAATTGTCATTGGGTCACCTGCCCTCCCCTTCAGGACCTTCCTTAGCAGAAGGCAAAAAGCTAGATCCGTCCATGTGTTCCAAAGTGTCATGCCAAACGAAGAATAGAAAATGATGCAGATGTTGTCAGGGGTCTCGGGCAATTGCCCCCTGGGCAATTACCCCAGACCCTTCCCCTGACCCTAAACTTAATCCTAATCCTGAACCCAATCCTAACCCTAACCCAAACTCTAACCCAAATCCTTACCCTAACCCCAATCTTTACTCTAATCTTATCACTAACCACTATTTAGCCGGGGGTAATTGCCCTGATACGGTTGCCAGGTACACAAATCGTAATAGATCGAGACCGAGATCAAGAGAAGGTACGGAAGGGGGATAGTATTAAATCTCCGTATTCACAACGTCTTGCCTTGAATTCATCAATTAGCGTATTCATTAGTACACAATTTATCTTGGGTCTTATATTTCACCCAAAAAAAAATGTTAAACAGAAGACAAGGAAAATACATGAAAATGAGGGAATGTTGAAATATTGACAGGTTACTGCTCTTCAATGTCAACACTTCGCATGAAATGTGTGCGACATGCACTAACAAAGACACGTATATAAATATATACAAGTACATGTAAAAGTATTATCATACACGTGCATTATATGAATAGGCTAATATGAAAAAAGAAGGTATATCCATTAGTATCAATTTGAAATATTTGACATTAAAGCTGCTGAAAAGAAGATAATAGAAAATCGTTTTTTTGTTTCTGTTTTGCATTCAGACTCATACAGGTAAGCATGCGTGTGTGTGTGTGTGTGTGTGTGTGTGCGTATGTTTCTCTATATGTGTGTGTGTGCATGATTGTGTGTATTCTCGTGCCCTGTAGTGATATGATGTTCCCTTTGTTGATACTATTTTGCTGAATGCCATCTTCATCTTCCAAATGTTTATTTTTGCCTCCAGTCTCATGAAAAACTCCCAAGTCTCATGAAGTTCATTAATTTGAATGCATCAGGGAACATTACTTCATCACACGCTCCCATTTTTTTCTGTACTTTTCTTTTTCTGATATGAGTGGAATGTTCATTGTCGTAATGCAATACCAGAGGACATGGGAGCATCATGTTGTTCTGACCTGAAATTTTATCAAAGAGCCCGCTTTACTGTGGTATAAGCCTGCGGGACATCGCCTCGAATGCTGCTTCCACAGTATTTACTGATTCAGAATGGATGTTGATGACGTGCGTGGGTGGTTGATTGGGGGAATGAGCGATGGCTGACTTTTGTGCGCAACAGGATTTTAGCTATATTAAAGTCGACGGCAGGGTTCTTTTTTTTCCACCTGTTGCCTCAAAACGACATTGCATGTTTTTTTTCATTTATCCTCTTACAATCTCTCCATCTCTGTCGAGTTCATTCTTTCTGTTCCTCTCCCCTCTCTCTTTTAATCTCTATCTTTCTTGCTATCTCCCTTTTGCCTTTTTTCTGTGGACAGATGATTTTGTGCATTCAACTGGCGTTGTCCACTTTGATATGCAAAGACTCCAAACCACACGCTGTTGGACCACGTCCAATCCAGAGCAGTCAAAATATAACCTGGGAGCCCTGTCAGCCATATGTAAAGCTAATACCTAGTGTATTCCATGCGTTTTTGTTTGTGTTTGTGTGTGCGTGTGTGTTTAATTCATTGATTTATTATCAATATCGATGTTTAAGTGAGAGATTATTGCAGTAAATGCCGCAAAAAGATGTTAATGATTGTCTTAAATGTATTTGCATTTTTTTTGTATCGAGAACGGGTGGTAATTTAAGCATGATTCGAATGAAATCAATAGATCACGAAAGCACAAAAACACCTGTTTGTGTGTGTGTGTGTGTGTGTGTGTGTGTGTGTGTGTCAGTGTGCGTGTGTGCGAGGGAGAGGGAAGCATGGGAGCTTATTAAACAACGAATCAAATAACTATTCTTGCTGTTTCGCCTACGATAAACTTTTGCCCTTGGTATTAACGGTACAGCTATGTATAGCGATAAAATTAAAAATACGCATTTGCCCCCAATGTTCTCCATTTCCAAATATGCATTTTTATGTAAAAGTAGAATATAGTATGGAATTAGAATGTAGCTCATAGCAGTGAATATGTTTTTATCGCTTTTTGGACAAACAATACTCAAAATAACACGGAGGAAGGGGTAGGTGGAATTTGCCTTAAATTTCCCCGTGTCCCCGCAAGTCTAGTAGCCATACAATTATGTACGTAAATAACGCGCGTATGCCAAGGATTTTAATGAATTATGTGAAGTTGCATCCCTAAAGTATTGCGCAAGAATTGACGCCATATTTGAAAAGCGATAAAAGCAATAAAATTGACATACCGTAAAATACATTGCATTTTGCATGCTTGTACTCTTTTTCACTATGTTCTTTCTATCGTGAAATCTGGCATTTTGAGGTTTGACCTCACATAGGGGTGGTGAAGGAAAAAAAGGAAGACAATTTATTCTAGAACGCTTATTCCACTCAATCTATACGTTGCCTTGCGTGACGTCAACCTTCCCGATAACACACGTTTTTTGGACCATTCGTTTGACAAATCAAAAATTCACGATTTATCCTCATCTTTTTTTGCATATTTGCTTTCATGCTCCTTTCAAGCCATGTAAGTCACTGTTCACCTCAACTGAAGAAGAAGAAGAAAGCATGCTGTTAAAGTGCACTATATGGTAGCCTGATGATGTATGATAATTATGCAGTCAAGTTAAAATGTGCTAGCTTCAGATTTGGGAGGGAAAGGGGAGTCTAGGTGAGCCAGCGATTGCTGATTGGTTATTGTTGTCTTTTTTTTAAAGAATGACAAGGATAAATCAATCTAAAAATAAAAAAGGAACAATAAGTTGATTGGCATATTCAAGATACTTTTCGGAAGATTTGGTTTATGAATTATAAGATACCATATCGTGTAGAGGCCGTTTTCCCAGTAAAGCAAATTTCTTGTCGATAACAATTTCCCCCCATCTGTAGTAGGCATATATACCTTAAAATAAGATGAAATATATGGACCCTGCACGTTATGTTTTACATGCAGTTAAACCTGTTTTCTTTTAAGTACTCTTTTTATATTTTGATGTGAATATATTTGGGTTTTTCACAATAATTTCATTGTACAAGTGGAAAAAAATAAAACTGAACTGAACAGGTATACCAATTAGTTTCGTCTTTGGGTTTCTATCGTTTCGACTCTATTGTTTATCTTATATAATGAAATATATATATATATATATATGTATACATATATATGTAAATAAAATGTGGGTGTATGTGCGTTGTTTGTGTATGTATATTATATATATATATATATATATATATATATTAAGTATATCATCATCCATCTGCTAGTAAGTCGGAGTTTTGCTTCCATTAACTGACATTTTTTCTCTTGTCTTTATGATTTCTGCTAATCATTGAAAATGGTGAAAATGCTCCATATAATCTGAAAGGGAGAAGACCAGAAGCTGAAAAAAAAACCTTCATGAAGTCTGACCCATGCCACGTGACTCTTCTAGCATGAAGGCTGTACTCGATCAGAGTAGAAAAAACAAATCGTCCATCTTGCCTCAAAGGTTTCAAGGTAAGATTACACATCAGGGTAAGCATATGGGAAGAATGATTTACCAAAAATGGCATTTTGATGTATTAGCCACGCACTGAAAGCAGAGACACGAAAACGGCAGAAATTTCTCGAAGCAAAGAATCGACGTCGCAGATTTTATGTGCGGCGGATCTGGTGGTTCAGGTTGGCACGTGGAATGAAAATGTCAGGCAAAATATTCTGTACGAGATACGTGATTTCCATCTAGGTGAAAGTTCGTTCAAGCATCTATACAGCTGTCAAATCACATGTCAAGCTCTTCCATTAAACTTTTGCTGCACTCTTCCGCCCACCCCCCTCCTTCCCTTCCCAGCTTGTTATCATATTCATAGGCAAACTCACTCACTTATATCTATCCATTACGTTGGCCAAGGTAAAAGCAACTAGGATAAGGAGAATAATGTAATTCATATCTAATCTATGAGACGGTATAAAAGTTGTTCAACCAGGAGAATTTCTCATGCGAACATTGTGTAGTCAATCAAAAAATGTATAGTTAATTCAATACATATTACAGCTAGTATATTCAAGGATATTCACATGGACTCATTTCCATGTTGAACGACATCGTATAGAAATGAATTTAATAATCCCATTTTTTTTCTTGCATGCAGGGAATGTATTTTTCTTCATTACAATATAAAAATAAATCGAAGAAATATTCAATTTTGTTAAGCTCAAAATTCGATAAAAGTTTCTCTGGTTTCTACATGAAAGAAGATGGCACAATCGAAATGAAAGTTGCGAATACAGAGAGAGCATAGATTACATCATATTATATCAAGAATTGTACCGTTTTTAAAAAGAGAAATACAAAAACCAAGCGAATATACGTAGTTAATACAGAGCAGAGATATCTCAAAATAGACCAGAGATTATCCAGATAAAAGCAGTCCTGAGTATTTCCAGGTAGTTGATTCAAAAGTATGGGTTTGCACACTGAAAGGCTATATGTCCGTATATTGGATTGGATTATTCCGCTAAAAAAAAGAAGAAGACTGGATTAACCTTATAGCCTTCTAGCCTCTGCACAGCATTAGGCATGTAAAATCATACAGTTCTGGTAACGACAAAGATGCAGTGGTGATCTTAGACTCTATTGCATATCTCGGGAAATCATTCGGCATTCTTACAACAACATTACGTAACCTATCTTTCATTAGGCTGAAATATATTTGCGCGTTACAGTGAACATTGCTGTTGTTGATCATGTTCATTGTCTTAAAGGTTTATTCAAAACGGATTTACTTCTTCCCCTGCCTCTGTCGTGAACAAGAAACAATGATAGCGGATAGCCAACATCCACTTCCGTTGATTTATTCTCCGCAAGGCAGAATCGACACCCTTATAAACGCCACCAACAAAACACACAACACTTTATAAAGGTTTTGCACGTCTATTGTCTATAAAACACGATTACTCCCTCCCCCCCCCAAAAAAAAAAAAGAAACACGAAAACGGCATTAATGGAAAATTTTATCAATACAATGTAGACATAAAGTAGTGTTACTGTATACAGTACATTTCCCTAGGATGGGATTAGTAAGTAGGAAATATACTAATATACAATACACAGGATTTGAATTTTTTTTCTGAGTTGTGGTACACTGTACGAAGCGAGTTAGTCAGAATGGGGAGTACTAGTAATCAATGTCGATGAAATCATCAAATTTATCATATCGACTAAACATCTATTAGACTCAAAGACCCCATCGTCATGTCACAGTCACAACGTATACCTTCATATAAATATCATATGTATAGATATAAATATATATATATATATATATATATATATGTGTGTGTGTGTGTGTGTGTGTGTGTGTAAATATGATACTATATTTTAATATTCGTATATAACTATTTGATATTAACATAACGTACCACACGTATATAACGTGCACCCTTACCACTCCAATGTACAATTTCGAAAAATGTATTTGTGATTGAAAGCCGAATAAATAATGATAATAATAATAATAATAATAATAATAATAATAATAATAATTGTTTAATCATGACTTTATTCAAGTTCAAGTAAGTGTGAGAATAACAAATATACAAAAGAACCAGGTCCACCGTTTCATTCAAAACGAATGGCAGGTTTAGACACGTACATGGGGATACAAAACAACAATATTAGAGTTTACATTATTGCAACCCATATCACACATAGAATATCAGATATTACCGGTGATCAATCAATAAAAACAATAAATACATAATACTATTTCTGTGTTACGATAACAGCAGTTATAGTTTCTAATGAATATAAAATAATTTGTGTCGCTACGAAGGTTTCGTCATCTGATTACTCTTTCCTCAGAATACACAATAATTATGAAGATTAACTTCATTCACGATTGAATTCTATTTGCGAAGCTTTCACATTCAATCTATGCGAGCTTCAAACGCCCAGCAGCAACGAAAAAAAAAGAGCCCACACCAACATAGCAAAACCTGGAATAGACATAAACGAATATCATCATGCTATACTGTCGCGGGATTGTAGTACCTTGCAAAAAATATACGTGACTGTGATGAAGTTTGTATGTTGCGCGAGTTAATGAGCCATGAGCAAGCGTGGTTCAGTCAGCTGGAGTGTAGGTGGGAAAAATCAAACTACCCAATCGTCACATTAGCTTCCACAGCACACCACAAGATTATTTTCAGGGTGTGTTACTATAAAAACTGTTCTCCAGCTGGCATGGCTTGAAGAAAAGGTTGTTGTATATTCAAAAGCACGTCAGCGTTAACCTGGTTTATCTGTTCCCATGATAGTTCGAGTTCTACGTAAGACAAAACAAAATTGTGATAATACAAGAGCACCATGAAACAAGTAATTAAACTGTCAATCATCACAGTTGAACGTAACAGAGTCCTCAGAGTATATTGTTAACGCTCAGTCATAGCGAAACTTCGGATCTTCGAGAAGTTTCTCCAGTTCCTTGTTGAATGGCTCGTGGAAGGCATTCAGGGCTTGTCGCGTGTCCTCCCGCGCCGTCTTTTGACTGATTTGGGTCCATCTCGTCCCAAGAAGTTTGTGTTCCTCCGTTGCTGTCAGAGGTCCTGAGAACGGAAGCAAAATAACTGGCATTATGACGTGCACTCATTAATAGGTGATGGTAGACGCTGGATGTTTTGTACACTGGCACACTGAAGTGTGTAAACGATAGGTACAGCAGCGCAGTAGGGTTTCTTAATCCTTTCACTGCCAGGAACTTTGGACAGTATAGTCTAGAAACGTCTATCAAGGTTTTCTGTACCAATCGTCACTCAAAGCACGCAAAGGGTTAGCTAGGAATAGGAATACGTAATTCCTAAAAATGGTCGTATAGATTACAGAGCTATGGATGCTGTATAACGGCGTGTGTGTGGAATACCTTTGGCCTTCCAACCAATTCGCGACAATTGGATCAGTAAGATATCTGTGAAAAAAAAAGATATTTGTTCTTCTTTAAGGTGGCGTCACGCTGTCCCGAAATTACCACAAGATGACAATACGAATAATATGGAATTCTCAATTTCATGTGCGAAGTTGGCAATGAAATCGGTCAAAAGCCGATCAACAGCCAAACAAGTAAGATGCCTAAAGAAGGTCCCACGATGGCACAGGAACCACACATGAGGGCAGGACGAAGAAGCAAATATTTAGCAAGAAGTTTACCCGAAGGAAACACGAAGGAAATACGACGGCTACACGAAGATATATGCCACCCCTCACGATCTTGCTGCTGGAGCCTGAGAAACTCCACTGGCCGTCATACGGTTGCTTAAGATGCCCTCACGAATGGCCCTACAATGTAGGTTTATACGATCAGAGCCGAATCTTAACATTTCCTTTATTGTGTGTCCATCATCGCTCAATTCTAGGACAGTGGTGTGACGGTTGCATAAATATAATGAGATGTCTTTAGAACTTGAATCTTTGTTGAAATAACGTTTCAAAGGCACCTGCAATGTCGCTGTCTGAGTGGCTGCTTCTTCATGGAGACTTGACACATTAAAAGTATATATACGTGTATATATATATATATATATATATATACATATATATTTCGAATTCACGTATTGGCTCCAATATAACGAAGAATCAAGAAATAAACTAGTACACGTGTAATGCATTATTTCGCCAATAAAGAATGAGTTTATTATACTCAAATTTTCGGTGGCCTCCACCTTCTTTAGGAGTCTTCCCGTCGAGACTCCTGAAGAAGGTGGAGGCCAACGAAGATTTGAGTACAATAAACTCATTCTTTATTGGCGAAATAATGCATTACTAGTTTATTTCTTGATTCTTCGTTATACACACACACACACACACATATATATATATATATATATATATATATATATATATATATATATATTTCATCTCTCTTTCATACTGGCTACTTACGTATTCCCAGGAACTCCACGATTTGTCTAAACACGGCCACCTGGTCTTCATGCCAGTCCTCAAGACGCAGTACCAAGACTCCTTTCCGTGAGTAGGCGTTGAGCCAGTCTTTTAAATAAATATGATACAATCCCACGTTGAGACCTTGAAAAGTCGTATACGGCTGGTGTGGAGAAAAAAAATGAAAATCGTGAAACCAACAACAAAAAGAACTTTCCAACGAACTTCCGGTTATGTATGTACGGAAGCACACACAACACTTTGCAGGTGTACAAGTAAGTGTCTTAAACGTGAAAATCTTGTGCAAGAATGCATAAACCCTTAAACTTCGATTCCAGGCTTGTTTAATGCTCCTCCTGATATTATTTTTCAGTTAAGGAGAAACAGAAGAAACTTTGCGCTGATGATTAGACAAAGATTAAGATGGAGGCTTACCCACCGAGCAAGCTATTCACATCGCATTATATCAAACGGAATGATGACCCGTGATTATGTTTGTGAAATGAGTGAATGCAGCAATACGAGTAGAACACATCAGTGAAGTTTGCAGAAGTACGGGCAATCCCTTCAAAAGTTATGAATTTTTATACGGTGCCTCCATTGCTGGATGAGAAGACAACATTACTTCGTGACGTCAATGCAGGACAAGAATATCAAGAAAGTATAATAAGTTTGCAAAGAATTCAAGATATTTCCATTTTACTAAGGTTATTTGTTTTAAAGAGCACTTGAAATACCTCTTTCAGAAATGGTTACCCTTGTCCGATTTTCCTCAAACTTCAATAATGTACTCTACTAATATTGCTGCATTTATTCAATTCACACATAGTTGGGTATTATTTCTTTAAGCATGATCTAATTTAAGTCTATTATTTTGAATGTCTCACCCCCTTTTTTGTAAGATGAACAACGCACGACGAATCACGCTTTGTACATTACTTGTCCTGGGATTGATCAACTTCAAGTCAAGCCACACTGAGACATATTCGAATAAGAGTACAGCTGTAAATACCGAGAAGAGAAGGATGTAAATGATTCTGACCAGCGAGGATCGATTTCAGCGCTTGTAAAACCGCGGAAAGGGTCACCATAATAATTATGAGTCTCGAAAAGCCTTATCTCGGTCAAAGACCTCATTTTAAACACATAGAGTGATAAGAAAACGGGTATGAAAGGTGGATGCAGTAATCTTTACTCAGCCTAGCTATCCTACAGGTCTTAATAAAGACAAAAGAGGAATTGTTGTTATGAAGAGCGTCCGTCCACTTCTGCGCGTGAGGCCCATGTCGAAACTCTCGAACAATGAGAGAGTACAGGCGGCATGGAAAGCGGCACATTGCTGTTGACGGAGCTAAATTGGCGCCCTTGCACGGGCGTATCTCTCTACACTCACGCCACAACCTATACTGTGAGCAGGGAGGTGAGACTCACCCCCCTGCTGTGAGGGGGTATGGTTAAAACCCGCATGGATCGTTCCTGATTCGCATGATGTGTGTATGGAGGCCATCCATGCCCCTGACTGGCCCTTTAGTGAGTCGTACTTTAGGGACCTCCCCCACCTCCTTCTCTTTTCTTGTCTCCTTTCCTTCATCATCTCTTTAGAAAATAAGGATTGAAGAAAAATGAGGAATATTATCCTCCTCGATTCGGCAACGGAGCAGGAAGTGTGTAAACACTCGTGCGATGGTCGTCTAGGTGAGCAAAGAGCAATGGGGTCAATCCGAACTACGGGCCCTGTATGCCTGGTGAACCTTTAGCGGATTCCCCTGTGAGCTTTGTAGCGATCGATCACGCAATATCGCTCCTGACCTGTATGATGCGCACGCTGCCCCAGTAAACAGAAAGAAATTCCGAATTCATAGATTCATCTCCCTCGTCGAAGGCATTAACCCTTCTTGCGTACAATTCCTTCCAATTCCCACTTTCAAAAAGAAAGAATAAGAAGATAAATGTAATTTACAAAATGACAAACTGTAATAGCTTATGCCATCTCATGCTTTGGCGGGGACATGATTTGCGATTGTATTCGAATCTGGTATCTATTTATAACTTACGAGTGATAAACAAGGGAAGAAATGTAGGGCTCGCACTTCGACCCAAAAAAACAGAACGTTTTGCTTTTGATATCGATCTTGCCGCAGTCGACGCCATGTGTGAGGTATAAAGACAGTCTATCTTCTGTAAGAGGAATTTTGTGTGTGTGTTGGTGTGTGTGTGTGTGTGTGTGTGTGTTGGTGTGTGCGTGTATGTGTGTGTGTGCGTTGTGTGTGTGTTCTATATGTTTTCTTTATGTCCTGTTACATGACTCAATTACTTGTAAAGTACCTTAACTAGAGGCTTATCGGATTCTTACAGTTGAATATTCCTTGTTGTCGTGCCACATTCGTGACATGATAGAGTTACGTCTTCTTTTTTAACGTGATTGTTAACGTTGTATAACGCTGGAACTTAATTGTAGAGGCACCTCATGCGTATTTTATTGTCGTGTCAATTACTTGCTCCTGCATGATCGGAAAAGAAATGCTCTGATCAATCTTCAACGATGGCTTTAGGCGTTGCGTGATTCCATCGACAATGAAATTTTCTGGCCGGTGATTTTCTATCATGCAGTTTGTCAAATCTTCCTCATTAAGGAAATAATAAGATGTTGTTAGATGGGTTCAACGCTGAGAACCTTTGTGTGATTATTTTTTTCGTTTGTTTATTTGTTTGCTTGCTGATACTTTTCTGCATTTATTTCAAAATAAATTTTGACACTGATAATGTAATGAATCATGACAAAATGATCAGATCATAAACAAAGTTTAGGGAAAGTAGATATATTCGATCCATTCTTTTAGTAAAATAGATACAATAAATGTGATTATTGCAAATGGCGAGACGATCATAAGTCATTGTTTAAAGTGATAGTGGCACAAAAAAAGTATGGGTGCGGAGAACTCAGAAAACAAATGTCACTATAATGATTTGCCACTTTGTATAATTCCAAGGGAAACTGCACACGTTTTTGTTTGTTTGGTTTTTGTTTGTTTTTTTGCTGTGGGTGCAAAGTGTGTTGGTGCAGTGTGCATATTGATGGAAATTTTGACTTTGCGGATTATAATGTTGCCGTCGTTAGGATGAGAGAGATTTTGTTTGGTACAAGAAAGAAAAAGAGAAAACCTAACATAGGTAATACGTACATAATAAATAAAATAGAGTGAAAACAAAAAGAATTTGCACCTGTGATCGAACAGTGTGAAAGACACGACATGACGAAGCCCAAATTGATCATAATGAGCAAGACCGGCAGTGTTTAACTACCAACTTTCCAGGTTTATGCGTAGCACACTTGATGTCTTGAATTATAGACGAACAGACTGGATGCTGGTTCCATGCATCTGCACATGAAAGGTATGTCATTTGTTTTTCCTATAATAGGTTGCGATTCATGAGTGCAATTAAAGAGATGATATGTTTTAAATATTGTAAATGTTATAGTATCTCTGTTGCTACGAAAGGGTCCAGTGTACAGATCGACAAAAAAGAAATCTACCAAGGCGTACAATACATATCAATATCATCTATCTATCTATCTATCTATCTATTTAAGCATCTATACATTTATACATTTATTTATCTACCTGTCTATATAATCCGTACATACATAGAAACGCGTGTGTGTATCAGATTATACATTTATGAGCCTATAGAAAGAGAGAGAGAGAGAGTGTGTGTGTGTGTGTGTGTGTGCGTGTTTGTGTGTGTTTGCGTGCGTGTACGTGTGTGTGTGTGTGTACATGTTCCTAAGACCTCTCTTCACGTTTGTTTGTTTCTTTCTTTCTTTGTGTCTTTGTGTCTTTCTTTCTTTCTTTCTTTCCATCTTCCACTTGACAAGATGGCTGGATAGTCCATATACAATGTATTCATTGCGTTCCTGATAGCTGGTCTGCCATTGGGCCCAGTTTTATGTATGCTTGGGTTGTATGACTCTTGCAAATGGGACGTCCATTATGTCCTAACCGAGGCACAGAGTATTTTGCCTCTGCTACAGGGGACGGCATGATAAGACACAGCATTACTTGGATTCGAACCCGCGCCCAAAACCAAACCATTCGATTGAACGGCAGACACGCGCTATACCGACTGAGCCACCTCGCCACCCTTTAATTGCGTGCGACTATAAACGTACGATTTCATTTGATGCCGATCTTATTAGTCTTATCTAGCTCATCTTTCTCCAAGAATTTACATACAGAACAGAAGAGAAAGACTACTGACACACGCCATCAACCCCATCTTGGAACGCCCCCGGGCTCACGAGTTCTCCGATCTCAAATGCACGTGTGAAGTGAAAGACAAACGTCTCTACTTCATGCCTTAAAGACTTTAAAAAGTGAGAGACGCTACACGATAAAAAAAAAAAGAATCTTGAATCAGCTCACGTGATTGCTCGGCTGATCGGACGATTTAAGTCGATTAAATGCTGCTCTGCGATGAAGCTAACACTCCCTCGCATTAATTCTTGATTCACTGCGCTGAGGAAAAAAAAACACGCAAATATACAGCATTCATTCATTGTCACTTCGGTGATTTTTGGGGACATGAAGGTGAAAGAGGTAAATCCAGGATTAAGTTTTAACGGTGGTGGGGTTGATGAAAAGAAGTGGTGCCGAATTAGTAGATGTTGTATCATGTAGGGGGTCTTAAAGGAAAAAGCAGTCAGAATAAGAACAATGTTCACGGGCCACTTGTATTTTTATCTCTTTTAGCATGCTTGTCGCAACGAATCCTTTCCACCTCCCTGGTCTAATAGAGGAATATCCTTGCCAGCAAACGGGAATTCTGAGCAAAATGTCATTCGATGCATATCAATCGAACCCTGCACTATTTCTTCGTTGTTCAAAAAAAAATGCCCACAGACCAGCCGTAATTGAGGCTGATATAATACTGTAGCCTCCCCGCACAAGCACGCACGCACACATACACACACGCACACACACACACACACACACACACGTACTGGTACAAGCCTTCAATAGTGGACTAGGTATAAAAACCTGACAACAATGGACATCTCTGGTAGAAACCTTCAACTGTGGACATTATAGCGGTGCCTGACATGCAAAGACATGGAAACGTCTAGAAAACAAAAAAACTCAAACATCACATCCAATTAATATAATTGTTACTTTTATGCATCACCATTATTAACAGTATTATGATTATATCGTAATTATCAAAATCATCAATATTTCTGTCCATAATTTATGCATTATTGAAGCACTGTGGATAATGAAATATGCTCAACTGACCTTGTTGTAACACGGACAACCAAGGGATACTATCTTACTTTAAATCATGGATTTCTGGAAATGAGTAGAATACACTTTTCAATCATGGACTTCTAAAGTACAGGCATTTTCCGATCATGGACCTCCAAAGTGATATACACCTTCCAATCAAGGACCTCTAAAGTGAAATACACCTTCCAATCATGGACCTCTTAGGTGAAATACACCTTCCAATCATGGACCTCTAAAGTTGAATACACCTTCCAATCATGGACCTCTAAAGTGGAATACACACTTCCAATCATGGACATCTGAAGTAGAATACACCTTCCAATCATGGACCTCTACAGTGAAATACACCTTAAATTCATGGACCTCTAAGGTGGAATTCCCCTTGCAATCATGGACTTTTGTAGGGGAATACACCTCCAGAGACTCCAACCCCAAGCACCTTCTGATCTGGAGATTCTCCCGCCTGAAACCCTTAGCAAACGGGAGACTCCAACTTGATGTGTGCGAAGCGCTAAATTCCCAGGGTTCTAGATGCTCTCTGGTGCTATCTAAGGCTTATTTTTTCAACATACGATAGAAATAAGTAAGAAATTCTTTCCAACGGGAGACAAAGAGCCAGGGCGGGGGAAATTAAATCTCAAGCGGGAGAACGGGAGATTTTGCAAAAATGGGTTTTCGGCGGGAGATCTCCCGTCGAAAACGGGAGAGTTGGAGTCTCTGCACCTCCCAATCATGAACTTCTAAGGTTGAATACAATTTCCAATCATGGACCTCTAAGGTGGAATACACCTTCCAATTATGGACCTCTAATATGGAATACACCTTCCAATCATGGACTTCTAAGGTGGAATACACCCTCCAATCATGGACCTTTAAAGTGAAATACACCTTCCAATCATGGACCTCTAAAGTGAAATACACCTTCCAATCATGGACCTCTTAGGTGGAATAGACCTTCCAATCATGGACCTCTTAGGTGGAATACACCTTCCAATCATGGACCTCTAAAGTGAAATACACCTTCCAATCATGGACCTCTAAAATGGAATACACCTTCCAATCATGGACCTCTACAGTGAAATACACCTTCCAATCATGGACCTCTTAGGTGAAATACACCTTCCAATCAAGGACCTCTAAAGTGAAATACACCTTCCAATCATGGACCTCTAAAGTGAAATACACCATCCAATCATGGACCTCTAAAGTGAAATACACCTTCCAATCATGGACCTCTACAGTGAAATACATGCACCCTCCAATCATGGACCTCTAAAGTGAAATACACCTTCGAATCATGGACCTCTACAGTGAAAAACACCTTCCAATCATGGATCTCTAAGGTGAAATACACCTTCCAATCAAGGACCTCTAAAGTGAAATACACCTTCCAATCATGCACCTCTAAGGTGGAATACACCTTCCAATCATGGACCTCTTAGGTGGAATACACCTTCCAATCATGGACCTCTAAAGTGAAATACACCTTCCAATCATGGACCTCTAAAGTGAAACACACCTTCCAATCATGGACCTCTAAAGTGAAATACACCTTCCAATCATGGACCTCTAAGGTGGAATACACCTTCCAATCATGGACCTCTTAGGTGGAATAGACCTTCCAATCATGGACCTCTTAGGTGGAATACACCTTCCAATCATGGACCTCTAAAGTGAAATACACCTTCCAATCATGGACCTGTAAGATGGAATACACCTTCCAATCATGGACCTCTACAGTGAAATAAACCTTCCAATCATGGACCTCTAAAGCGAAATACACCGTCCAATCATGGACCTCTAAAGTGAAATACACCTTCCAATCATGGACCTCTCAGGTGGAATACACTTTCCAATCATGGGCCTCTACAGTGAAATACACCTTCAAATCATGGACTTCTGTAGTGGAATACACCTTCCAATCATGGACCTCTAAAGTTGAGTACACCTTCCAACTATGGACTTCTAAAGTGAAATTGTATACCTTCATTTCATGGGACTCTGAAGTGGAATACACTTTCCAATCATGGACTTCTGAAGTTGAATACACCTTGCACTCACAGAATGAACTGCTTAATGAAAATCATTTCTTGATATGCCGCACTTCCCCATATAATAAAATCAGAGCCTCATAAAAATATTGAACTTGTGATTTGTAATTCTTAATGGTTAACCATCACTAATGTGGCCAAAAGATTACCTAAACATGTGCCATATGACTTATCATGATTTTTCTGTTAATTTTTGTCAGGTTTCTTGGATCTGCCCACAAAAATTTTCAGAACCAAGATACTGGTTTTGACCATCACTTGTCAATCATCAGCCAGTAAACATTTGAATGATACTGCTATGCCACATAGTTAGTGCTGAGTGAGCTCTGACAATGGCATGATACGATACACCTGCAAAAGGAAGGTAGTGAAGGTGTATTTGTGGAATGCAATTGTGAGAGATCACTTAGTTCTCACAAGATGATGTCAAAACCAGTATCTTGGTTTGGATGATTTTCTGTGGGCAGATCCAAGTACTCTGAAGAAAATTAACAGAAAAATTGTAATAAAATATATGGCACATATTTAAATAATCTTTTGTGATGGTGAGATTATTATAGATCAACACAAATCAACATGCATTTGCATTTCATAGGACCTTTATGGTGTATGTACCAAGTTTAATTTATCCAATTCATAATCAAGTTCAAACATACAGTGTATAATGAAGTGTAAATTTTGTTTTGAAACCTGACCTTGGACCTAATTCACCACCAGGAAGGTATTCACTGATATACCCTCTACTCATACATAGACATACCAAGTTTTGTTTTGTTTTGTTTTGTTTTTTTTTTGTTCTTGAGGTGTAGTGGTAAGAAATTATGATTTCAAATGGAAGACGGCAGGGAGTGAAAGTGTATACAAAATGCTTCTGGCACCACTTATTGGAAAAGGTACACAGAACAGCCTATTGTAGTTTGGCAGAAAATTCAAAATATGAAAATCACTAGAACTAGATAACAAAACTCAACTGCAATTGAAATTGTGCCTACAAGGAATTGTGCCTACAAAGTGAAAATGCAAAACATGAAACACACACTGAAAATCACTAGGACAAGAGAAATTCAACTGCACAAAGTTACAAATTGTGCCTATAACACAGGTATTTAAATCCAGTCTAAAGAATATGAGTAATCTACTCATTTTGCTTCAATGTGACTAGCAGCAGCTCAGAGGCTTTACACTTCCAACTACACCAATATGAATCAGCAGCTTCCAACTATAAAGGGTAAGAGCATGTATTCTTTAAAGAAGCCTGTGGCTAACAATCTTCTGAAATCTAAATGACATCAGTCTTCGGATATGCCCCCACCCCCCCCCCCCCCCCAAAAAAAAAAAAATGCCATGTTGCCCTCACCCGACTGATCATAAAATACGAAAAACACAGGGTTGGATTTTATTCCTTAGTGAGAAAATATCAGATTTGGGCAAAGAATTTGCTAAAATATGTATGCAATAGCTTTAAAAAACACTTCTATATGCATTTTGACTGTATTCTGCCCATGTTTTCCCCCATTTAGAATATTTTAAAAAATATTGGAAAACTCGACTCTCTTACTTTAAACAACTGCACATTAAAAAAAAAAATATCGACTGACCAACCCAATTTTCAAATTTTGTGCATGTTAGGGCAATATAACATATAACATATATATATATATATATATATATATATATATATATATATATATATTAGCTTAACAGATGCTATCACAAAGAAGTAGTGGAAATACTACAAAAAATCACAATGTTCATTTATCAAAACAAGAATCTCTGAGCCTTAAAAAGTGATTTTCTGATCTGTACCTGCATACATGAATCAATTAAGTGAATTGCAAATTAAAATGTAATTAGTTGATCTGTACCCATTAATGTATCAAGTTGATTGCAACAATGCAAGCCATCCATATAAAGTAATAAGGATAACAGGCACTGAAAATGTTGAGCTTTTTGTCCTGTCCTATGACCAACTAATGCCCAAATTACACGTACATGTACCACGTTCCATTTAGATACATTAGCCCATGCTGAAACGACCTACATGTAGCTGAAATTGACGTCATGGCCTGATCACTTCATTGGGTGATATTTTCTCTGCCTTAATTCATGCCAAATTTCATCATGATCTTCAAAATATGTTCATACACTTCTTATACCCAAGAAACCACTTTTATGGGTGAAATACCTACATATGTCAGAGTAGTACATAATGACATGGACATTGTGCTGCACAATTACTACCTGGGTAAATTGTACAATCAGAGTCATTGATGCAAACAGCAGCAATTGGCTGATGAACTTTGTAAACTGTAAAACAACTTCTGAATGCAAAATTAAACAGGAAAACTGGCAACAAATTGGTTGAAATAGTGGAACCAAACATACTGTCACAATATTTACTGACAGAATGTCACTTCAATGCACTGCATGGCAGGCATGTATTAAACAATAAGAAAACATGCATTCAATGCATTTCTCAAGGCTCAATAAATAACAATACATACACATGTTAGTACATATATCTTACATGTTGTACAAGTTTCTTCTTATACAGTGGAACCTCATTTTAATGAGGTCACATATAACAAAATCTCTTAAAACAAGGCAATTTTCATAGTCCCACCGACCTCATTATTCAGAGGTTCCACTGTACATCATTCAAATCTCATGGGGAGGACCATGGCTATATACCGGTCAACTGCAAACATTGCTGAGATTATTTTCATGTGTATGCATGGCTTTGAGTAAGGGACCCAAAGAGTTAAGTTTTAGATAACTTGAAATCATACATATACAGACTGGGGCAACTTAATTTTTGTTATCTCCAAATACATTCTACATGGGCCTACACAAATGACTTTAGTATGTCATATTTTAATGAGAAGGCACTAAATTAAACCTGTCTCTTTTCTTGATTTTAGGTCACCAAACTGTTCCTGCAAAGAATGAATGGAGGCTACCATTGCTGTCATTCGAGACCGTCTCTCGTCTCATGACGCCCTGTGCAAACTAATCAATAAGCAAACATTAGCCATTGTTGCAGTTACGTCTCACAGATTTCTAACAAAGCACAGGCAATTCAATGGCTGCCTCCTATAGTCCTATTCTAGTACCCTCTCATCAAACATTTGCCATTTTAGAGTTATGTGCGTTCTTAAAATAACGTTTAACATAGATTTGACATCTATAATGGGGTAAACTTTCAACTCTTCTTTTATACAAACTTTCTTCTCAATTGTAACACAGAAAAAAACAAACAACCATGTATGCTGTTAAGTGTTCAAAGCAGAATACAGTAATGCAAGTATAGAGGGTTATATTCCCACTAGCATTTCAGAACTTCTTATCAATTACTAGTACATAAGATGTTAACCCAATCTATACAGAAACTGGGTGGACCCTGTGTAAAGTCTATGGGGGTTCCAGAATCCCATACGAAATGAATTTTAAAGAACTAGCCTTTTGTACACAACCTGATGACATTTTATGATCTTACCTCTTTCTCAACTTCACTTCCGTCCAAAATACAGGAATGTATCATCAATATAATTTACCCTCTATGACATAAATGCTTTAAAAAAGTAAACAATTGTAAGCAAGGATTATGTCATCAACAGACTTAAACTACAAGATAAATTAATATTTAGTAATTCCATGCTATCCATAACCTGATTTCAGAGCTCCGTGGCACTCCTTAAAAGCATTCATCAGATGATGAAAAATGTACAATTAAAACAAATTAAAGTGAAACAGCTAGGTTTATGTCATCAACGGAATATTCAACTATACACATAACTTCATGCAATCCAAATCCTGATTTCAGAACTCCTTTCATGGAATTCATTATATCGCATTCATCAGATGACGAAAAATTTATTACTTATACCCAAGAAAGCAATTTTAAAATAGCTACATGTACATGTACTTGTACATGTATCGGAGTAGTACACAAAGAATTTTATTGCAAAACAACTTAAGTGCCTTTCTCATTATATAACATTATTTTATAATATTTTTGAAGCTACATGTATGATCAAAAGTATTGAAATTTTATCAAATATTTCCTTTAAATTTCAGCAGTTTAAAGGCATTGGTTAGAATCATTTAATAATGATCAAAACTGTGCTGGTTTACCTGTTTATTTCTCTTCAAGTTGGTGAATAAACATCCAAGATACAAAAAAAAAAAAATGAAAATTCTGCACTCACTATAAAGTTAGCTTTGAATTTCTATTTGTTTCTCATATACAAGAGTAATTACAGCACAGTAGTCATCTTCTGATGGCATGTGAGACAGTGCAGCTCAGATTTTTCAAAACTGGTAACAATGTGAACTTATGCCTTTACATCTCAAGTATCTCAAGTTGACCAAAATGAAGTTCAGCTGTTTTGCAATGAAACTCTTCACATACTGACATACATAGCATGGATATGGTGCTGCGCAATTACTGCCTGGCTAAATTGTACAACCAGATGCATCTATGCAAACATGGACCTACAACAGCCGCAGCTTTGTTCAAATTTGTCACTCTTTTGAACAATTAGCAAAGGTTCGTCAACTATAAAAGAAAAAAAAAATTGCTGAAGGCAAAATTACCCTGTATCCTTAAACTGAGAAACTGCTAGTTAAGTGGTTGAAATAACTGAATCAAACATACTGTCACAATATTTGATTACATGTCAATTCAATGTAATGCATGGCAGGTATGAACAAACAACGAAAAAGGTAATAAAAAGTGAAAACATGCATTCAATGCATTTCTCGTAGGTCTCAAACTTTGTTGCTATTAAACAAACATACATCACCTGAGTACCTGAATCTTACAGGTTGTATAAGTTTCTTATAACCAGGTAATTTTGCTGGTCCTTGCTGTCATTCGAGACCGTCTCTCTTAATTGTCTCATGACGTCTTGTGTGAATCAAAAGCGAAGATAAGCCATTGTTGCATTTACGCCTCACAGATTTCTTATAAAGCGCAGACAATTCAATGGCTGCCTCCATGTGAACGGTTTGGCAACCAAAAATCCAGAAAAGAGTCTTATTCTAGTGCCTTCTCATCAAAAATTTAACTTTTGGGAGATCTGGCATTGTGCAACACTTCTGGAATTTGTGTCCAGGCAAGGTTACTTGTGAAAACATGTATTTTTTTTTTTTTAAGTACAGTATGTGCACATGTACATATCAAATCGATTCAGGTGTACCTTTAAGTATGCATAAATGAAAAAGGATCCTTTTTCCTAATCTGGTTACGGACAAAGTCTTTGATGTTTCTCCAAGTTCTTCCTTCAAAGGTGTGCGGAGCCTGTTTGGACATGAGCTCATCAATTGCTTTTTTTCCTGGCAGCTGCCTTGTCCGGAGAAAAAATTCAAAGTGACTTGAAACAGCTGCTTTCTCCTCAGCAGACCATCGTCTCTTTGATGCTTGAGGTCGCCATCTCTTCTTATGAACTTCATGTCCTACGCAAAAATAAACACAAAAGGAAACTAAAAATTTGTGCATTGCCGTGCAATGCAAATGTATCCCTGGCACTTGCAGAAGTTTTTGCTGCATCCTTGTGTTTGAAGGAGAGATATAGGAATGTATTGGATTAAAAGTAGATGAAAAATATAAAAGAACCAACAGAAGAAGGTAATATACAGGCAAATCCCGTTATAATGAATTGCTGGGGACCACAAAAATCACTTCGTTAAGAGAAGTTCATATGTCGTGTGCAAATACTATATGTACAAACCCGCTAAACGTTATATGTTATATGTGATACATGCACAACACGAATGTCCACCAAGCACCATGCATCACAGTCTATTTCAGCAAACTGATGCTGAAAGTGCTCACAATACATGATAACCTGTTATGTCAAAGACATTTATTTTTTGAAGGAAAGTATTCAATAACTGAAAACAAAAACTTCTCAAAAATAATGCAGCATAAATCTTGATCATGACTGACGTCAGTACTAATGCATATTCATAACCGTCCAGCCTAGCACCTTAATAGCTTATTAAGGTGCTACACCGTAGGCTGGACGGTCGTGAATAAACATTACACGATGATGTCACGAATCCGTCGGTTGCATGCATTGCATACAACACTCACACCAAAACACGAATGCATTAGTTCCGCGTGGGATACACAAAACACAAAGAATCCAAAACAACCCAAGCATGGCAGCAAATCTTGCATAGCTCAGTGGGTTGGGCTCAGAGTCAGAGACTCGACACGAAGGGCTGTGTGGGTTCGAAACGGGTTCGAAACCTGATCAGAGTATTGATATTATTTTCACCATTTTTTTTGTGTTTTATAAGTGGGATTGAGGTTTATTTCGTGAGTAAATTGAAGTTTTTTAAGACATCAAAGTACAATACACGTCTGTGATTGACGTCTATACTAATGCGTATTCATGACCGTCCAGCCTAGCACCTTAATACGCTACTTACGACAGACAGTAATTGCACCTAGTTAATTAGCTGCCCTCGCTGCGTGCATCTGTGCAGCTCAGACGGCTTCGAGCGCTCGCGTGATAAGGAGCACAGCGTCTAATCAGAGAGATGGAGTGAGCTGCAGCTTTTGCGGACTTAAAATTTACGGCTTTGCTGTAAGCGAACTCTAGATAGAAGTATATGTAGATACAGGACTGAGAAACCAGTTTGCTATAAGCGAAAATTCGTTAAAAGTGACTTCGTTTTATGGGAATTGCTGTGCCATTGGTTTGTACATGCAGAAAATCGGGTCTTGTAAATGGCTTCATTGTAAGCGGTCATTCGTTATAAACAACTTCTGATAACGGGATTTACCTATACTTTCCAAAAGATTAAATCTTCAGCAAAAGAAGGAGCAGATACTTTGCCATTCTGCTTTTTCTGGGCCATCACATATCATGTTTGATTTGTCTTGGACTAACCTACTGAAATTATTTGTATAGGGGGCCAATGGACACAAACTTAAAGGTCACATGATGTCATAGAGAACAAGCAGAAAGTAAATTATGTGCTGCGTAATATACATAAGGGTCCCTGCCGGAAGTGCAGATATGTTGTGATTTCTGAATAGAGGAAAGGTGACATTTTTCACTGATTTTTAAATACATTTGCATAAATCTGCATAATTAATGAATTTCACTGTTCTGTGTAGAAGTTTTGAAGCCTTTTCCAAGCCCTATCAGATAAAACAAACAGAATCAAAATCTACTTTGAAATAGATTTTTTTTTAAATCCTAGAAGAGGTATGAAAGAAGCTTCTTGACCGCTAAATCAAGCAAAACATGAAAATGAAACAAACTACAAGCAGCATTACCAAGTATTATGGTCAGTGTATGTAAACTTTTGATCCCATTGAATTTATGCAAATTGAGCGATATATCAACCATACATACTTCACTAAATAATGTTGATGAAAAAATTCTTCATGAATTTACCTATCTATATCACAATAAATGTAAGCAAGCATGTGTAAAGGTGTGAAAAATTAAATCAATTAATTTTACACAAGGTGTATGTAAACTTTTGGCCCCAACTGTATACTGAAATTTTGTTACTGCAAGAGCTGAAATTTTTGCTATGGTTAATTCATGCAAATTTCACAAGTCAAACCCTCCTGAAAATTTCCATTTCAATTGATGTCCATGTATAGTACATCACCCTCACGAATTTCCGCACCTTGCCAAAACAGCGAAAATATCTGTACATGAAAATAATGGAGTATACAATATGAATATCAGGAAAGCTCCTGAATTATGCTATATCAGGACATCAAAGGCAACAACATACAAAGGAGTTTCATTGGGTCCGGAAAAATCCCTTGGTTAGAAGTTTAGAACATGATTTTGTTTCATCATTATTCTTAATAACGGAAATCCACTGTATCAGAAAACTGTAACAGTCTGGCAAGAAGTTGAGGTTTGTTATCAGTATGGTCTACCTTGCCATTACTACATTGTCCCTGCATTTACTCACCTCTGGTTTTTGACTTCTGCATGCTTGGTGATTCATTATCATCATCCTCAGATTCAGAATCCGTCTTTGAGTCAGTGATGTATTCTGCACAAAGAGTATGTACAGTGGGTCCCCAAAAGACAGAAACCCAAAGAATTGTTTCAGTAATTCATGATAATTCATAAAAAGAAAATTACATTGTCAAAAAATTGATTTTATCCTTTTTCTTATGACTCCAGAAATAAAATGTAATGGCCATGCATAACCAAGCATAAGCTATTTGAAATTGTGATGAGAAAATTGATTTGTGCAGAATAGGTAAATAAGGGTGTAACGGCACTGAAAGGGATCTGCCACATTTCAGAATAAAAGGATGTGTTGAAAAGACATTCATCAGATCTTTTGTCGCTTTTGTAATGTTTGTTTTTTTTCTCCTTAGATTTTATTCTGACACGAATTACTACATGTATGCCTGAACTCAGTAATAACCATGCACACAATGCCACTATTCTGCGTAAATTTATTTTGACATACTTGAGTTTAAAATTTTTCGTAGCAGTCATGCACTGAGATATCATCACGTGTTTGGAATCAAAAGAAGAGATATTGCCCTTGCCAATGAAGTATATAGTTTGATCTAAACATAATTGGCAATGAAGACATTTCACTAATAAAAACATGTTTCCTTTTTTCTGGGACACACTGTAAAGAAAATCAGCTCATCAATGTTGTCAATTCACTGGTACTCTTGGGAAAAACATGCATGACTGTGTGTCATGAATTCCCTGTGTTACAAGTTCATCCTGAATACCACCATCACTCGGGGCAGACTTGACAATAGATTGGCTAATTTGCCTGACTCAAGGACTCTCCAACACATTGTACTGCTTTATGATACAAATATGGTCAATTTTTTAATTCAGCTGAAACTGCAATCTTAAATGATTTTTTTCATGCATACCTAGCTACCCTTGACCCACCTACAAATAATGCTGTGCATGCACTTTACAGTATAAAAGTAACATTGTATGTAATGTATTCATCATTTTATAATAGTTGTTCCCATACTACATACACACATGTAAAACATAAACCATCTGTTATTTCTCATTAGTCCCCACCCACATTTGAAGTAGAGCTATTTCCCTGGCAGCAAACTAACATAAATGAAAATTATCAAAATTTGCATTTTTATGATTCTTGTTCATTTACAATCAACCTTGCCGTAAGTTGAATCTCTTTGGGTTGAAGAAAAAGCTTGGACACAGAATTAATTTGGCTAAAATATATCTAAAAAAAAAAAGAACAGAAGACAAAATGAATGCAGGAACTGCTTCAGGCCTTCGACTTAAGTGATTACTTAGCCTTTTGGACAAGGCCTCTTGCTGCTATCATCTCTGCGGAGAATTGACACAGACTACAGCGCCATGCATTTACAACTGTGATCCATGGATTGAGCCGCATCAGCGGTGAGGCCTGGGCTAACTTGCACAATTCACTAAATATTTGAATATATATATTGAGATGCAAATTACAGCATCATCTACTGACCATTATGGCCAATTGGATTTGTGATGAAAATAAATCAAGTCTATCTAATTATCATATTATCTCAGAACAGTAGAGTTATCGTACAATTTCTGCCTATATTTTTTGTCTTTCAACACTACATACAGTACTTCGCACAATCTCCTGATCGTATCATTGTATTGCATGTGAAGATGAACATGTGAATCTGTATGAAAAGTTTTGAAAACATGAACTTGTAACTTTTAAGACATCCCGAACTCTGACTGGTGCATTGGATTGAAGGAGTTGTTGGGCTGGCACTCTTGGTGAGCTACTTTACATCTAATTACAACAAATCAAGTTGGTGAAGGGGGAGGTGCTGCTACACCTCGGTTACAGATCACAGTTGTCGTGCAGTTAGTCTTATACTCTTTGGATCCAAGCACATTTTAGTAAAATAGCAGCATTGACTGCCTTGGCTAAAGGCTAGTGATAAATTGATTTTTGAATGTGAGGCTGACTATTTTTGTCCACTTTTGAGAGTGCACAAAAGTATAGAGGTTATACTGAGTGTAATTACATCCAAATATACTGACAATGTTTTGTTTCAATTGGATTTCAAGCATTTAGAATATACCGAATTAGTGATTATAGGTACATTTTTTAATTTTATCTGAAGACCTGGAAAGAATAAAAATCAAGTCATATATGATGCACCACAAAATACCCTGGGGTACTATTGTACCTTGGTTTACAGCATTGTGTTGCACAATATTTTGTCCACCTGAAGTACAACAGGAGAGTGCTAGTGCACAGCGGCACTATAGTTACAATTGTTCCACTGCAGTATGCATTCAAGCTAGCTTGTGCATATATGCTACCTACATTTACGCCCAATAATCAGTGTTTATCTGTGACCGTGCACCTCAAAACGAACATAAAGTCGCACACACTGATTTTGCACGAGGACTGAAAATAAGTGAAATGGGTCAACCTAGCCGAACTTGACTCTTTCATATTTTCTGAAAGAGCGGGTCTTCTTTTACATTACGCTAAAATTTGGTATCATAAAATGGGCAGGAAAGTGTGTTTTTTAGCAGTTTGTCTCGAACATGTTTGGTAGAATAGTGTGATTAGGTGTGTCTTTAGAATCATTTCTTCATTTCTGAAAAACCTTGTCCGCACTCTCCACTTTCAACTTTAATAACCTTTGAAAGGATAGTGCTACTGCTTTGAAAGTTGGCATTAATTATGAACAGAATGTGTTAATGAGGCATGCTTAATTTCAGTTTAATCTAATAATCCCTTCATTGTTGTTACTCTGGTGGTTTACTTCCTGTTTTTTGTCCCATTCATCGCACAGCCAGCACGGTTTGGTAAAGATTAAGCGCTTGAATAGACACAGACTGTACTTCAGAGCCTCTTTTCTCAGTTCACACTTTTCCTGAGTTTGTGCTTTCTTTCCAATATTAAGATAGGTTAGGAGAGTCCATTTGATTTGAGTTATAGATCATTTTAAAGCTTACGGTCTGCTCTTTCAGAATATGGTCTTAAAGGGTGTGTACAGTTCTGGTCGAGGCGAGGATTTAGCTTTTAACGTTATGCGAGATATTCAGAAACCACTCTATGAGACGTCAAAGAACATTCGATTCTAAGGGGTATCAAAAGTTTATTTGATGAAAATCCGTTTTGAAATGGCTGAGATATCCAAAAACAAGGTGAAACAAAGAGAACCTAATAAAGTTGTGGCATGTCGCCTTTTATTATTATCACTTTTTTTGATATCTCAGCCATTTGAAAACCAATTTTCATCAAATAAACGTTGAATCCTTCTTAAAATTACATGCTCTTTCATATTTCGTATGAGGTTTCTCATTATCTCACTTAGGAATGTTCAAAACATGAATCCCTCACCTCAACCAGCACTGCACAGTCCCTTTAAGTAAAAATTCATGTCTGGCGACTGTTTTTTTGTTTTGAGGTGCAGGGTCACATTTGTCCCAAAACGGCCTTTCAACAATAAGCCCCAAGAAAAAAAATACAGATTTGTAACCCAGGGTACAGCTCTTGAAGAAAAAAAAAATCAACAAAATGGCACATTTTAGTTGGTACACCGGGGTACTGATTATGTCATATCTGAAAAAGTAAATATCAGAGTGACAATAATATTCTTTTCATGCTTCAAGAGAAGTGACATACCTTCATCGGGTTGCACTTGTATTTCATCTAGCCCTCTGCCAGCAAGACTCTGCATGTCTCCTTTTTCCATCAGCAGAAGTACCTTCGAGACTTTTGCTACTTGGATAGCTGACTCAGGCAATCGATAGTACTCACGATGCGTTCTTACATCGTGTCCCATGAACCGTGCGAGAATGTCCAATTCATTGTCCTGGAGATTCATGATTTGAGAAACAGTGGCAATTTGCTTTCGGAGCCGTGTAGCTCTTAGCAATGTGGGTTCCTGTGCATCACACTCGCTGGAATGCTTGCGAATTGTATCACATGCTCGCATATGGGTACCATCACTCTCAGGTGCTGCAAACAAATAAATGTTGCTATCCATGACATTTGCTTCGCTTCTCTTGTTGTTCAGTACATCCAATGCACTCTTCATCCCATCAGTAAAAAGTACTGCAACAGTACGAGAGCACTTGCCAACAATCTCCACTCTCCACAGAGCACGACACAGTGCCCTCTCCCACTGTGATAGGGCTCCATCTAGGATATGTCCTTCTCCATGTGTCATCTTTTTGTAATCTGCAACTCTCATTTTGGATATTTCTCCAGGCCTCTTGCGATTGAAAACCACAACCTGGCTTAGTGCTACTTCCGCAAGATTACGCCATGCATCTGGGATCTTCTTGGGGTCTGTTTCCTTCTCCAACTCAACCTTGGCTTTGTGCACCTCGTCCTTCAGATACGATGAAAACTTGACAACGTCATCTGTCAAAGGAAGTAGTTGAGGATTGTTTCTTCTCTCTTCTTCAAGACTCCGCAAGGCATGGTGACTGATTTTCCCTGCCCAGTGTAGATTGTACAAGTGAAGAAATGCCTTGCACTTCTTTTCAACAGTTCTATCACTCTTCATCAAACTCTGCCCTCGAAGAAGATCACAGCATGCTTTCACACTATGTCCAATCTTCAAGGCAAGACTTGGGATGCCGAATAGCTGAGTTTCCTCCTTGAATTTTGCTGCAAGCTTTGTAGCACCAACAACTCCCATGAATTCTTCACCACAAAGAACGCTTGCAAGCTCAGCATCTGCTTTCCCTGTCATTCTGCGGTACTGCTCCAACATTCTTGCAATCTCTCTACACCTTTGTCTTATATAGTCATCTTGATCTTTATTATGACCATGCTTCTCGGTCAATAGTTCAGCAAATGCTATTATCAGTCTGTCTGATGTGACAATTCTGGAAACTGAGCTTGACTTCATATGTGACAGAATTTCATGTGTCCTCTTACTGCTTGAGGAGAGACTAGGGATCATCTGTCTTGCTACACGTATGTGGTTATTAAACTTTCTCTTCTTTTTCGTTGGAGGTGCAGATTCATCATCATCTTCATCTTCTGATTTCTCACAGCACTTGTGTTTCCACAGGTCGGTTTTAACCATAAAACCATAACATCTGGGACATGGTAAGTAATCTTTTGGATCACCTTTACTTCCAGGACGATACACAACAATAAGTTCACCACTCCCTTTCTTTAGGACTTCACAGTTGTGCAGATAGTTACCATAATTCCTCATGCGTGTTAGCAACTTAGATTTTTCTTTCTTTTCAGTTGTCCCAAGCCACTTCTGCACTTCACTTTCTTCTTCATGCATTGTAGCCAGGTGACGGGGAAGTTTTTTCTGAGGGCGCAGGCAGAATTGACAGTATTGAGACTTTTCCCAACTTCGATTTTTCCCATTTCCTGTCGAATTCACAGTTATTTTGGAGGAGGAAGAGGAGGAGGTGGTATCACAAACTGGTACATCTTCATGAGTTTCACCCATGGGTTTCTCTGCTGATGTCAAAGTTCTGGCATCAATTCCAAATTCATCCCCCTCATCTGAGGACTCAGGAACATAGTCTGGATCATTATCTGAATCTTCAGATTCGCATGCATGCTGCAATTGCGTCTGTGACACACGTCTCCATGGCCCTTTCAATTCATTATCCTCATCCGTACCAAATCCATTCTCGTCATCTGAAGACTCAGGAACATAGTCTGGATCATTATCGGAATGTTTGGATTCACATGCATGTTGTACTTGTGACGATGATACACGAGACTGAGACACCGTCGTCTTCTTTTCTGAGGACTTGCGAACATAGTTTGGATGTTTAGATTCACATACAGACTGTGACTGTGATTGTCCCTCTAACACATGTGGCACCTGTTTTTGTGACTCTTCTAATCCACTCTCCTCATCTAAGGACTCAGGAACACAGTCTGAGTCATTATCTGAATGTTTGGATACGCATGCATGCTGTACTTGTGACGATGAAACACAATAAGACTGTTGAGACACCTGTTCATTCTTCTTTTCCGGGAACTTGCGAATATAGTTTGGAGCTTTAGATTCACATACAGACTGTGACTGTGATTGTCCCTCTAACACATGTGACACCTGTGTTTGTGAATCTTCTAATCCACTCTCCTCATCTAGGGACTCAGGAACATAGTCTGGATCACTATCTGAATGTTTGGATTCACATGCATGCTGTACTTGCGACGATGATAGCTGAGACTGAGACACCTTTTTCTCCTTCTTTTCTGAGGACTTGTGAACATAGTTTGGAGCTTTAGATTCACATACAGACTGTGATTGTGCCTCTAAGTCTAACACATGTGACACCTGTTTTTGTGAATCTTCTAATCTACTCTCCTCATCTGAGGACTCAGGAACATAGTCTGGATCATTATCTGAAACTTCAGATTCACATGCATGCTGCAATTGCGTCTGTGACACTCGTCTCCATGGCCCTTTCAATTCATTATCCTCATCCGTACCAAATCCATTCTCATCATCTGAAGACTCAGGAACATAGTCTGGATCATTATCTGAATGTTTGGATTCACATGCATGTTGTACTTGTGACGATGATACACGAGACTGAGACACCGTCGTCTTCTTTTCTGAGGACTTGCGAACATAGTTTGGATGATTAGATTCACATACAGACTGTGACTGTGATTGTCCCTCTAACACATGTGGCACCTGCTTCTGTGACTCTTCTAATCCACTCTCCTCATCTAAAGACTCGGGAACACAGTCTGAGTCATTATCTGAATGTTTGGATACACATGCATGCTGTACTTGTGACGATGACACACAAGACTGTTGAGACACCTGTTCATTCTTCTTTTCCGGGGACTTGCGAACATAGTTTGGATGTTTAGATTCACATGCAGACTGTGACTGTGTTTGTCCCTCTAACACATGTGGCACCGGCTTCTGTGACTCTTCTAATTCATCCTCCTTTTCCGTAACTAAGTCATTCTTCTGGTCTGAGGACTTTACTACATAGTCTGGATGTTTAGATTCACATGTAGGCTGTGACTGTGCCTGTGTCACACACATCTGGTTCCAAGGCTCTTTGCCCTTAGGAAAGCCATAATCATAAAGTAGTTCTGTCCCTGCTGAAACAGTCCTATAAGGAAAATGAAATAGGTAAAATCAATTGATATTACAAGGTAGTGAAATTTTCATGTATAACTATGGAGAAACTCGGGAGACAGGGATAACATACATTAACAACTTAAAAGAGTAGTAATTTACTATCTACCAGTGGACAGAAAGTAGATAAGGACAGCCCTGCTTGGTTAAAATGATCAAGTGAGCATACACAGCAACCCACTTGATGTAATTCCCCTTTCTAGCTGGGGTATGTCATCCACTGAACAAAACAAAAACAAAAACAAAAACAAGAGACCCAGGGGTTCTTGCGCCCACCCGAGTATCGCAATTCACCTTCCACGCATTCTTGCAGACTACTACCTGAGAAAATAGCAAACTTCGGGGGTGGGGACAGCTTTGAGGGGTCCAGGGGGCATGGTGTCCATTTGTATATTTTATCACACTGATAGAAACCTGCCAAGTACACGTACTGTATTTAGAAATTCTGATTATACAGTTTCAAGAAAAAAAAAATATTAAAAACTGGCCCCAATTCGGTTCCAGCCTGACAACAGGATCTACCATACATAACCGTGAAAGTACAGTCACTAACATATTTACTCTGAATACTTCTGGTTTTAAACAAGATCTCTTTTTTTAAGATTATCTAATCATGGGGTTCTGGAGTCCTTATATGAAATATGATTTATGTTGTCACCCTAGTGATTTGACATGTTTTCAAGAAAAAGAAAATGTGAAAATTAGGCCTTAAATCAGTCACCACTCCCCCCCCCCCCCCCCCCCCACACACACACACATGACTTCATCAATCCACTTATTTATGGCAGTATGTTAACTTATCACTTCTGGTTCTACAGAAGATTCTATAATTTGGGGGCTTTGTCTCTCTCCCCCCCCCCCCCCCCCAAGTGGGAATTTATGACCATTTGTAGGACAATATTTTTTACACTCTAGTGATAACACCTTGCAGGTTTGGTGAAAATCTGACCAGGCATTGCAAGAAAAAGATGAAAATGAGCACAGTGGGTCCAAACTTGAACAACTCCACCACCCACCCGTGGATCTGCCATGAACAAACTTGAACTACAGTTGCCATTCTACTTACTCATAGCACTAACTGTATAGCTTATCCCTCCTGATTCTAGAGAAGAAGATTTGTGTAGATCTCTTAATTTGAGGGCTTTGTCCTCCTCCCCCCCCCCCCCCCTGCAAGTATTGTGCCCCTTGGGTCCCCCTATTAGGGAAGGGTGCCCATTTGCACAGATCATCACCCTAGCGACAATCCCTGCCAAGTTTGATGAAAATGTGACAATGCATTTTCAAGAAGAAGATAAAAATGTGAAAATTTGCCCTCATTTTCTACCCCCCCCCCCCCCTTGGTCCATTGCCCACTCTGCCAGGAACAAGTTTGAAACTACAGTCACCACTGTATTTACTCATAGCACTAACTTAGCCTATCATTTAAGGTTTGAGAGAAGATTTGTAAAGATCTCTTACTTTGGGATGCCATGCCCCCCCCCCCCCCCGGGGGGGGGGGGGCATGGTGCCCATTTGAGCAAATTGAGATCCTATCCCCCTAGGGATGCTACCTACCAAGTTTGGTGAAAATCCGTCATGGAGTTTTCAAGAAGAAGATGAAAATGTAAAAAGTTTACGCACGACGGACGACGGACGCCGGACGATCGCAATGAGCTTGGTGATCACATAAAACCTCACCTATAAGTTATGGAACAAGGCCAACCTGCTTGTCAAGTTCAGTTTCTAACCATGAATACTGAACAAGACAAAAATCTGTTGGAATACACCTTCCAATCATGGACCTTAAGGTGAAATACACCTTCCAATCATGGACCTTTAAAGTGCAATACACTTGGAATTCATGGAGATCTGAAGTGGAATACACCTTCCAATCATGGACCTCTGAAGTAGAATACACCTTCAAATCATGGACCTCTAAAGTGAAATACACCTTCCAATCATGGACCTCTAAAGTGTAATACACCTTCCAATCATGAACCTCTAAAGTGGAATACACACTTCCAATCATGGACCTCTAAAGTGGAATACACACTTCCAATCATGGACCTTTAAAGTGAAATACACCTGGAATTCATGGAGATCTGAAGTGGAATACACCTTCCAATCATGGACCTCTGAAGTAGAATACACCTTCAAATCATGGACCTCTAAAGTGAAATACACCTTCCAATCATGGACCTCTAAAGTGTAATACACCTTCCAATCATGAACCTCTAAAGTGGAATACACACTTCCAATCATGGACCTCTAAAGTGGAATACACACTTCCAATCACGGACCTTTAAAGTGAAATACACCTGGAATTCATGGAGATCTGAAGTGGAATACACCTTCCAATCATGGACCTCTGAAGTAGAATACACCTTCCGATCATGGACCTCTAAAGTGAAATACACCTTCCAATCATGGACCTCTAAAGTGGAATACACACTTCCAATCATGGACCTTTAAAGTGAAATACACCTGGTCATTTTCAAATGTGAGTGACACGACAATCTGAGAGTTGGAAGGGCACATATCTTCCCACTTTGAGGTTATGAATGGATCATGACTACCACATTAGGTGTAATGTAGGACTGGCATGTGCCATTACCAGTTGGATTTGAATTCTACAATTTGTCAATTAAATTATGATTAAGAAATGGTGCGTGAGTGACATGACAAATTTTGGACATGGATTTCTAACCATAAGCGGTTACGCTGGGATTCATGCCAAAGTATTTCTCCAAGAATACCATGAGTACCAGTACATGTACGTAAATAGTGTACCTATCTAACACATATAGTCACAATCAATCACTCCCTCTCTGTGGCAAATGGTTTCCCCCTACGTGCCGTGAGTGACACAACGTGTGCAAAAATACAACATTTATCTCATCAATGCGAGTGTTTTTGGCATTATGTACAAGAGTGAAATGATATCAACAAGAAGCAAACTGCATGATATAACAACTGCCCTCTTCAAAGCTGATATAGGTCACCCTGACAGTTCATTCTTGGTTCACTAGTACATTGCCTACCACCTCACATTCCCTATACCACACTGCATCATTGTCACACTCTAGCTTCCATCAAGCAACAACAGCTGAAAATGTTCTGTAGTATAATAAATGTAATCACAAGGAAATCACACCAAATTAATGTCATTCTCTTCTAAAGCCATGGTATCCTGCTTTGATTGTATTCTGTCAGCAGTTTAATACTGGTATGGCCTTTTTTCAGGATGAAGCAGCTACATGTAACAAGTGTTAATTTGTTGTTGAGAGTGGGTGGATGATCACTGGTCTGGGAGGTTCCTGGTGAGAAATATAGGGTGCCTGAGTGGTTGAAGATCATGGACAGGGTATCTTCCTACCATGGTAGATGCTTTTCACGTAATTGATCTGTCACATGCACATTCATGTGTGCCTAAAATGTGAAGCATCCTTTTTTGTTCTTTATATTAATGATTGACTGCATAGGGTCTTTTTTGGTCATCGTATTATTGGTAAACAACAATTATCAAACAGCGCATTGTGATGGGACGAGTGGAGATGAAAGGTGTGACTGTACCGACTTGCCCACTTTATATGGTACAAAATATGTAACATGTATTTATGCTTTTTTTTTCACTTCTGATCTGTTAAGACAACAGAAAGACCTTTTATTGGCACATGGGATGCACCTAAAAAAATGAACTTCATCTTGTTATATGATTGCAATTCATGCAACAGCCAGCATTAGCATGCCTACACCATGCATGACTAGACAAGTGTTGTCCAATTTGTGAGTTGTAGATCTACTAACATATTACCAGTAAATACACCATAGTATATTACACATAACAAAGTAGATCTAGACTCTGAAATTTATCTAGACTCTGGAATTTATACCTTAGATATTACTTTTAGTCTATACTATAATAGTATGAATACCTTACATTAGCAAAAAGTCTCTGGCTACGCAGCAAAGAACTAATCTGTGTATCTTAATAAAACATCCCGGGCACCATGCTGCACAGCATGAATTCTGCCTGCAAATCAACCTGGTCATTCAAAACAAGAGGTTTAACAAAATGGAGAGGTAATCAATTAGGAATGGTTGTTATGTTTTCAAGTTCATTGATGTCATCAATCAATAATGGCAATGTGTGTATAAGATGTGCACATACCCAACATATGTGCCCAGTGTACAGCACTCCCCAGACCATTAACTTGACACTGCCTTCTATATTTCAAAACTAAATCGACTTGACAACTCTGTTACATGATTGATAAGTAACAAAATGTTACCCAATCTCAATCTCACAGAACTTCACTAATATTGCGAGCAGAACTGTAGATTTGAAATACACTGTACATGTTAAAAGATATGATGCAAATTGCAAACACGTCTTCACCTGCAGATAAAGTCATCATCACCAGACTATTCCATTAGCAATGGGTTAGAAAATAAATAGGGAAGGCTACAGTAGGCCTACTTGTTGCCAGTAATGACATTTGACTATATTCATTGTTTTTATTTAGTATACTGTTTCAATGAGTAGCCTCATGTCCTGATTTATGTACGCTATGATATCGTGAGTGACACGACATTGTGAGTGACATGACAGAACATTAACTGTTGATTCTGGCTTTACCTATTACAAATTGGACAAAGTTACTATATATAAAATAGGGTACGGGGAAACTGTATTTGCTCCTGTATTAGGATGATTTGATTTTTGAAATACAGAGCTCTAGAAAACGTTTTATGTTTAAAACGTAAGTGACACAACAACCATTTTTGAAAACTTCAAAACCCTCATTTATTCCGAAAACAACTTCTGAGAATATGTTAGGCTATTTAGGAGTTGAATACAATAACTAAGGTTGTATCTTGCCAGCAAATACTCTGCAAATACAAATGTTATATCAAGATATGCAATGTGTGTATTTCAATGCAAAAATCAACATTTTGTAACATCAAATTACCCACATACTAAAATTCACTGTATTACAAGATAAAATAAACTATTTTGCGTAATTGTAATGGAAAAATAAAGTCTAAGGTATCAAGTTTCGAAAAAAAAAATTGGAGCCTACTGATTTCCTGCAAGTTTTAATTTTCACCCTCATGTCTACTTTTGTTTGAAAATGGCCACCTGCAATTCATGGTGAACTGAAGTGGAATACACATTTCAATCATGGGCCTCTAAAGTGAAATACACCTTCCAATCATGGACCTCTAACGTGAAATACACCTTCCAATCATGAACCTCTTAAGTGAAATACACCTCGAATTCAAGGAGATCTGAAGTGGAATACACATTTCAATCATGTACCTCTAAAGTGAAATACACCTTAAAATCATGGACCTCTTAAAGTGAAATACACCTTCCAATCATGAACCTCTAAAGTGAAATACACCTGGAATTCATGATGATCTGAAGTGGAATACACCTTTCAATTGTGGACCTCTGGAGTGGAAACACCTTCCAATCATGGACCTCTAAAGTGCAATACACCTGCTATTCATGGTGAACTGAAGTGGAATACACATTCCAATCATGGACCTCTAAAGTGCAATACACCTGGAATTCATGGAGATCTGAACTGGTTAACACATTTCCAATCATGGACCTCTAAAGTGCAATACACTTGGAATTCATGGAGATCTGAAGTGGAATACACCTTCCAATCATGGACCTCTAAAGTGAAATACCCCTTCCAATCATGGACCTGTAAGGTGAAATACACCTTCCAATCAAGGACCTCTAAAGTGAAATACCCCTTCCAATCATGGACCTCTAAGGTGAAATACACCTTCCAATTAAGAACCTCTAAAGTGAAATATCCCTTCCAATCATGGACCTCTAGAAGGTGAAATACACCTTCCAATCATGGACCTCTAAAGTGAAATACCCCTTCCAATCATGGACCTCTAAGGTGAAATACACCTTCCAATCAAGGACCTCTAAAGTGAAATACCCCTTCCAATCATGGACCTCTTAGGTGAAATACAGTGTACACCTTCCAATCAAGGACCTCTAAAGTGAAATACCCTTTCCAATCATGGACCTCTAAGGTGAAATACACCTTCCAATCAAGGACCTCTAAAGTGAAATACCCCTTCCAATCATGGACCTCTAAGGTGAAAATCTAATGCGACAGAAAACCGTTTGGGGATGCTCTAAAATGCAAGAGTTATACTAGACAGATTTTTGTAAAAGTCTGTGGTCCGCTCAATTGCTTCGCTCCCTCATGATTAATCAATAAAACAAAATCTAATTCCACAGAAAACCACTGGGTGATGCTCTAAAATGCAAGTTTTATAGACAGATTTTTTGAAAAAATCCCTGGTCCGCTTTGTCGCTTCGCTCGCTTCCAAGTCATCTTCAAATTCTATTTACCACACTGAAGTTCCCTTTACTTGATAAAACAAGTATTTTTCTTTCATACTCTCTGTACATATCTGCTCAAAAGCCTAACAACAATTCTTAACAATTCTGCTGAATTATACCTTTAGAACATGTATTTTCTATGCTTAGAAACGCATAATTATTAGTAGTATTTTCAAAATGTCCCTACCGTGGGAGGGGGTATCACCCTCCCCGCTTTGTTGCTTCGCTCCCTCGCATATATTCTCTCAAAGGACCCAGTACTACCCCCCCCCCCTGAAAAAAAAAATACTTTCACACCACGCCTGGATAAACTGACGCTGTAAGAAGAAGATGGCACTACATGAACCACATAAACTTTTACCACGCATTCGTCGATAATGGACATGTAATCACAGCATGTGATGTCAGACTACAACAGCATTTTGTTACAGATAATCAGGAATGATGAACGTATCTAAAAAGAATCTTGATTTTGTGAGTTTGCCTAGCCATAAAGCTGCTATTTGGATGAAATCATATTGCTGCTATATCTGTCGAAAATAATGCATCAGAAAACTGTTTTTTGGGTCTCCAAATTCAAAATGTCCCCTGAGGGATACTCCCCTCCTAGACCCTCCCCCCAACTTGTCCATAATTGCAAAATATATTCCACTTCAGAATTCAATGGTTGGAAATTGTATCCCACTGTAGAAGTCCATGGTTGGAAAGTGGAATACACCTTCGAATCATGGATTTCTGAAGTGGATACACCTTTGAATCATGAACTTCAGAAGAAGAACATAGCTCAAATTACGCATGCCGGTGGATGTTAAAATCCACCTGTCCACTATAGCTATCATTTATGCATGAAGATTACCAAAGAAAACCTCTGAAAAAAAAAATGGGCTACACAAGTTAATAATATTTACACCATTTCAAATTTATTCGTGATTCTCAAACAAGTTTTTCTTGAGAACTACCTGAAACAGCTTGAATGAAATAAACCAAGTTCGATGAAATTCTGTTGGATAGTCCTAGAGTTATTTTGTGAATGAAAGCGAATGAACGGACCGACTGAAGGACGGCCTGATGGATTACCTGAAAGCATAATGCCTCAGCACCCTTCAGGGCAGATTGAAATAAAGGGAAGATATGTATTGACATTATTTAATACTGAATTACAGAAATTTAATAAACATTTTTTGACAGGCAACATACCTTGTGCTGAAGATGCACAGTTTTGGCCTGCCTTGGTAATCAATTACTTTTGGTTTACAGTTTCTGTCGTTACATCCATCTCCATGGTTGAATAGCCTGCCTAGTCTTGGGCCTTCAATGGGTTCCTTCGTAGCATCAATACTGCATGAAAAAAGGACAAAATAACTTAACTTTCTTGTGTGCACTGTATGACAATGACTAAATCATTCAAAAATATTTACTGGCCACCTGCTTTAGTGTATTTCTATGTGCACTAAGTTTGCCACTGATGTTTTCCAGTGTGTATCAAGTTTGATTGCAATTCAATTCACAGGCACTTTCTGTGAGAGTTTCCCATCTTTTTGGGGGGGGGGGGTGAGTGAAACCAATAAAATGCTCACTCCCCTAAAGAAAAAAAAAAAACCATCATAGCATTGTGTTAATGGTTGAATAAACTTGCCTATATACCCACTAACACCCTCATCCCCCATCACACCCATCCCCATCCCCATCCCCAAGGTCCCATGAAATGCAAACGCATGTTGATTTGTGCTGATCTATAATACCCTAAGTCCCTAACCATATTTGTTTGGAGTGTTTCACTTGGGCGCTTACAGGGTGAGTAAATTTCGGGCAATGTCAAGAAGGAAAAGTTGCAAAAGTGATCAGGTTGAATGGGAATGCATGTTATATGCCAAGTTTTGGGGCTCTCCTTTTGTGAGAGCATGGAGTGAATTCATGCATATATACGCACTGCCCATTCTTTGCATCAAAATCCTTTGATACTTACGGAAGACTTCGGTACAATGAATGCATGGGCATTGCAACCGGGCATCCTCACAACAGGAAAGCCCAAAATTTGAGATGACATGCATTTCCCATTCAATCCAATAAAATTTGCAACTTTCCCTTTTTGACATTGCCCCCACTTTACTCACTCTGCACATGCCCCACGGACCAATCCTAAAATATAAGGCATCAATACAAGGCAAATGAACAGGCTTTTCAGGAATATCTAACATGATGAATACAAAATCAGGATGAAATAAATATGATCTGTTCAAATTGCTGTGCATTCCTTTTTTGAAAGGTGCATACAACATTTCTTTCTACATTTATTTGCTGTTTTTTACTGTGTGGTTTTGACCGCATGCACATGAAGAAACTTATCTTTAAAGAAATAATAAAAATAGTTATACTTTACCACAGCTTCTTTCTTTTCCATGTGAAAAAAAACCGAAACACACTCTCCTCTTGAACTTCCCTCTGTTCAGCTTCTTGCCTGGATATCACTTCACCGGAATACTCTGCCAAAAATTGGCCTTCTTGGATTTCAGTAGTTGCAACAACACCACGACCTAGCAGTGACAAAGTACAACAAAGGGACTACATCTAAGATAAGGGACCATAGGACCTTCTTTTCTTACTATCTTGAACCCATTGCAGCAGTGAAATCAGCTATTGCTTGATTTCTTTGTGACATTTGTGGAAAAGATCTGTATTTAAAATTAAAACAAGAGACCTGCAATAACATTATGGTAGAATTATCAGGGGCATGTCCATAATCTGAGGTGGATCCAGGATCTGTAAAGGAGGGGGGGGGGGGGCGCCTCCAAATTTTTTGATGCCACGCCCGAAAATAACAAAAATCGGCCGAAAAAATGGGCTGCGGCCGATTTGTAAATGGCATTAATGTCTTTATTTACTTAATGCATAATACTAACTTCTTAAACACATAATTTGAATTTTAGGGTACCAAAACATGAATTTTTGATCATCAGGTCAAAACGGTTAACCTGAGTAAGAACCATTGTGCTTATCTGGCCATACATTAGCCTATGTCAAAATAAGACCAATAACTGTTGGAAATTTGGTCCACGTGCAATATAGTCGGTTCACACTGCAAAGGACCAGGATGCAAGTATGTGGTTCATAATTTAGCACAACTGTACGACCAGGAACCAATTGATCAGCCCATCTTTTTTTGTACAGCGTACAAGTACAGAGAAAAGTGAGGGAATGATATCAACTTCAGAAAATGTTTTTAAAAAATCAAGAACTCCTCAAATGCAGTATCCCAGGTGAGTAGCCACGAAGGATTATCTAGCATTATTGGGGGGGGGGGGCTAAGGGTTGCCAGTGAAATATCCATCAAACTTTCCAGGGAAAAAATTCATTTTGAATTTTCAGGGGCTACTTTTTGAGCACATTGGCTATATTTGGCTACAATTTACATTGTGTCTATGTGAATTTTTGGGGGCTCTTTTGACATTTTCCAGGGCTCTTTTTGCATTTTCGGGGGCAAAATTGCCCCGAGCCCCCCCCCCCCCCCCCCCCCCCCCCAGTGTATTTTTTACCCTGAAACTTTCCCACTTCCTTCTTCTACCATACCCACTATATTTTTTTGATTACAGAAGAACCTAATTGTGGATTACTTCTTTAAACCTTACATTAAATCAAACAAAGGGAAAATAAGATTTACTTTTACCTTTTTTCTCATTTATCCAAGCTTCTTTCACCCAAGGTGGGTCAGAGCACAAGGCGATGTAGTGTTTTGCGTCTTCGTGTGTAGATCTTTGAACCACAGGCATTTTCTGTTTGAATGAGAATACTGAACTGTAGTAGCGAGTCCTGACAAACTGGAAAGACAGTCTACATGACTTTGAACAGTTTGATCCAAGCAAAAGTCATGATTAAAACATGACAAATCTATATACGGGTGGGCTATAAAATAGTGATGTTTGACAGCAGTGACACCTTGTGTGACCAAATCGGCCCCAGAAATGAGGCCAAAAAATCAGATCCAGGAGGGGGCCCTTGTGAAGGAAGTCTAGAAGGAGTCCTATAGCATGGAAAATTTTGCAGCTTTGAGGTTCTGTAATGGATTATCCAGATTTTATTGTTGATTTCAAAGTTTTTAGGGGATAAGGAATCAAATGATCATACTTAGAATTACTCTAGGGAACAACTTCTTCCTGGTGAAATATGGGCACTTGCAGTAATTATCAGATTTATTATGCCCGGAGGGCAGGATGCATTTTATGCCCTCTACTTCCATCAGTTTCTGTGCACTCATTGCAGTCTCAACATAATATTATGCCACTTGTAATAGCATGAACTACCACAACTTTCAAGTTTGGTTGGGGTTGTCTAATGGGTCCTCAGAATTCTGAAAGTTTGAGTATTAGTTAGAATATTATTGATTTCGGTTAAGTGGCTTTGATTATAGATGGTTATAATCACACTGTACATAACTCCACTCAAACTGTACTTAAGGCTGTCAACGAGTCACAGGCACTTGCCTCCCACCTACAAGCCTCGAGTCCCAGGCGCAAAAAAAAAGAAGTAATGCTTGATACCAGAAAATACAAAATCTTTGCATTATTTATGTGGAAACTACAGCTTCTCATGAATATTTGGGACTTTCCATACAGCTGCAGAAATTATCCAGCCAATCATGCACATAGCTCCTTAGTTAGCCTGTGGTGATATCATCGCATCTAGTCGATATATTTTTCGTTTTACTGCCTTTTCACACATGGGTAAAATTCAGTGTCTGGAAAGCTGATGAGTTTATTCTTTAAACTAATCAGCTTTAAGCAAATTTTTCATGTGTGAACACCAATTTATATGACAGACAGATTTATATTTGGACAGATACGAACTCGACCTTCAACAGACCAGTCAGAGCAGGCTTCAGGTACGAAGTTCATAAGGAGAGACGATGTTGTCGTGTATGAATGGATATTCGTCTTTGAATTAAGTAAAATCTATAAGTACAAGTACCTCAACAGTATACATTTGGAACTCAGGAACTGTTCAGTATTAACTGTTGGTGATACAAATTGAATGCGAGTCTAACTTGGCCATAGCCAACTGTATAGGTTGTAAATGTTATTTGTTCAGGAAAACTCTAATCTAAGAGTAAAACGTAAATGAAGAAATGAACAAGAGTAATGACCAGTATTCTCACAAGCATTAGTAACAACTGGGTATTTCTTCTTGAGCAGATGCACATATTTCTAGAAGAACATGATGCAGATTCTTGTACTTGTGAAGGTTAGGCCCAACATCATTTCCAACATGGACTGTAGATGACAAAGTGTGCAAGACCTCAAGCTCAGATGGATCAACTCTATTTGCCACATGTTTGCTTCCCTCTGTTTCATTCAGTTGTAGGCTGGGTCTAATTTTGTTAACAACACCATCCTTCATTGTGCATGGATTTTCAAATTCAAGTTCATCATCATGTTCAATATCTTGATTTAGGCCTAGCTGACATACAGCTACTTCTCTTGAACCCAAATCGAATTCCAGTTCATGTTCATTCCCACTCCCAACAACTGGTGGGCAATACAATTCACTCATTTTTTTTTTTTCATCCTGCATGTGTTTGACCAGGATCAAGCTCAGCCCCAGGATGAATGTTGAATATTGTTCTGCTTCAATGAGTTTTTACACAACATTCTTGACTATGACAAGTATTGGGCATGTTGTGCTGCTTGTATTTGCCTTGACACTGTCTCAACAAATCATAATAAAAAATCAAATCAAAAGAGAAAACAAAATCTAGGTAAGATATTAACTCATTGGCAGACTGCACAGTCTCACTCAACCTACAGTGCAAGTTAAAAAAAAAGGAAACCTGAGTTTGACTCAAAATATCAAAAAAACGATAAAAAGATATAACAAAACTGATTTCAGTGGGTGAATCATGTAGCATAGTTATCAATCTGTCATTTGTACCATTGTATCACATGTATTTTTCTTTTCTTTTCTTTCCTCTTCTTTTGTTACTGTTAACGCTGATTTTGTTAATGTTATTGTGGTTTCTGGTCTATTTGTATGAGTAGCAAAGTGCGCTTAGAAACGTCAGTATGAAGCGCCATATAAATGCAATTATTATTATTATTATTATTTGATAATTTATTCATTCATTTATGACCATGGATGGCTGCAGAACAATAAATTTTGTAAAACATGTCAAATTTGCCTCTGTCCGAGTTAGCGTTGTTTATGGTGTACATAATAATGCTTTTTGCCTAGCTTTCACAAAGGAATTATTCAGGTCTGACTTACACAATCAACCAATTTATCGATTACAGTACAATGTACATTCCAGTGTTATATATAAACACCGTTTGTCACTCGTCATAATTCAACCTCTAAATATTTATGATAGAGGCAACACATGTCAGCAGGTAATTCTGAAGTCAGCCATTTTTAGGGGTTCACTAACAATTGGATGCATTTGTACATCGCCGTAAAATGGTTAGTTACCCTTGTACGATATCTTAGATTCCTACTTTAGTATCAGTTTGTTTGTCAAATTCATGTTTGATTTCATATAATCACCTTTAGTAATTTCATAGCTGAATTCATGATAATCAGCCAAATCGTAGAACAAGTAACTAGTTTTGAATTTTGATATCATAGCACCAGATTTTGACTTCGCCATATTAATACACATAAAGGAGGCAACAGTTAATCATGCGTTGCTATACATGTACAAGTATTGTAGCTGCTGGTTTACGTACACAATGCATTGTGGGCGCACTGCACGCACCATATGATTTATGTGTGATGCGCACTGTTGATTTGCCGAAAAATGGTGCTGGGTGTCGAAATTTGATGCCAGCAACAGCTTTTTACAGAAATCTTTATAAAAGAAAACATGAGTGCATTCTATGTACTCGGAATTGGTTCAACGCAGATTTTTATTTTTTTTTAATATGTAGATCCTAGATGTAGCTCAACTTCATGTTGAAATTCCGAGGTAAAATGGTGCAGTAGAAATCTATTGATAATAAACATGGAAATGTACTATAGTGTCGAAAACTGGTGCCCTGACGGTACATTGTTGACAGGCACTCCTGCAAGCATGAGGCTCTTAGTCTTTAATCTTTACTCTTACTTACTACTACACATAGCATTAGCAGTAGTGTCTAAACTGCTGCAAGACCCTCATGGCACATAACATGCAAAAAGTTGGAGGCAGGTAGACATGTATGGGACCGAGCAAAAATGTACCAAGTTTTTTCATCAAATGTGACAAAATGGCATCAAAACACAGCTATCTAATTGTTAAAGAATTACTAATTCATATGGTGAGAACTTGGCCCCCGTGGTAAACTTGGCACCCACAACATTCAGCTCAATAAGATTCAGTTTTTTCTTGCTAAATTGCAAGAATAATCAACAGCTTACTGAAATCCATGGCAGTATGGATTATTGAAACTGTGGATTGTTCCTGCAAGAGGAAGAAAAACTGAATTTTATTAAGCTGAGTGTTGTACATTAGCGTTAATGTTATTGTTAGGGGCCGAGTTCTCCCCATTGACTGTATGGTTTTTTTTTTTTTTTTCGTTTTTTAACCTATTTCATGATCGCACTCATCATTCATTTATATATATATATATATATATATATATATATATATATTGTCTTTAGGATATTTTACTTAGTAGAATTGTAATAATGATGTTTTTAGTAGCTTAGGCTACACGTATTTAGGTTCGAATACCGAGGCTAATGCAATTAGCTCCGCGCTTGCACATGCCACAGGTGAGTCTAACTAGCGTTAGCGTCTTACTTAGCCTAACGTTAGGCTTAGCGGTATTGACTTGGGACTAGTAGTAGGAGTGGTCTAGATACATCCACACACACAATAAAATAAAAAAAAATCAAGATTTTCATTATTTGCTTATAACTTATAAGGTATATTCATGAGTCAAAAAAAAAAGAAAAGAAAAAAACAACTTACCGTCAGCTCAGCTCGTCGGCAGGTGCGGTGCATCATGCCATCATCAGTTAATTGCAATCAGAAATCAGAAATCGCACACGTATGATGAGCGTGCAGTGCGCGCGGCGCGGCTATGGCCTGGTGTGGTATTCTGAGGTCGTAATTAAGTCTGTAATTAACTTCGTGATTAAGTCGTGAAGTTAATAGGCCCTTAATCATGGGCAAAATCGGTATTCTGAGGACGTAATTAAGGTATGATTAAGTCCCTTGTAATTATCTTAGGTCCCTCCCATCTAATTGTTATTCCATCCAATCAGACGCGTTGTTAGAAGCCAAAATGATGACTATACGCGCAAATATGCCCTCAATGCGCGCTCCTCCACGCCCCCTGTAATTACAACCCAAGAGCTCCGTGCGCACACTCCGGTATTTGATTACAACCCCTCACCTACGCACGCGAAGATCTCAACCTCTTTGCTCACATAAAATGACAAAATTCCTCGAAGATCGGCTATATTTCTTTTTTCTCTGAATTCTACGGATACCACGATAACAACATTCAACCGCTCCTCAGTTACCGAAGACGGTAAGCATCGTTGTGGCAGAGAAAACACGATGTATTGCGTGATATCGGAGTAGTTAATGACACTCTTTGGTATCATTAAGTTTTCCATTAACTTTCATACTTAATTACACCCTCAGAATACCGATTCGTAATTAACTCTGTGATTAAGTCCTCTCAGAGGTGCACGCGCATTGATACGCGCAAACGCAGTAGGTCCTTCCCGCCAAAACGCTTGTTGCTATGGTAGTTAATATACCCCCTACTTAATCATGCTCTCAGAATACCAATTCGGTAATTAAGTGCTAATCAGACACTTAATAAGCTCTCAGAATACGGCCCCTGGTGTATGCACAGTAGTCAGTACAGATCAACAGTTCGCTGCTCTTATTCAAGTCGTCTATGTAAAGTGGCTAGGCCTAGTCTAAGCCACAGAACTCTTACACATAGAAGAATCATACCCATTCACAACCCGCTGAGCTCGGTGTCGCCACCGCGCACCCCGGATGCGACGCCTCAGTGCACACGCCGCCATGTTGCTTAGCGGTACCTCCGCAGCTCCTCGCGAGTACGGTACGGTCAACTCACTGATCGGACAGTATGACAGCCGCTATAGCCCTTGATATTTACTTGAACTTGTAAACTGTCAAACTGGTACTTCTCAATCCAGCGTTGACCACAGATTCATGTACTCATTTATGTTATTTATTTCACACTCTTCCCTGAAAGTTGTCTGTATTGAAACAGGTGTTTTTTCCCCTTTCGGATAGATCTATTTGACTTCGGAGACGTGATCTGCTTTGGTATAAAATAATCTAAGACGCGCGCCTGTCCTTGTCTGTGTCCTGCCATTTTTCTGATACCCCTCTCACCCCTATTTCTTGCATTTTTCCCCCTCCAATGATATTGTAAGAAGATGTGTGTTCGTGCTTTTGATTTTTCTCCCATTAAACAGGTCAAATTAAATTTCCAGTCAGTCCAGTTGTAAAAATCAGTGATTTGTGGATATGATCATGTAATACATCTTCCCCATCTGACACTCGTTCAACATATGAGAAATTTGGAAGACAACATCACCTTAATTATCTATATTCCTGCTGTTATCATTATCATTAGTAGTGTGTAGTACAATGTAGTTACCACTATTGCACATATTGGTATAGGAAGCAATATGCCTATAGGCATGTATACACTGTATATCTGTATACATGAATAAAACAGAAATCGAGTTCATGCTAATCACCAACAATTATTTCACCACACCAATTTTTGAGCGATTTGCAACAACACTTGAGAAAGAGCGAATCGCTCAAATATTTGTGTGCTGTAAATAAATTGTTGGTGATCAACATGAAATTGGTTTCTGTTTTACTTTCGATATCATGATATTGCTGCACCAACATGTAGACTATACCTGGTACTCAATCAATGTATATATATATATATATATATATATATATATATATAATTATCTATGTATATATATACATATATATATATACATAATATATATATATATATATATATATATATATATACATGTATTCACACACTACACACACATTACAAGCATGAACTCCTTTCAAGATTGTCTTCCACAAAAAACAGAAAGTTAAGTTGGACAGAGTTAATTTTCCTGATTTTTTACAATTTATTTGACATTCATCAAGGTCAAAGTTGATTGCTGAGAATCAACCACAGTAAAGTGATATACCATTTGCTTGAAGTACACGTACCATTATCATACCTAATACGGCGGCTATAATCACAGGCAGTATACATGCGTCAGGAACATATTATGCAAATGATAGGCAAGACCACAAGTGTCGCAAATTTGTGACAACTATTGTAATCACAAAATCAAATGCATATACATCTATAATGGACATGCAATAGGGCAACAACATAAAATTCATGAATAATGAACACTGTCTGGCAAGATTATCTAAGGCAATACATCAATATAGTGCACAATTTCACTTGCCCTTGATAGCTTCAAGCGTGATTCAAAAAGAAAATCCTAATGAGTGTAAAAACACACTATGGTATAGTATGAAAACATATTGTGTTGATCCGCATGCACTATGGCAATATAAATCTACGAATTATGAACACTGAAAAGAACACCAAAGGCATTCCTGGCAACAGTATTAAAGGCAATACATTTGTAAATGTAAGATTTCACTCGTACTTAGCTCAGCATGATTCAAGATTAAATCCTTAGTAATGAGTTTAACAAACACTATCCCATACACTGTGTAGTATGAAAACATAATTTGGTAGCAACATGTAAGCAAAACAAGTATCACAGATATACAACAAATGTTGTATATCACGAAAGCAAATGCCTGTATAATCAACTATCATGCAATATAGCAACAACATAAAATCCATAAAGAATGAACACTGTCGGGCAAGAATATCAAATGCATTCTTGGCATAACAATATCAACTAAAGGCAATACATGAACATCTGTATAATGCAAGATTTCACACGCACCCATTTGCTTCAAACGAAATTCAAGGTGAAATCTAAAGAGTGTGAAAACATACTACACTGCATCTCAAAGTATGTACATGTAGGCAAAACAAGTGTCACAAATAAGACAACTACATGTATTGTATATCATGAAAGCAAATGCATGTACAATCACTTAGCATACAATATGGCAGCAAAATAAAACCATGAATAATGGACACTGGCAAGAATATTAAAAAAAATACCAAAGGCAATACTGTATAATCCAAGATTTCACTTGCACTTGTTCGCTTCAAGCACAATTCAAAATGAAATCCTTATGAGTGTGAAAACATACTATATGGTATAGTACGAAATGTTAACGTGGCAACAATATGTAGGCAAGACAAGTCTCGCAAATACATGTATGACAAATATTGCATATTGCGAAAGCAATGTCCTGGGGTTACTTTAATACTAGAGTACACAGTCAGTCTAGACAATCTAGTATCTAAACGACCATAGTGTTGTCACTGACACTGACACTGGCCCACCACTGGTACTGTGACTCTAACTACCTAGACAAGAATAAATCTACGTGTAAAGTTTACACCTAAGCTCAAATTTACATAAATTTACACTTTTTTCATGTACAAAGCTGTTTGCCCCAACTCACAACGTACAGAGTGTAATATAGCCCCAGGGCCTAAATTAGGCCTAGATCTAATTGATCTTTTTTATTTTGCATAGTAGTTGGTGGTAAACAGATATGTCGACGGCAAACACAAAATCCAGTGTCTGGGACTACCTTTGCTACTGCGCTCACAAGAAAGCCAACATACGACCGATCCGCCTAATTGTACCGTTACTTGGGGAATTACTACTTCTTATTCTCATCATGGCTTGGTGTCAAACTTACCTGTTTCCAAATCCTTTTTTTCAAGTGATTTGTGCAGTTTACAGCCGCACAATATGGCATTTTAATGCCTCGCTCAAGGTCTCGGAACGTCAGAAAAACACGGTACAACATGCAGTCACTGTATGTGGATAGCGTCTGCTGGGATTTGCACGCAAAAAAGTTCCGCTAAGCAAAATGGCGGACGTCACGTGACAATGAGTCGAGCGACGGCGACAAAACGGGTGGCGAGTGATTCTTCTATGTGTAAGAGTTCTGTGGTCTAAGCTACGCTGGGCATGAGCCAGCGCGCAACTGGGTCACTTCTGCCGCAGTTAATTGGCAGCAGAGCATAAACTGCAACTGTCAGAAGCTGCTCATCCAGAAAATTTGTCACCCGCTGTAATAGGATACACACGTGTGTTTGACAAATTACGGAGAATCATGGACATAGTGCCAATTGCAGAGATAACAAAATAGAGACCACAGTTGGCATTAAGAATGCTAGAAATACATCAATTAAAACCATGGACGTCCACGGTTGTTGTGTGTCCATGGTTGGAAGATGTGTATTCTGGTCAATGTCCATGGTTGACGGCATGTACAAACCCACACGCACACACACACACACACACACACACACACACACAACTACCACCATCACCATCGCGCACAAGATGGGTAAACAGAACGACAAAGAGACTGACAGATCAACAGACCATCGGTTTCAAATCTAAGAATGGTCTGAGGCAGTCAATTTATCAATGAATTCATCTGTGTCTCTCACACACCAATATCCTCCTTTCCCTCCCGATTTAGAAGGCCTGATTTTTTTTTCTGCACATCTGTATCTGACTGGAACCCCTCCCCCCCCCCCCCCATGATACAATAACACTATGTAAGTATAACTTTTTGTATCACTAATCACAGCAATTCAGTCCCATATTCGCAACGCTGTATCTAATTCTTTAAAATTTGCGCCTCTTTCACCAATGCACAACGACTATCATATCATATCATATCATACCACGCAGTTGAAAAGAAAATGAAAACGGAGTCGTCCGGAGGATTGTTCGTCGAGAAATATAGACTAGATTAAGTGTTTGAGATTTAGACCGGGAAGGTGCCAAGAGACCCTTCCTGTTTAGGCCTACCAAGCATGTACCTCCATTTGGATACTTATATTGTTGCTAAAAAGCTGACACTGATGAAAGTAATTGTGGACCCAATCCCTCTGATGACACGAATGACAACACGATGACTGTATACTAAATCTAAAGTCAGGTCAATGTTTATGTCAGGTTAATGTGTGTATGTGGCATACATACACACACTATAGCTTCTGACCACACAATATTGTTGAGAATCAATGATTATGGCACCAGCACCGTACTAGGGCTTTCTGTAGCTCAAGGCCCGGTCACACTGCCCAAAAGTCGCGTAAACGCATGAATCACGTAAGAAATTCGAGCCTTACGCGATACATGCGCGATTTGCGCATTAATTCATGAGTTTGTCTGACGTAGAACCTTCGTAGTTGTCCGCCGATGTGCGCCGCTTTACGCGATTCCAGGTTTTGAGCAGCTCAAAACTCGGCTTCGCGTAAAAGTTTGCGTAGTTTGCGTAGTTCTTACGCGAACAATGCGCTAAATATTATGCGTGGAATATCAGTGATAATGTTGCCGCTATTGCGTTCATGCGCGAATCATGCGCAATTCATACGTAGTTCATTAGTTATAATGCGCAGATGATGTGTGGTTTTCCGTGGACCTCAGTCGTCTCGCACAACCACGAATTCGCCCTATTTGGGGCATTTGCGTGCCTATGCGCTGAAAGTGCGTGGTTTGTAAGTGATTTCTGCTTGATCTTTCTGTAGTTCTTGCGCATTTCATCGGTGATTTTCATCGCGTAAATCAGCGAAAATTCTCGACGGACAAGCACGCACAACCAAATTTCTTGCGTGATTTATGCGTTTACGCGACTTTTGGGCAGTGTGACCGGGCCTTCAGTCGGTAGAGCACCGGTCTATAGCAATCCGGAGGTCTCAGGTTCGAATCCCGATGGAAACCCATTTTCTTTGCTCAAAGTTTTCACTATGTATCATAGGTTTCTGGTCAGTTTTCCCTTTGTTTGTTTTCATTACAATCATTAGACGATACTCGATCCTCACCTATATATGTAACAATGAAGAAAGTGACTAAGCTTTGTTGTTACACAAAGTTCGACTCTTCAGAACATTCGTCGGTCAGCCAGAAAGGGAATGCGAACGGCCGAAAAACAGAAACAACTAGATTTTTGTGGTTGTCGTTATGTGGAGCTGGCAACAGCGTTCTTGGAGACATTATGAAAGCATCGTTGACGAGTTAAGTGGAAAATCGAGGCAGCGTGCACGGATTGCATGATATCTCCCCCTCAGTCCACACGATCAGCAGAGTGATTTGCCCGTAAGCGATGATTACGGGCAGTTAGCCACGAAGCCTACACTCGCCACGATCTCCGGTACAACGACCTTCAGCGAGAAGAACGAGGCAGGGAGAGCTGGGGTGGGGCGGGGTGGGGGCGGGGGCGAAAAGAAGAAGAGATGATTGAGCTTACGCGCTGTTGTGATGATCGGCGTGCCTTAATATTGCAATCAAGGGAACCGTCGCTCGTTTCGGATCAACAGGTGCTGCCATTTATGATTGTAATGGATCGCATCATGCCCTCGGATCTTTTCTTCTTTTTTTGTGGGAAAATAGGGCGCGATATGAGGAAAAGCTAGGTTTATAGAACAGCTGCATGTGTGTGTGTGTGTGTGTGTGTGTGTGTGAATGAAAGGGGAAAGACAGAGAACGAAAGAGTGAAAAACAAATTGGAATGAAGGACAGATAAAGAGAGTAAATTAACTACAAGAGAAGACAGAGTTAGAAGAGCACAGCCGCAGTGAAAACAAAGAGTGGCTTAATTTCACTAAGTCCCAAAGCAATGTCTGACTAAAGGTGCATGGAAAATAAAAACGATGACTGTTTTTTTCTTTTCATGTCGCTGTATATAACCCACCATGGTTGCCTCTGGGCATTTCACATACACTAGCCGCTTCATCATGGGATCAAAACATCTCTTGCTTACTCGGTAAACTTTGTAATGCCCGCGAAAGAGAAAAAAAATAGTAAAAACGGGTTTAATGAGTGCAGACATGAGGAGTATGTATATCCTGGAGGTAAGACGATTCGTCTCACTCTCTGGTATAACTTTTCAGTTACTGAGCTTTACACTACATATAATCAGGGAGGTAAAATTTCGTCTCATCTCCCCGATATAATAGAGTAGTGCAAAATACTGGTAATTTTATGACAAAAAAAAAACACCATCGGATTTTGTTCAAATTTCTCTGACAGTTTTATTGCATGTTTTTTCGAGGGGGGAGGGGTACACGTGTATTCGCTTGCACGACAGAAACGCAAATGATCCAACTCTGATGTTAAGTGCCTCTTGTCGGATCCATTCATCAGTTATCAATGAAAACGATCCTACAAACCATCGGATTTTGTTTGAGTTTATTCTGCTAGTTTTCTTGCAATGTTGTTGTTTTTGTTATATGGTTGTTGGGTTTTTTTAAGGGGGTTGGGGAGGAGGGGATATATGTGTTTGCGCCACGGCGACAGAAACGCAAAGGATCCAAATGTGATGTAAAGTGCTTCATGTCGGGTCCGTTCAGCAGTCAGTTTCTTGTGATACACTATATACAGTACTTTCGTTCTCGTGCTGATTGACGCATCTTTTGCGCTGACGCGCCTGTCGCACACACGCGGATGCATTGTACATAGCTGCTTCGCTCTGCTCTTCATGAATAAGTGAACAAGAGCCAAGAGCTATGAATTGGATATTCAAATGTACTTTTGTGGAAATCTTTATTTCAATATATCGATTTAAATTGATTAAATTGATCAAGCCCCAACAAAAGAAATAAATTTTACTCACGCAACCGAATGAATATGCGCAGTATCTCTCGCTGTGTTGCAGGAGACAGGCGTTGAAGCACGCGATGGAGTCCATGACAAAGGCGTGTAGGCCGTCCTCGCCTTCCCACGGATGTGTGTAATAGTACCAGGAACGAGCTCTACCGAACAGGATAGGAAAAGGAGGGGTTTTGTGTGTGTGTGGGGGGGGGGGGGGAGGGAGAAAACAAAATACTAGTATTCAATATCAAGTAGTTACAATAAAAAGCCCCATCGGCAATGAATGCATTTACATATGCATGTATATCTAATGGTGATTTCAAACCCTGAATTAACACAGGGGAAACATCATTTAAAACAAAACAGGTGACTTGTAGCTGAACAACATTTCATATATATATATATATATATATATATATATATATATAATCAGTGTAACACTACAAGCCAGAGATAGGTGTCATGCATGATTAGCACGAAACATTTACATTAACATCTAGATTGCGCGTTATTCAAACATTCATCAACCTGAAAGCGAAGAGCTATACCAGTACAGACAACATCATTGTCGATATAGCACGTTCACATGCTGCGTTAAGTTAAGTTGCTTACGAAGTGTCGCCATGGAAGGGTCTTCTGCACATGATAATTACACTATTTCTCGCTCTCATCGCAGAGGAAATTGTTGGTAGATAATGCTAGCTTGGGTGTCGTCAACAGCAGTACATAAAACATATGCTTTAAAAGAAGAGAACATTGCATCAAGATTGCTGCAATCAAATTCATTTGAGATCATTATTGAGAACAAGATCGTTTTGTTCATAAGGAAATACCAACGTCTAATTTTCCAAAACAATCAAAAAAGCTTTGAACATGTTTTGTATTGAAAATTAAAAATGATATTAAGAAAAAACAAGTACACTTTGTTTGACTCAGGAATACTGTATTTGGAGATGAAATGCTTTCTGGGAGTGGTAATTTGGTAGATATTGGACACCTGGAATTTGATAGAATATGGAAGTTTGAGAGAAAAATGAAATAATCGGGATATGTAGGAAATATTGCATGAAACATTCCAAATTATTAATCTTGATATATCTGAATGTCTGAATGGAGCTTTTCAAACCAGATTTACAACCGGACAGTTTTTTTTAATCCATCCTGCCTGTTATAACACTCTACACCGTATGTCGTCCGGACGTTGTCGCGGTAACTTTTGTCAAATTCTACGCTATAAGGCCGCCTTAGGCCATTTACCCCGACATTACCGCGACTATATCCTGACAACGCATCTCTTGAGACTGAACACAGCGACACAGAAGCAAATTGAAAATGAAGAAGGTGAAACGGCTCTGTTTCAGAATGTACCTTTCCGTCGGATTTCTCAACATGACGATGATCTTAGCACTGGGCTGGATGGCGTGAAGCAGGTCGGCATTGGTGTACGGTGGACCCGGAGCTGCCGGCTCGGACACCGCCCAGTCGTTCCCAATGGCGTACGATGTGCTGACCGAACCGTCGCCTACATAAAGAGGAATGAAGTATGTACTAACGATGGGCACTACCATCAAAGTTTGCTCAAATGATACGATCAATTTTTTTTTAATGAATTCATTACACTATTATTGTTTGTTTGTTTTATACAATAGTCTGGCGATGAAGTGAACGTTTGATGTTTTGTCAAAATGAGTTCTCTTTTGCCAGACCTATCCGCATAATAATTTACAGTACAGTGTACCGTGAATGTTGTTTGTTTGTTGTTGTTTCAGTGTTCCGATATGGGACGGACGTTTCAAAAATGAGCTAAAACACGTGCAAGCTTTTGACTACTCCTGAATATTTGTAATAGCAAATTGTATGTCGTTGTTCGTTTTTAGAACCCCTATGATGCATTTACCATGTTAGCCCTCATGTCGACCAACTTACACAATAAAAAGGAAAGTGTGTTGGTGCCTATTGATCTGTCCTTACATTTCCCCGCACCATCAGAGAAAGGGAAGATCTGCTGTTCCCTTAATAGCATGCTCTTAATGACGTCTTGACAAATTCAACCAGTCAACTTTTGAGCGATGTTGAAAATGATACTGTCAATTAACTTGGTGCTTTTCTTTCGTCTGGGCCATCAATATCAGAAACATATAAATGTCTTGGACCAGCGTTCGTGATCCCTCTGCTCTGAGGTTGTGCACGCAGATCGTCTGCAAACAAACACGACACTTCGCAAAATAATCTTGCCCTCATAGCCATTCCCGAGCAAAGCGATGCGGAGTGATAATGCAGTTATAGGGGCAAGGAGTTATTTGCCTTCCGCCGAATGTTTACATTCTTTCCAATATTGATGACAAACCCGGGATAGACATATGATGTCGAAATCACGCCGCCAATTAAAATAAAAAGGGAAAGCAATGCGAGACAAAAATGCGAGATTCCTCGACGTAAAACCAAAAACAAAAAATGTCGTTCCCATGGTAACAAATCGTTGTCTCTCATCGATCCTAGCAATCTCCTCTGTCTGTCACGAGTCACGATGGGGCAAAACACACACACACAAAAATAAACAAAACTTCCGTCAAAAGATAGCTTGATTAGCAGAACCCAACTGCTACAATATTTCTCACCCTCATCCATTCCATTCCGCCCACCCCCCCCCCCCTCTTTCTCTCTCCTTTGCTAGGAATGAGATCTAAGGAACAAAGTATGCCCTCAGGGTAAGCCGTGACAAGTACATTGTGCTGGACGTGTAACAGACTTTTCTGGGAGGAGGGGTGGCTATCTACGATGCATTTTGTTTGTCCAGCGAATAATGAAACCCTAGATGAAGAATGTCACAAGTTACAATGGACTTATTTCTCCCGAGGTACAGTGATGTAGTTCGTTGCTGTACCAACCCTTGGGAAGGCACATGGCATGACGAAAGAATTGCTTTCTACAAGCTTTCATTACCAACGTAAATATTCTTTGCTTGTGCAAGTCAGAATTGAAATAATGCAACAGTGACAGGAGTAATACTGCAATGATTTCAAACGCCAAGCCGAAATTGGAGTGTAAATAAGAGGATTGTTGTGTAATGGTCTCTGACTTGCAATATATTCTGTTTTGGGTTTTTGTCGTTGGTTCTGTTACTTTTCTTTTTACACGACTCCCAGATCGTGTGCTGCCTCAGCTACTTTCCTTCTTCATGCTTCTTAGTTTCATGTGTTTCAATAATGTCCATTCCACAAAAGTGCTGGTCTATTATCTGAAACGATTTATCACTAGTCATACGATATCCTCCATGTGTTGACTCCACATCTCCCACCCCCTCTCTCTCTTTTATGTGAAAACCTATATATAAGAAAGACCCACGTCCATATAGAGAGAATTTTGTGAAAGTTAAAACATGAATAGATAACGACCTAATATTTTATTTTGTTTCGGTTATGCCAATGTTACGTATATTCAAAGAAATTGATATGCAAAACAGTCCTTTTTATGGTTATCTACATTGTATATCTGCGCTACTTTGCGAGGGGTTTCCAAATATGACATCCAAATTTGGACCACGAGAAATCTTTGGCTAACGTTGCAAGACTAGTAAGACCAAAATTCCTATTGACATAAAACTTGGTAATCGATGAGAAGAAAGAGAGAGAGGGGAGGGGTGGGAAAATTTCGTAGCCAATTTCTTGTGACTTGTGATTGTCCTCTCGAAATGCCGAGGTGGTGTCAAGTCAGGAACGACACACGTCTTGACTATTCTGTGCGCGGGGATGAAATCGGTTGACCGTCCGACCCTCTTGACGAGTGGCCGTTTTGACGGGACGTACTTCACCGATGATTCTCCGCTTGGAAAGCTGCCATCGAAACGCGAGAATTTCGTTAAGACTGTAGTAACGATCACTGCGAAGCTTCATTTGAACGCCGCAGGCAGGCTATGAACGTTAAGCGCTGCTCACACAGAGAGTTACCGTGAGAGCCTGATACTTAGTACAGTATCCCGACAAAGTCTTTCTTCTTTCTTTTTTTCCTCTCTCTCTCTCCCTTAGAAAACCGATTCACTTACTTCCGGTTTCCTCTACATCAGCTGTTGATGTGAATTAAGTCTCAGTACGGTGGAAAGGCATACATGGCTATTGTACACTGTATATGTCAATATCAACAGCTACTAGCACTATCTGTCCTGACGATTTAGCGACTATAGTTGCATACGCTCTCCTACTTACATGCTCTCTGCATAATTCCACCGCGATCATACAAAACCTGTTTCACTCAGGCGCACAAATTGAAATTCCAGGGGAAAAAAAATCAGGTTGAACAAAGTAAAGAACTGCCCCCCCCCCCCCATTTTCCAGTAGTATTGATTGAGTTCTTGGTTATTTGCCTCCATGTGAATGCAGTCGCCAACTTTGTTACAAAATAATGTTTGCCGCGCCGTTCCCACGTCACTTGTGGTCTTTCTCCATCAGTTTTTTCGGGGTTTTTTCCCATTTCTCGCTGTTGAAGTGAAAATAGCGCTTTCATAGACAGTAGTGAGATAGAAATCTGAGGAAGGAGGTGTAATAAAACAACAACAAAACAAATCAAAACCTAAAGTTACTAGGCGGGAATGATACAACATGGAGATGTCTTCTCTGTTCAGCCGTGAGGAATACGAAACACAGAGGGCGCCTTCTTTCTTCGACGTCACAGAATCTATCCCCTCCACTCGTCTCTAGAGATCACTGACCCCCCTCTAATGTGTGGTGACTTCAGTAATGTGGCAGCTCACGCGCATGTAGCTCGAAGACTTTGGTTGAGAGAGGCAATTATTGATATTAATTCTCCTCGTGGCTCAACAGTTCGGGGTGCTGTTGAACTCCCCGGTGATCCGTTAATTGAACACATCCAAATTTACGACAAAACACTCCTTTACCCCCGATTAATCTGTGACGCGCGACTGATTTTTGAAATTGAGCGCCAGGAATGTGCGTACACATGGGTCACATAAATTCCATGTGGGATTTCCATATGTGGGATCTCATAACAAAATCTAAGATATTCCTCCAAACTGATTATTGCGCATACTGGCTTTTGTGGATTAATTACATGAAGTCATCGAGAGGGGTGATCAAATCATCAACATCGGCGGCATTGGCGTCTAACAATTATAACATTTACAGAAAGTTATCGTATTCATTCACTGAGAACTGGCAGAACCGGAGCAGGGCAAAAAGGTTATATAGGGCTGAAGAGCTAGATTTGAGCAAATATTGTGTCCTTAACAGTAACAAAGTTAACAAACTTACCAGTTAAAGGCAAGGCAAATGTGAATATGCGATGGTGATTGATTACAGTTGCGCAACAAGCTACGCCATTCTATCTTTAAGAATGATTAAAAATTGACTTCAAATAATTTGAATTTGAAAAGCAAAAACATGAGTGAGCACATATTCACTTCTAACAGCTAAATCATAGATAGCTTCGTATACTATAGTAGTCCGAACTTCGGTAAGCATGTTATCTTCTGAAGATATGGAGCAATAATAAATGAAATTTACAAAGATGGGCGGACAGAAAGAGCGCTCACCAAATATTTTCGGATAAATCTTGTCCCCATTCGACGTGACCTCGGCGGCGGTGTCTTTGATGAATGGCACAGCGAATTTCTTGAACCAGTTTAGATACCAATCGATCGAGCTGTCATCTCCGCTGCCAGTCATCTCTCGCACTTGGAGCACTGCGTGAGAAGGGGATAACCATGATGAGTGAGCTAATGATAATGATGATATTCATGGCGATGATTACTAGTATATTCAGATTGATAGCAGTTAGTGATGACAATGACAATGATGGTGATGGCTATAGCCCCTTTTGTATTCATATTGATAGACAGTAACAACGATAATTATGGTGATGATGACGATTACACAGTTAGTGATGAGAGCAATAATCATGATTATGATGACGATGATTTTATTCATTTTGATAACAGCTACTGATGTTAACAATGATTATGATGATGATTACGATGAAAATGTATTCATTTTGAAAGCAGTCAGTAATGACAACGATAATTACGATGATGACGATTATTGTATTCATATTGATACCAGTTTGTGATGACAATGATAATGATTATGATGGCAATATATGCTTTCATGTTAGTACGTTTTGGTGATTACAATGATAATGATGATGGCAATAATTGTATTCATAGGTCCTACTGATAACAATTAGTGGTGGCAATGATAATAGTGATAATGGCGATGTTTCTATTCATATTGATAACAGTTGGTGATTACAGAACAGTTACGATGATCACGGTGATATTTCTATTAACATTGATAACAGGCGGTGATTACAATGATGATAATGATAATCATAATGACGATAATAGTAGTCACACTGATGACAGTTTGAGATGGCATGATGATAATAGTGATGATGGAGATGCTTGTATTCATTTTGAGAACAGTTGACGATGACAATGAAAAATTAAATCATTACTTTCAATATCAGTGATGATAATAGCAACAAATCGGTGTTCTAATGAAGAGAGTGATGGTAATGAGAACAAAAATGTTACGATGTCACTAAAAAGAATATGCAAAACAATCATGATGAAATAATTCTCATTTTCACCAAACTACTTCATACCAAATATTTCAATACGCGCAAAATGGTATTGAATATAAACGTAACATACTGTGATGTACCAATATTGGGGTGTTGTTCGTTATTCCGAATGTTCGTTATTCCGAAGGTTCGTAAATCCGACAATAAAATAGGGTCGCTATTCCGAAGGCTCGTTTATGCGAAAATGAAATAGGGTTCGTTATTCCGAAGGTTCGTTAATCCGAAAATGAAACAGGGTTCGTTATTCCGAAGGTTCGTTGATCCGAAATGATATAGGGTCCGTAACGAGCCTTCGGAATAAAGAGCTTTCTTTCATTTTCGGATTAACGAGCCTTCGGAATAACGAACCTTATTTCATTTTCGGATTAATGAACCTTCGGAATAACAAACCCCATCACATTTTCGGATTAACGAACCTTCGGATTAACGAGCTGTAACCCCAATATTGCACTCATGTGATGATGGTTAAAGGAAGATGATGTTGTCAATCATGATAATTATTATCATTACCATTATCAATATTATTGCGGAAATGGCAATAATGATGAAAACGCAAAAGTTTGCCAATAAAGCATACTGTCTACTAGCTTTTGCATAATATAGAAACCACGAAGATCATCTATTCATGTTACATAATAAACAAAACAAAACAATTACGTGATTAAAAAGCGCATATAACTTTCTAAAGTACTGTTCGTAAGGTAATCCAACTTTAGAGAGCTACTTTTTTCATAATTGTCAGCTTTGGAGAGCGCAATGATGGTTGTGAGGAAAGGGGAACTCTCTTTATATTGATACCTCATTATGTTTACAAATGTCATGCATGACTGAGCACATGAACTTTAGAGACAACAATCATTACAAATTGCACTTTTTCCGAGTTTGCGTGTTATCATGAAGGAACAACGCATGTCTCACTACATGGATGAGATTTGCCCATGAAAGTGGCCAAATAGGCCAGCCTGTACGAATGCAGGTTTGTGTTTAAGGTTTATCCTAACATTATGGTTCATAACCTCTAACATGGCCACCTGTCCGATAACTTCGTCACTCCAACAGAGGCGAGCCAACAGTCCATTTTTGTTCTGTTCATATTCAACACATAGCTCGCATCGACCAACCATGTCTTGAATATGAAAAGAGAAAGATAGATAATGGTTTAGCCTTTATGGGAAGGACCAAGTTATTGACAACATGGACAAGGTTAGAAGAAACACGAACCTGCAGTCGTGCAGACTAGCCTGATGATTTGACCACTTTCATTGACAGATCTCATCCATGCAGTGAGACATGCATTATTGTGAAGGAACAATTTTGTTCCTTCACAATAACACGCAAACTTGGAAAAAGTGCAATTTGTCATTATTGTCTTTAAAGTTCATGTGCTCAGTCATGCATGACATTTGTCAACATAATGAGGTATCAAAGGAAAGAAGCAGAATTCCCCTTTCTTTACAAGCATCATTGCGCTCTCCATATTTGACAATTACGAAAATAATAGCCCTCCAAAGTTGGATTGCCTTTTTTTTGATACGCTCTGTATTTCACAGGGGGCAAGGACTCTCGCGAGTATATTTCACGAAGTGCTCTTTAGAAGAGGCCTCATGAGTGCTGATGGGAGAATTGTGGGACTTCATTTCAGAGGCGAGGTCATGTGATTTGTGACGTCATTTAGAAGCCACGCATATAAGACGAGGAACTGGCGTTCTCATTTGGATCATTTTCATTATACTTTTCTAAGCATCTTGCTGAAAACTTGTCCGAATTCTCCTCTTTCATAATGTTATCAAAGTCACTTTGTTTGCTCCCGCTTTATTTGAAAGTTGAAGAAAATAAGAAAAAAAAATGAGGGCGGACAAAAAGGAATGCCAATATGTATATCAGGCATATTGACATTATAGGTATTCTTTTTTGTTTGATCTTATCCAGACTTTACTTTCTAAGGCGGGAACAGTTATAAAGCTTTGGTTGTTTATTTGACACTGTTTTCAATTCAGTTCGAAAAAACACGTAATTCTTTTCAGTGCCTTTTTTCTCTAAGAGGCAAAGGTTTATTTGAGTCGTGTACGATATTGACTTGTTTTCGACAAATTCATAAAATAGTTGCGCAAACACACTTATGTCAGATTGTTATAGACGTTGATCTGCATTCGGTTTATTCACTTTCTTCTGTTTATTATTAGTTTGTTCGCTGTGAGGCTTCTGACTGTTAAGCCGTAGGCACTGCTCTCCGCGGACGATGTCTAAACACTTCGCGTTGACAATTTAAGGAGGCGTGTGATTACACGTAATTGCTTTGAAACAACATCCAAACAGGGAGCTGAGAGTGTTGTCCAAACGTAACATTTTATTATCTGTCAAAGCAAGTCGCCTGAAAGCTGCTGTCAGATCCGTTCGTCAATGCCGGGCATCATGTCGGAACGTTCTATATTTCACCAGGGTCCCCATGCATGCAACAACTTTAATCATTCCAGCACGATGTGAACACGAGCGGGCACGCGTGACGGGGTCTGATTAATCGACGGAGCAACTGAGCTCACTTTGACCCAGATTTTGGGTTATGACATGTCGGGTTATTTGAACATCTCTCGACTGACTTTAAACCTGACTTATACAGCTATGACCGGGATATTTGTCCCTGCATGGTACAATTGTCATGATCAAATGGTATAAAAACGTGGAAGGGGATATTTCAGTCCCATACTTAACGCCCCCAAGGACTAAAAAAAAAAAGAGCATTTCAAAATAATACTCCTAAGCACTTCAGCGTGCAAAGAGAATAGGGACTATCCTCCTGAAATCACGTTACTGTCAACTGACCTAAGGAAGGCTATACTTCTCGTCAACAAAATAATTTTCCAGGTGTCTACACTTGCTTTCAAACCGATTAAATATTCCTATTGTTTTATGATCGACTTTATTCAAATCTCATCAAACCGTTGCGTTCCATTTCACGTTCTGATAAGCATGGCTTTTTTTCTAAGGGTCATGGGGTTGGGGTAAACTTCTGTCAACACGCACCTTCTGCGCCATGTGAGGCAAGCCCCGTCCATCCGGTCCGTCTCGGGCCCCACCATTGCGGCTCCTTCGGGACGCGAATCACATCCGGGTGAGAGTTGAGCTTGTTCCACAGGTCAGTGGTGCCACACTTGAACATCCCGATGAGGTAGAAGTACGGCAGACAGGCCAGTTCACCGTCTTCGCCCAGCCAGCACGGGTTGCGGTATTCGGGCAAGAACGTCCGCGGAACCTTCTTCCAAATCTTGGCAAAGGAAAAATATGACTTATCATTACTATTATTATCATTATTATTGTTGTTGTTGTTGTAATCATTGTTATTTTTCACTATTATTATTATCATTATGATTATGATTGTTATCATTATCATCATCATCACCATCACCATCATCATCATCATCATCATCATCATTGTTTCATCTTTGGTCGTATAAGTATGCTAGAAATCTGTGCAGGGTGGCGAAACGTCTCCTATACATTATTGTATTTGGGAATAAGGGCGTCTTTCATTTTGATCTTCAATGTTGGTGCGAATCTTTATAACATTCTTCCAAAAGCTGGAAATGTAATATCATATTTGTCATAATAGCTGGAAGGAGCACTATAATACGTGGCTCTGCCGTTTCTTGTGTGCGCATCCAATCCTTCACGTTTTCCTCGAAAGCAAACACAAACATAACACACTCAGACATTCATAAAATGATTATGTGCATGCAAGTGATATAATGATATATGAATGTCTGCGTATCACAGACACACCAACACACACACACACACACACACACACACACACACACACACACACACAGAGAGAGAGAGAGAGAGTAGACACCGTATCATCAAGTACGTATTAATTGGGTGGAGAGGCAAGAGGAGAAATGCAGAGAGACGCAGAGAGTTAAAAAATAGATCGTGGAGAGAGGTTCTTGCTCTCCCATTAAAGCCATAGTACGTTGTATTCCTCTACTCCAATCTCGGTTGGAAACTGATGCAACACCTTACTCATGTGGTTAGGCCATGGTAAACTCCACATTTGCTTACTCTGGTTTATAGACATACCTTAATTGCCTCTTCTCTCAGTTGCTTGTTCGTGATCGCGCTGGAATTCGCGGGAAGACCTTGGAAAGTTTCTTGGTCGATGACCCCGTCCTCCGTCCTTCCTTCTACAAATCCCGCCTTCGAGACGTTTCCATGGGATTCGAATCTCACGGTCTGGATGATAGGGTGTATGCCCACGTGGTTATTGGCTTGGGGCATCTTGTTTCGGGGTTCGAGGTCCGAGGTTTCATCAGGACGGCGAAGGAGGATGACATAGTACACGTAGCAGATGACGGCCGCTGCCAGGGGCATCAGAAGACACTGACAAGATCGTCTTCGCTATATCCCAGTAATAAAAATAAGGAATCATCCCATGCACATTCAGAATGAAGGGGGGGAGCAAGGAAATATATCGGTCATTGCTTACTGTTATTTCCTCTAAGTGATATCATTATGATATGTATTCATTATCATCTATCCCTATACGGCATATGAGGACTCTTCTACGCTGTCATGAAAGCTATGAAGAGGATCATAATGGTAATGATTTGTCAAGATATCAGACCTGAGGGGCATTTCATGAAGCGTTTTGGTCGGATATTTTTCTGACAGACTGTTACAAGCTACTGAAATCCTTGCATCTGATTGGCTGAGAGCAAATTTGTCCGACAACTTTGTCAGACAAAATGCTTCATGAAACGCCCCCCCCCCCCCCCATGTTTGTATGAATCTTGTGAGCCACGTCCTTTGTAGCATGATGAGTGAGAATGAACTTGAATTTAGTTTAAGATCACAGAGACGCATGCATGTCATGACATTGCCAACGTTCCGATGATATCAGTACACTTTGCAGTATACACATTCCACTGCCTTATGTTCCATGAAATGGCTTGCATCATTTTCACATGTCATTTCATTCATAACTTGCAATAAACTCTTGATTTACAGTATGTCCCAAAAAAAAATTACAACGGGACCCACCGCAATGATATCTTTAAAAATAGTGAATCAATCTAAATACAAATTCAGGGTATGAAACTATAACTCATTGCCCACATCTTACAGAAAACCTCATTCGATTTGCTTCATTGGTCAAAGAGAAATGAGGAATTTTGTAGAGGATGTCGGGAATCCCTTTTGTCCAAGTTCTATCTATTATTCACGTACTAGAGCATTGAATTGCTAAAATTGGAAAAATTAGACTCAATACATGCTTTACAACAATCTACATTTCTCTGTGACCGCTTAACCAAATTGAATGAGGTTTTCTGCAAAATAGAGCTAAGATGTTATATTCTAAGCCCCCGAAGTAGCACTTAGACAGGTCGATCATTTTGGATGTTATCAATCCGAAAATTTGATTGTAATTTTTGAGGGACATACTGCAGTATGTCCCACAAAAATTACAATCAGATTTTCGCATTGATAACATCCAATATGATTATCTTTTTTCAATGCTACTTCAGGGTCTTAAAACATAACATCTTAGCTCTATTTTGCTGAAATCCCCATTCGATTTGGTTAAGCGGTCACAGAGAAATGGGGATTGTAGTAAAGCACGTCATGAGTCTGATTCTTCTAAGTTTAGCACTTCGATGATTTTGTGTGTGAACAGTAGACAGAACTTGGACAAAAGAGATTCCCGACATCCTCTACAAAATTCCTCATTTCTCTTTGACCACTGAAGCAAATCGAATGGGGTTTTCTGTAAGATGTGGGCAATGAGTTATAGTTTCATACCCTGAATTTGTATTTAGATTGAGGCAATATTTTTAAAGATATCATTGCGGAGGGCCCCCGTTGTAATTTTTTTGGGACATACGGTATGACTTAGGGCTGACGACCTGACGTACAGTTGTACATTGTATCATGCATAAAATAATAATAATATATATTATTATCCACTTGTCTATAAGTTCATGTCAGACTACAACAAACATAATACCTCCTCGTCGTTCAATCTGTTGTCATGTATACCATGAATCATCTCCAAGATACTCACATTGCATTTTTGTTTGCTTATTAATTTGTTTCTTTGCATATTATGTCTGGGAACGCTCACCTTCATTTTATCCGGTATATATGTGAACACGCTGTCTTTAATGAATGGAAACACTGACTGTAGTACAAGCTTCACCGGAGATGGCTAATGGACCAATCTGTGGCGCAGATAGACGACAGCTGTTTTTATTGTGAAATAGGAAATATGGAGTTGAGATGGGTTTGATCAGATGTCACACAATTTTAAATTCAGTTCATAATATTCATAGTCATATTATGAATGACACGATGACAGCGCTATAGATAAAATCATTCCATACACGACCACTGTCTTTTCCTATAAACCGGTGTTTAAGGATCCGTTCAAACTTTTTCAAACGAAAATGCGAAGATCGGAACAAGGAATCTATCTTCTTCTTTACCGTTGAAAATCAGAGCAGAAACATCGAACACAGATGATTACGAAACATTTTTGGAAAAAAATAGCGATGATGAATACACGTAAATCATTAGTATAGTTATGTATAAATAGGGCGCTCCAATTCCACGTGGCCTATAAGGCATACTAATCAATCACTGCGCAGTGGATATAGTGAATTTATATCCTTCAACAGAAGTAGGTCAAATCCTGCACCCACACTCACTCATCTGAACAAATTTCAAGAAACAGAAGATATATATATATATATATACATGTATTCGTCATAATCGTGTAAATATTGAAATATCGTGGCTCAGGAGATGTTTCGTATGTGTTGTGTTAGTGTTCAATGTTATAAAGCTCGATACCAGAGTCATTAGACACTCTCACCCAGTTGCTCTTACCAATCATGGGACACGGACATTAGCAGACCATGCACTCACAACGGAATGGGAACCACATGAGACCATACCAGCTCCAGCCGAGGTAATCTTCTGTATGCTGATCTAGCCCACAAGGTGTTTACTGGCGGAATAATTTATCAAACAACCACGAACTATAATCAACGTATGCTAGATCCTCTGTCCTCGCAGACCTGTCGAGGCGGTTTCAAGGCCTGGTCCGTGCAATGAGACTGGACCATGTTTCGGCTGATCGACGTTCTTAATTGGCACTTTTCGTGTTGAAAGCGCACATCTCGTAGTACACTGGGGGTTAGTCAAGTGAAACAGCCACGTCGTAAGTGGTAAACATAACATAAAGTTTGCTTCCTTTAGGACATACAGGAAGGCTAACCAAGCAGAGAATACCAAGGGGAGAGGATCTTTGTACTGTCAATTGTATCGTGAGCTCCATTATAGCTTTGGGAAAGCTCAGTGTCCCAGACCAAAATCTGGTCTCGTCGATAACAATTGATGTGGTTCCTGAAAGGCCAAGCGGCCTGCAAAGTCCCTCTTTTTGATCTTTTATCCAAATCAGCCATAAAAAGCCCAACTTCGACCCGCAAAAATATGCATCCGCATTTGTTGTTCTTTTTTAAAATCTTAAAGACAGTGTATATACATTTGTACTGATAGCTGGATGATATTGACATTTTCTTCAACGGTTCAATATCTCAGAGCACAGGTGTAAGAGTATTGATAGCTCTCCGCCCCCTACCTGAATACTCCCAAACGTAATAAACAGGTTTTTCGTTCAGTAATCAAACTTATATTTGCAAAAAGACGAACAGTGTCGCTGTCGCACGACCTCAATTGATTTTACAACTAGAGAAAGGTCCATTTCTTCTCCTAACGGGGATTAAACAATCAAACCTGCTTTATTGTTTGTTTGCGCTTTTTCTTCGTGTGTTAGCTTGCAGTGAATTGTTATTCCCCCCCCCCCCCCTTTGTGATTGATTCCTCTGTGTTCTCTCCCTGCCATGCGAAGTCAGACCGCATTCACCACTTCACTGGCCTTTGAATGTCCGATGAAGCATAACGTAAAGAGTGCATAATGTCAAGCAAATTATGCAATCATTTTACGAATATGCCATCATAGATTCTGCAGACATCTGTATTCTAAACTAAAAGGTAAATTAGTTATGTAAGGAGTGATCTACATTTATTTTATTTTTCAGGATTTTTCCCCTTCAAGATAAAAAAAAAGATGCAACACATTGTCTCGGCAGTTCATGGATTTATCAACTGCATGCAGGGTGCATCCTTAGAACGAAAACAACAACAACAACAACGTTATAATGTTTGCTTGTGGAGCGTATCACCCTGAAATCAAGAATGATTAAAGGTAAAACATGATAGTTCTCAGAAGGGCTAGAAAGTCATCTTCCACCGTTTGGAAGTTGACTGCAATATATGGAAATGGAACTTGACCGTCTGGCTGACACGATTTGCAATGATACTGAGTTGTTCAGGGGCCCCATTTCATAAAAGAAGTTAGGATGGCAACTTTTGTTGGAATGGCAACTTCCAATAGCAACAGCCAATCATGAAGCTGGATTCTTGTCGTTACCATGACAACTTCCATTCCAGCAAGAGTTGCTATCATATCAACTTTTCATGAAATGGGGTCCTGGAGTGTATTTTGAGGCCCCAAAGTATAAAATGATTTCGATGATAGTATACACGCCTTTGTTATACCCGAAGAGTTCTTTCAGTTCAGTAACGTACGTAGCTATAGAGGTAGAAAGTTAGGTGATGACCGATCGTGCCCTACAGTAAACGTATTCCCCGGAAATCTGCATAATTATGATGTGCTTCACTCTCTTTTGCTTTCACAAATATTTCATCAATCATCAATGATTTTTTTTTCTTGCAAAACAATATACAACATATTCACAGTGATGCAATATCTAGTACATTTCGATTAATTGTTTTTCACAATCATAAATGTGCAAAAGAATATAATATTTAATTTTTATTTCATGCCTTTTCATTACGTTTTTTTTTTTCGTTAGCATTTCAAAAGTCAATATTATTCAGTCTACATAACAATGTAGACTGAAGTTTTGCTTCCGGAAAAGACACACACACAGTGTAACACACACACACACACATACATTATCTATTATAAGAGAATAATAACAAAATATTTGCTTCTTTTGACCATAACTTCAAATATGTACTTTTATATGTAGTGACCAATATGTCATTTAAAAGGTATTATTTTGTACTTCATGACAGAGACCGTACTTCAAAATCTTCAAAAATGGACTTATCAGTTTTTGCGAACAAACTCTTCATATATATTCCTCCTGCTTCGTCTACACTCCCCCGATTTACTTTTGCAGGCAAGGGAAAACGAAAGAACTTATACGTCCGGCAGGAGGGCATTTTATGATGGATTCTCAAACATACCCCAAAATTTAACAAAATTATCACATTGCTCCTTTTACTTAATTCATGACATAGAACACTGTAAACAGTAAAAAAAAAATGAAGTATGATTAATATATTTCGTAAACATCTGGGCAAGTCTAACTTTATTTCTCATCCCCCGCACACAGTCATATCCATACATGCCCAGCAGCAACACATCACTCATCTCAAAATAACACCCCCACATACTACCCAAAGACACACTAAACGGGAGGGAAGATTATTCGCTGTAATAAGTAAAAAAAAAAATGAATAAAACGCGAAACGAGGAATATCTATTAACATGAATAATACCGATATTCCCACTCTCACATGAAGCGCCAACGGTTCTCTTCTGATCTATCTTGTTCTATTCGGCTTTTAATAAACCAGTTCAGTTGGCGGTATATTCCCTTTTATCCCTAAAACGCCTTCCCCGGCTTAGATTTTGTGAAATAGCATAATAATAATAATGATAATAATAATGATAATAATGATAATAATAATAATAATAATAATAATAATAATAATAATAATAATAACAATAATGATAATGATAATAATAATAATAATAATAATAATAATAATAATATCAATAATAACATAATATCAATAGTAAAATAATAATGATGATAATACTACTATTACTTCTACTACTACTACTACTACTACTAATGATAATAGGATACTGCATCTTTCCCCATATAGTTACCAATAATTAAATTGATTGAGCTTTTCCTTTATACGGTAAATCAGTTCCAAAGTGGTCCTTTCCCAGCCTATATTTTGTAAAAGAATTGCGCCCGATATGTTATACTAGTATTCACATGTGTGAAATATGCGTTTATAACTCTTCCTCTTTGTAACAAAATGAGCATAAATCATCAATTCCGACTCTCGCGCGGAAGTTCGATGGATACATGTACCACCATGGTCCGATTTGTCATTATGGATAACCTACTGTGAAACATAACGTAGCATCACAATCGGTTATAGACCTACAGTATGTTCTTAGATTGCAATACCGTCGGCGTTCATTTGGGCTAATATTTTGCATTTTCGTCGTTAACCAACTGAAATAGTGTTGTCATAGCGTCATAGGCGCCGGAAGTGGGGGGGCAGGGGGGGCGGCCGCCCCCCCAATCCAAAACGTGGGGGGGCAAAACGCATTTTTGCCCCCCCAAAAAGCCCCCCCCCCAAAAAAAAAAAAAATGATAATGATAATGATAATAAAAATAAATGAATAAACAAAGAAAATAAAATAAATATGTATATATATGAATAAAAGGGAAAAAATATGGCTACAAACGGCAGCTTTTGGACTGTAAAATGTCAAAATTTTCAAGCTCGCTCGCTTTGCTCGCTCGCATTGAATCGTTATGCCACTCTCCTAATGTTGCTGCCAGTAATTGCCAGCAGTTGCGTCCGATGCCCCCCCCCCCTTAATTTCCAAAGCGAAAGATAAAGCTACAAACGGGAGTTTTTGGACTGTAAAATGTCAAAATTCTCAAGCTCGCTCGCTTTGCTCGCTCGCATTGAATCGTTATGCCATTCTCCTAATGTTGCGCCCGATGCGCAGCCCCATTAATTTCCAAAGTGAAAGATAAAGCTACAAACGGCAGTTTTGGGACTGTAGAATGTCAAAAATTTCAAGCTTGCTCGCTTCGCTCGCTCGCATTGAATCGTTATGCCATTCTCCTAATGTTGCTGTCAATAATTGCCAGCAGTTGCGTCCGATGCGCCCCCATTTATTTCAAAGCGAAATAGCTACAATTAAAACTCCAGTTTTGGAACTGTAGAATATCAAAATTTTCAAGCTCGCTCGCTTCGCTCGCTCGCATTTTATTGTTATGCCATTCACCTTATGTTGCTGACAGTGTATAATTTGTCGATCGTTTCACACCGTCATTCCATAATCCATGTGAGGAAAACTTACAATGTTCCTCAATGACTGCGTTGTTGAATGTATCACATTCCGTAATGTATTGTAGTCCCATTATTGCTCACGCACACACGCACAAGCATACAGACCGTCAAAATTACTTTATGGTTCCCCCCCCCCATGTTTCGACCCACCGTACGCGACTTTACACACACACACACACACACACACACATATATATATATATATATATATATATATATATATATATATATAATAGATGTGTGTGCGTGTGTGTGTGTGTGTGTGTGTATGTGTATATTGTGTAACATATGCATGGTCTAATATTGAGCCCCCTCCAATGTTTGCCCCCCCAATCCAAAACTGCTTCCGGCGCGCCTGCATAGCGTAATTTCACACATTAAATTTTGTTATGCATTATGTGTCCATTTTAGAGCAGAAATAGACAGTTTCTGCAGGCATATTGAAAATATATCTTACATTTAATAATAATAGTAATAGTGAGACTCTTGTAGAGCGCACATTTCTACCTAAAAAAGATACTCAAGGCGCTATAGAACAGAGTACATATTGTGTCACGTTACAACAGTATCACAGAAAATAATAAGACAATAAACCAACAAACAATATATACGTACACATACATTACATACAGGCATACAATATTGTCAATTCAAATTAAAAATATACGTCTTGAGATTCTTTTTGAAACTATCAATGGAAGATGCTTCTCTAAGAGATTTTGGTAGGCCATTCCATAGTTTTGGGCCCATATATGAAAAAGCCCGATCCCCCCAATTATGCTTGATTCGAGGTACCTGTAATTTTAGCGAGTTTGATACATAAGAAATCTGTTTAATATAAAGTCCTATCAATAATAATATAATTTTGTAATCATGATAATTTATGATTCATCAGATTGTAATAAAAGAAGATGACGTTGATGTTGATGATGATCATGATCATGATGATCATGATGATGATGATGATGACGATGATGATGAATGATGCTGACGACCAATACTGTCATTGCTATTATCATTAACATCATAAAGAATAGTCACCATGAAATGGTGGGAAATTACAGAGAAACAGAGAAAATAGACAGATTGAGGTGGAGGGAAGGATATAGGAGGGAGAGCGGAGAAAAATATTGGTATTTTAGTCATCACTGAGTGCTGAGCTGCATGCATGCAGCAAGCTAGCAGCGGTAAAGAAGCGCCATCTTGTGCCATGTTTCTGTCACTTGTAGTGAACAACAGAACAGTCTAAGCCTTCTGTGAGGCGGTTGCGGTAAGACTAGTCCAGCAGACCTTGTAATTCGTAAAAGAGATTATAGTTCTATGGCACGAGGTTGCCACTGCCTTTTTGTACGTATTGTTAGAGGTATGATATGCTGCAAGATTTTCGTCTCTTTCAACAAACGAGAATTTGCTGCCTGGTTTGTTTGTTGGCATCGTCAATATAATCGACGTTTACGCCCCGTATCAGTCCCATGTATTCAAAACTATGTGAGCTCATTATGACATTGCAACCAAATGAGCCAATAATCACTTAAAATCTAACGTTATTCAGTGTTGCTATGTTGTATACCTTAAAGATGATTAAATCTTACGTACGAATGTTTGTGAAAACATTTTACCAAAAAAAAAGTGAATTGTCATTTTTCACATTTTTATATGCCCTGAGTCTGACTGCCAGTTTTAAATGATTGAGGGAGAGAGATATTTTTTTTTCTTTTCATAACACTATCTTGACTGCAGTGTTGTGTTAAATGTTCTGCACGTTGTAGAGCTATCATTATGAGTGCCCGAGGTGAGGACGGAGGAGTCAGACCCAGCTAGAAAATAGATCTAGATTCTACGCAAAAACAATGGAAAACTACAAGTTTTATGAGGAGTTTATGGAAGTAATGTGTACTAAATTATATGGCTGATGATGACGGCATACTCGTGAAATAGGCCCCACCTGCACTACTGTGTGTCCGTACTAATAGTAATACTACGGCAGCTCGCCTATTTATACTCGTGAATTCCGCCCCACCGTGTGGCGTTCACCGGTAGATAAGCAAGGCGGTGGGGCTTTCTTCCACAGTATAAATAGGCCTACTCCAGATTTACTCGTGAATGTGGCCCCACCAAACGGCGTTTACGCGAGATTGATACTGCGGTGGGGCCGATTTCCACAACATAGCATCTTTCGTCCTCCCTTTCTCCCATTTATTTCTTTGGTCTTCAACTTTTTATTCTTGGAAGGACTCCCTGCTAATGTCCCTTGACTAATTTAACGGCCAATTTAACTATAAATACAACCCTACCTAACCCTAAACCTGCCTAAACCCTAACCCTAACCTAATCTTGTTTGCTAATGCACGGGTGCACGCGCACTGCGATGGGGCCTATTTCATGATTTTGCCATCATGACATTATTGCATGATGACTCTGGTGCTATCTGAAATAGAGAAAATCTGTCTGTGTGGAGGATTTTTTTTTTTTACATTTTTTAAAAACTTTTATTAAAACTAGTTTTGTAGCTGAAGGAGGGGATTCTGTGAAGCAAGATGTAGTCTCCGTGAAACATATCCCTGACGACAAGATATAGACTGCTCAGTATCTTAAATTTCTTGACAGTATTTACATGATCGATGGTACACACATGCTGAAAGCATGCATTGGCACTTTTTTTTAAAACAAATGTCATGTGATGATTGAGCAGTCAATCGTTCGGGTAGCATGATTGTTGTCTTTAAAACATGTTGATAGTATATCTATGTAGCACCTGTAGTCGAACAGCGCATCTGTTTCCAATCACCTTGTCCACAGGGGTCATCAACAAAGCAAACCAGGAAGGTGTGTAGATGCAGGAGTGATCCTGTACCATGCAGGCCATTGGGAAAGCCGAGATTGGTGTGTCCACGTTCTTCGCCTCAAGGTATGCCAACGACCAGTGCGGCGCAGATGGCCTACCTCTGACCCCTAGCTCCATCAAGATTCTGGGACGGTTCCAGGCCCTGAAAGTCCGCCACCATCCTAGGCTCTGCCAATATCTGGATGTTGTCAGGGGCAAGCACGGTGAGCATCACCCAGGGTTGTGGTCAGTGGTGTAGTGTGCATGATGCATTATATAACATCGGCGTTACAGACATGACATTTTAGGCCTGTTTTGTGCATAATTTCTAGAGTTTATGTAGGAACGAGAAGCAAAGCATGATGAAATCAAAAGTTTGTAGACAAAATGAAAGTGAAATTTATGATAGAAATTGGACGATAATAGGGTAAAGGAAATTGCATGATAAAAAATCTCGTCTTCCTTGTAATGCCGTTTGTTTAACAAGCAAAATTCTGTCCTGCTTCAGTCTCTTCATTTTCATTTTCTCATGTCCATGATTTGTGAAGTGTCTGCGTTGTTGCTGTGATGCATTTCTTTTGTATCTTTGTAATGTACAGAGCGGCTGATAATAGTTGCAGAGCACTATGGCAATAATGTGGAATTGGAAGGGAAGAATGGCAACTTACAGGAGTGAGTATCAGACCTCTGTATATAATATTATTACCTGAGAATTTGTTTTGATATGAATGAAATAATGGAGTGGAGAGTTGTTTGTTTGTTCGTTTGTTTGTTTTTCAAGATGTCCCTGTAAGGCAGTTGAAACTAACACTTAGACTTCAAGTAACTGTCAGGGGCATGTTTTGTATGTATGTTTTGATAGACAGCAGTGTTGGTAAAGATGATACACATTTAAGTCTACCTTGGAAAACAATTATACAGTCAGTAGTTAAGGGGGTGTAACATTGTGCCGGTCCTGTCAGAACAACTGCACCCCCACCAAAAAAAAAAAAAAAAAAAAAACATTGTGAAGATTTTATGTGGGTTTTTATGTTGTTTATTGTTTGTTTGATTTTGCTGTTTTGTAGTGAAATATCTTGTTTCTGTTTCTTTTAAGTCCTGAAAAGATTTTGCAAGTGATTCATGAGACCCTTGAAGGACTGAGCTACATGCACAAGAATGGACTGGTTCATCGAGGAATTTGCCCAACTAGCATCCTCCTAGATTCAGAGGTACATCAAATATCAACCACTTAACTGTAAAATGCCTATCAATGGGTATTTGTTTTAACGTTCCATATGCATCTTATTTTTCACCTGCAGGTTGATAACAGTAGACTCATGAGGAGTTATCTTCAAAATTAAAAGATAACTTGCCATGAACTTTTGAACATACAATGTAAACGACAAATGTCATCCTTATCCTCATGAAAGTGAAAAGACCCAGATAGATTTAATTATAGAAACTAGGATTAGACCTAAGTTCTGTTTTATTAAAAGTTAATAAACTGTTAAACCTAACATGATGGTGTGATACTTAGCAGGGTAAGCATTTGTTATCCCATGTGTTTGTGAGGACCAATTGCTTGTGAAAGTACAGTCAAACCTGTCTGTAGTGGCCACCCAAGGAGGACGAAAAAAGTGGTCGTTGTAGACAGGTGGCCACTGTAGACATGGTTGTAACATATAGCTTTTCTCTTGGAGGAATTGTCTGTGAGAGACTGTAAATGCATGGACAAGATGTATGTAACAATTTATATACAAGGTAATATCTTGTCACTAAACATGTCACATGATTTTAGACTACAACATGCCATGACATTAATTCTCTTATGATCTTCTTATGAACATCTCTTCTTCCCACGTACCCTAGGGTCATGTGAGGCTTGCAAAGTATGGGCATTATCACATCACCAACGGAGGCACGGATGTCACATTTCCAATAGGGTGAGGATAGAATGTACACTGTAAATGATACAGAGCAGTGTTGGAGCACTCGCTGCTGAGTGGAAAGTTTGTACAGTGCACTCCCGTTACAACGAACACGGTTATAACGAAATTTCGTTATAACGAAGTAAATCTTGTGGTCCCAAAATTATCACCATTAAAGTCTATGGTACAAAATTCGCTTATAATGAACACGGTTATAGCGAAGTCTTTTCCGAGCACCACAGAGAAAGAAAAACAAAAGAAATGTGCTCCGTTATAACGAAATGCGAATTGCTTTCGAACATACGTAGCGGAACAAGCATTTATAGCATTTCTGCATGGGTGAGCGCTTCACACCACTGTGTGTTCGCTCCTTGTGTCACGCACAGTTTCTGAGGGGAACTTGCGTTTATCATTGTAATACAGTTATCCCATCACATTTCACATAGCTTTCCAGTATATGATGAGTATTCAGCAAAGAGAATATGATATATATACGTGGTTTCCTTGTTTTCGTTATATATTGTATTTGTTCGGTTATAACGAAATTTCGTTATAACGAAAGAAAACTGCCGGTCCCGAGCATTTCGTTATAACGGGAGTGCACTGTAGTGATCTTTGCAAAGGATTGCGGGTGTCATTAAAGGAAAATGGCTGATTGTAAACAGCAACATCCCCGCCTGTTCATATTTCATGTTTCGTTTTGTGATTCCTGTGCAAGAGGTGTGACATGGGGTTGCTTTGTAGCTATAGCAACAAGAGCGATGTTGCAAAGATGGTAAGCAGCAACATACGTATCAGTTGAACCTCTCTTATTCGGCCTCCCTTTATCCGGATCTCTCTATTATACGGACGCAATCTCGCCGTGATTTTTTTAAATAATTACCTGAGGAAAGGGGGATTCCCAACTCCTTGAGAACTCCTACACAAACACACATGAATTACATATTACTTCCAACATGATTAACATACATTACATCAAATTTTCTTCCAAATTGCTTACCTTCAGACATTTTAACATCCCCAAACATCCTCAAATGTAACAATGAAAAGGTTGCAGTATACACATTACTACATGTGGTACTACAATGGGCTACATCAGTACATGTGTATGTGTATGTACATGTATAAAGCATTGAGTCTCCCGTATCCGGCCAAATCCCTTATCCGGATGAGCCCCGGTCCCGACTTGTCCGGATACGAGAGGTTCAACTGTACATGTATTATCCCCGCTGTGCTGAGTAGATTTTGCAAGGCATGCTGCAGCTTGTAAAAGATGTCTGAATGATACCTACAAAAGTGATATGTAATTCAGTACTGCAAAGCTCACTCCTTTGTGGAGGTGCTTTTAACACTCTGCATTCGTCATACCAGACAAGCATGCTATCAAAAACCAGTTTTATGGTTAATGCAGTTATATTTCAAGGGAAACATTGACTATATGTTTTACGATTCATTCATGTTTGCATTTCCCTTTGATTGTCTTGTTGAACTTGTGATCGAATTAATCTGAAAGAAATGCAGCCATGTGAATCATGATAGCAGTGTCTTTGTCTCCTTCCTTGTAAACATGTCTTGCATGCTGCGGGCAAGAGGGTTGATAGAAGAGAAGAAAAAGATATATTATGAGACATGGGCACCATTTCATGAATGTTGTCAGCCATGACAAGTTGTCAGCCCTGACAAGTTGTCAGTCTCTGACAAGTTGTCAGTCTCTGACAATTACCATAGTAACAGTCAGTGATCAGAGCTCCTCAGCTTATCAAAACCAAGAATTTTACTGAAATTGTCAGAGGCTGACAACTTTCATGAAACGGTGCTATGGATTATTATGTTTTAGGCAGTCAACTGCATTGTATGGGTCAACTAATGTTTAGGGATATCTCAGTGTTTACATACCAACACAGCCAGTAATAATCAAGCTTGCGTTGTGTATGCCATTCCTCAGTCATCCGAGATACATGGCTCCCGAAGTCCTGCGGGGAGGTCCTTCCTCCCTGGCCAACGGGGATTCCCCCACCTCGGACCTCCCGCCCCAGACTCACCTCCCGTCCGGCCCCAAGGTGGACGTCTGGTCCCTCGGCATGGTCATCCTGGAACTGTGCCTCGGTCAGCAGCTCTGGCCACGGGCCACCCTGTCCCAGATCCTGGCCAAGGTGATGCTGCTGGGCAAGCACGGGTCACAGGTCCACCCGCTTGACACCATAGTGGACGAACATGGTGGACGGCAGCAGCTTCAGGTAAGAGACTTTCCTCGAAAACCAGATACTGATAACATTTTATCTATAACAACATTGATTCATGACTATTATGCAGTCACCAGACATGTGATGAGATTTACCTTCATATTACTTTTTCTTCTTTGTATGGCCATGTGACACAAATTGTTTTTCATTTTAAGAACATTGTGAAGTCAGCTACCTTCCATCATTTGTGCTAGAATGTTACATAGATTGAAATTTGATGTTTATTTGTGTGTTTTATGTTTTCTCCCCAGAAATATCCAGCTGTCCTGCAGTTATTCCTGAGACAGTGTCTATCAGCTTCTCCTCAGCAAAGGCAAGTTTTCCCAAATTTTTCAGATTCAGCGTACTTAATTTTCATTTGAGTAGTCTGATGAGGACCTAGGCTAAGGGCACAAAGATGCTGTTCCTCTCAAATTTGAATTTGACTTTGCCTTGCATAGAACTTGTTCCCATCAATTTTACGGAGAAAATAAATGGGAATGAGTGATGTTGATTTAAGTAGTGCTGAACATTGTTCATCTATGCAACCAGTATTAAAGAGAGAAAAATCTCTTATATACTTTATAACAGGTCAGTTTACAGTGTACACCTTGAATTATTAGTAGCGTTAGAATTTAGAACTAGTTATCAAGTTAGGTATTCAAATTTCTTGTCCCCTTCTCTTGACAAGTAGAACACTTGTACTTTATATGGCATATAGTTGGCAGTAGTTTTATTTTTGCAAATTTTGCTAGTCAACTGATATTTGCAAATTGACAAAAATCCCAAATATTGCCTCTGTAACGCATATGCAATGTATAAATCATCTCTGCAGTGGGAAAATTGCAAACTTTGCTTTTTGAAAAACAAAACAAAAAACAAAGGATGATGCCTATATTAATGTACAACTTATGGTAAGTCTGTCTCATTAACATTGCCACCTACCGGTATATGCCCATGATATGACACCCCCACGCAGACCAAGTGTCGATGAGCTGCTTAGGACAGAAATGCTGAAGGCAAGGGAGCCCTCGCCACTCCTGGCTCCAAGCAGTCTCACCATGTTCAGGTACCAGGGCTTGCGCTGCAAAGACCTGGAACTCTCCGAGGATGACGAACACATAGCAGGTATTGTTGTTAGACTCCTAGGGTTTTGACATAAAACCTTTCTGTTATTCAGATTCCTACTACATGTTACTTTGCGATATTTTGTGAACAAGCCTGTGTTAACTTTTAAACACTGTTAACTTCTAAATTGAGAGTGAACATCAAGAATAAACGGGTCAAAGTAAAGAATAAAAGACCAAAAATAAAACAAAAACAAATGGATTAATGTCAAATCATTATGTCCTTATGCACTTTGGTGCACTGTTCATACAACTTGACTTTGTTCACCAGTCTTGGGGAAATGAAGCCAGCTTACACATTGTCCAGTTTCTTTGAGAGGTACTTACACCTTAAATCTGTAATCAAGAAAAACTATCAATTAAGGCATGTTTGCAGTCCATGTTATTTTTTTTTTTTTTGAAATATGAAAATTCAATCGTATAGATGGTACCAGGAAAAGCGTGCATCAAATTTTGGATCAATGATCCTCGAATTTGGCTGTGAGGACTGAAAACAATTCTGTCGTAGATTTTCATTCTCTTAGCTGTTTGTACCTCCTGTGTTTTATCAGTCACCTTGTAGAAACTTTTTTGTCAGTTTACATTCATTCATATTCCAATTGACAGCATGATTAGCATTAGTAATGTTCACCGTGCAAGTAAAGAGGATGATCATTTCACCCAAAGCGAGCCTTTTCACATTTGACTGGGACCCCGCCCCCAGAACAGGTTAAAATCTTGCATGCCAAGACCCTACGAAAGATCCCTGAAATGCTGGATGAGCCTTCAGACTTCCAAAATTTTAGTCATCCATGTGTATAGGAGAAGAACTCAACCAAATGGGGGAATAAAGCCATAAACAGACCTCCAAATATCTTTTGATAATTTCAAAATATGGTTGGCATCAAAGCATACAGTATTCAAAGCGCATGCTGCACTGTTGGTTGGGTTACAGTGGATGAGACTTCAGACTTTCAATTTGGAGGACCCGAGTTTGAATCCAGCCCACTGCTTACGTCCTTGGACAAGATGTCTTTACCCACCATGTCCCTCTCGACCCAGGTGAATAAATGGGCACCAGTCGATGTTAGGGTAATGATAATGGCAGGGCCCTTGGGTAGAGCAGTGGCAACACTGAAGAGGCAATCTTGGATAAAGAAGACCATATCAGACCTCCAAACCAATCTAAATTTGGAGGAAATAGATTTTTTACTATTTCCAGCTTTTGTTTCAGTGGTAGTTTCTTATTTTTCTTGCTAATTTTACTATACACTCCTATTAGAACTGTACTTTCTTTCCTACTTTTTAGCCAATCATCCCTATTTTTCAGTTAGAAAGATTGAGAAGTCTGCCATATCATTGTTATATTTATTATGATAAACCTCTCACAAGCAAGATCTTTCAAGAACTCCACCTTCCACCTTTCCCCCTAGATGATGAGGACCACCTGGCCCAAAGGCCCATGAAGGAGGTCTACTACCTCTGGACCCTGGGCGGAGGGGACCTGGAAGGGGAACTGAGGAAAAAAGGCCTCCTCCGCAGCCAGCCGCCCATCTGTGCTCTGGCCAAGTGAGTGACCATTAGGATAACTTGATGCATCTGTGCCCCCATGGCACACACACAGTCACCAACTAGCATATTCTTATGATATTTTAGTATATTCCAACTGCAGCAAAACATACATAGGCACATTACATGAAGGTGTGAGGTGTTTTTTTTTTTTCTCTCTCTCTCTCTGCATCAGTATATTCTTCAGTCTCGAAATGTTGGCACCCCTTTACATACATCATCACACATTGATGCAAAAAAAAAAAAAATAATACATTGATAAAATATATTGAGATAAAGAAACTAGTAGTGGTATACATGGTGTTATACAGATGGAGTGGTACAAGTGTGGGTTTGTCAGGATGAAAATAAAGAACCAGCATGTGAGCTGGGAGCAAAAGCAGTGTGTTTGAGAGAAATGTCGTTGGTTTTAGCAATGATGTCTGTGATGGGGACTCCGCGTACCAAGTACAGTTGGGCTGATAATACCACATACAAAGTGTGGTTACACTTTATGCATCCATGTGTTCTTTTTTTTGGGGGGGGGAGGGGGGGAGGGGGGAGGGGGGAGGGGGGAGGGGGAGGGGGGAGGGGGAGGGGGGGAGGGGGGGGAGGGGGAGGGGGGGTTATAATACACTTTCATACAAGAAACAACCATCAGTCCATATCTTATCCTGTACACAAGTAGACTAGAGTTTTTCTCTCCCTTACATGAACCTAACTTCCTCTGTTCAAGACTGAAAGTTTGCAGACAGGAAAATAATCCTCCTGCCCTCCTTTGACCAGAAAACCTTTAATACAAAGAAAGGAGGAGGATCCGGGATTATTACCCTGTCTACTGAATGCTTAGACTTTTACTCATTGTGGGCATCTGTGTGTGCCTGTCTGCATATGATACTCACTTTAATGGGTAGCTGTGCATGATCTGTTGCTGGTATTCATATTTGACCTTTTCAGTGTGTAGGAAAAACACATACAATCTAGAAACTGCTTTTCCAATAGTTTTTGACACCCATCCTACCCCTTTTGTTTCCTTTGTTCTGTGTCCTAGCCCCTCCCTGATAGTGCATGTTTTGTTTGTTGATAGTACATAGACTGTGTGTGTGCTTACCCTTTAGTTTATGTTTGTCATTTTGCCTCTGACAAAGATTCTGCTATGATTGAAAGCTCGGGCACCTTTTTTTTTACTCCATCTTCTTTGTGTGTGTGAGATTAGAGTTTTAGAGTATAGTATCTCCCAGCTGTGAAGAATTTAAGATTACCCCCGTTTCAAAGTGCCACTCAGAGCAATAAAGGTTGTTGGGTTTTTTCTTTTCTGTCGACAGTATAACACACATTCCTGGATAAGATTTAGTCATTGAATACATTCCCATGAGAGATTGATGAAATATTAGCAGAATATACAATTCATTGCCTCTTGTACATATATAAATATATATTTACACTTCCAGATATATCTATGCTTATTCTGAACCAACAGATTGTATGTCCAGTTGTGTTTTATCAGAGGGCTGTTCTGCCCGTCTGTCCAACTTTAGCCAGTGGGCATGTGCATTAGTTACTATATGCTGCAAGAGACTTGGCTTTTTGTACTTTAAACCACACTGTCCAAAGTCACTGGCCCAGAAATGTTTAGATATGACTGCAATACCACATCCCTCGTGTCATTGCCTTCAATTCTAGCCCAGTGGGTCCCACATAAACTTTATAAGAATTTCAGAATCTTGGAGTGAAAAGGTTAACAAATTATTAAGAAGTACTTGTAAATATTCCTCCATATTAATCACTAGCTTGAAATGTATGAGGCATTTGTACACGTGGATGTGAAGATTACACTTTTATTATATCACTTGCAAACTGCAATGGGGTCATAGACTGGTGTGCATTCTTTTCTTCTTTCCGCGGCAGTATCGTGACCGATGGTGGGGATATGCACGGGAAAGAGAGGGACACCAGCTCGCTGAACGATGACACCGTGGTGATCCTATCCCTGGAGCAGCTAAGGAAGCGGCTGGAGAACATCGAGGAGGAGGCTTTCTATCCGCTGCTGGACGAGGAGTGAGTTCAGATGGTAGATAGTAGATGGTACAATTTTGTAGATGGTAGAATTAGCTTTGAATACATGAAACACATAAAAAATTTGATCGCAACATGAGTTAATTCCGTTCTTGTTAATTTGAAATATTTGCGATTAAGGCTGTTAAAGAACAAAGAAAATGATAAGGAAAGATGAGTTATTCATACCTTCAATAATACTCCTTGGTATGTAACAAGTGAAGTATCTCTGGAAAGGGTATATTTTGCTCTATCTGATGGTGGGCTTTACTTTAAATTGTTTAAAAATGGCGCTTAACCTGTTTGCGATCAATCTCTTCACATATATACATGTATTCCCAAGCTGCTGCGGTATATGTGCGTATTAAGATGCCCAACTTTTTGTTTTTTGAAACCTTGAGACTCATGGGTTCAAATCCCACCCATGCCCTCATGTTTGGTCTTTGAGCAATAAATGCAACTGCCGGTATTTAATGTACAGTGCTGCTCTTAAACGAGGGGTAAGGAAACGCTGCTTGTCAGATCTATTTGACGTAATTTGTCTGTATGTACCTGATATACTTTCATGAAGAGTACTACCAAACACAGAAGACAACTCAAAGCCTATGGAAGTAATGCATCATACACTGACTCTGGATGCCACTGAGACCTACAATGTGGACACTGTTTGGAATCCATCAGTGTGAAGTAATGGATGCACAGATATGCAATATTGCTTTGCTACACTGTATGATTGTCACATAAATGTCCATGGTGTAGATGCATACAAGTATCTGTGACAATGATCGTACATTCATGTCCATGTGATATTGATCATTAATTCATATGTTTTGGTGTGGTGTGATATGTTAAAGGACAAGTCCACCTTCATATAAGGATTGAGAGAATGCAGCAATGTTAGTAGAACACATCAGTGAAAGTTTGAGGAAAATTGGACAATCCGTTCAAAAGTTACGAATATTTTAACTATCTGCGCAGTCACTGCTGGAAGAGAAGACTACTACATTGTATGATGTCACATGCGTACAACTATATAAGGAAAATAAAAAGAGAATTTCACAAAACTTTACTTTTTGAATAAAGTGCACATTTCTTCGACTTGCTACTGACGCATGTAAAGGGTAATATTATTCCCCCTGCCTTCTGATAGAGAGAAGTCGAGTGTTCTTTTGTTATGCGAGAAAAATGGAAATATGTTGAATTTTCTTTATTGTCCCCGCCGAACGAGTTCGAGCAGGGGACTATGAAACGGGCTCCGTACGTGTGTGTGTCCGTCCGTCCGTGCGTCCGTCCGTGCGTCCGTCCGTGCGTCCGTCCGTGCGTCCGTCCGTGTGTCCGTGTGTGCGTCCGTGTGTGATCAAATTCTTCAATTTGCTACTTCTCTGTCATTTATGAGCCAATTTTGATTCTGTTTGCTTTATATGATAGCACTACATGGGAGCTTTGAAACTTCTACACAGAATTTCAGTCGTGACCTTTGACCTTGACCTTTGACCTATATTGTACATTTTGCTACAAAATGCTACTCCTTCGCCATTTCTAACCCGATTTCGATTCCGTTTGCTTTATGTGATGGCACTAGGTGAGGGCTTCAAAACTTCTACACAGAATTTTGACCTTTGCCTTCTTTGACCTTTGACCTTGATTTTTGACCTATATTGTACATTTTGCTACAAAAGGCTACTCCTTCGCCATATCTAACCCGATTTCGATTCCGTTTGCTTTATGTGATGGCACTAGGTGAGGGCTTCAAAACTTCTACACAGAATTTTGACCTTTGCCTTCTTTGACCTTTGACCTTGATTTTTGACCTATATTGTACATTTTGCTACAAAATGCTACTCCTTCGCCATTTCTAACCCGATTTCGATTCCGTTTGCTTTATATGATGGCACTAGGTGAGGGCTTCAAAACTTCTACACAGAATTTTGACCTTTGCCTTCTTTGACCTTTGACCTTGATTTTTGACCTGTATTGTACATTGGCTACAAAATGCTACTCCTTCGCCATTTCTAACCCGATTTCGATTCCGTTTGCTTTATGTGATGGCACTAGGTGAGGGCTTCAAAACTTTACACAGAATTTTGACCTTTGCCTTCTTTGACCTTTGACCTTGATTTTTGACCTGTATTGTACATTGGCTATAAAATGCTACTCCTTCGCCATTTCTAACCTGATTTCGATTCCGTTTGCTTTATGTGATGGCACTAGGTGAGGGCTTCAAAACTTTTACACAGAATTTTGACCTTTGACTTCTTTGACCTTTGACTTTGATTTTTTACCTATATTGCACATTTTGCTACAAAATGCTACTTCCGGCGGGGACATATATTACGCACCGCGTAATTTCTACTTTTCCTTGTTCTTTCTTCATATCGTTGTACTCATGTGACATCACAAGCTATAGTAGTCTTTTCATCCAGCCGTGATTGAGCAGAAACTTCAAAAATTCATAACTTCTTAACGGATGGTCCGATTTTGCTCAAACTCTCACTGATGTGTTCTACTAATATTGCTGCATTCACTCAACCCACATGTCTATGAAGGTGAACTTGTCCTTTAAGTACAACTGTGGTATGTATGTAAGGTTTTATGCAAGGTGAATGTACATTGTATAGTACAGTGTGGTATGATAAATATATTATAAAGCAGCATATATTATTTCTGATATCAGTCACTGTTGTTCAACTCTTCTTCCCTCATCAGACCGAATGAAGGTTTGCCGACGTCGTCCAGCAGTTCGGAGCTCTCGGAGGCAGCCAACTTACCCCTCATCATCAGAGAGAGGGACATAGAGTATCAGGTAGGCGTGGCTTGTTCAACATTCTTTACTAGGGTCATCAGATACATGCCTGCATCCCCACACAGACAAAAATATGCTGTTGTTGTACATGACTAGCAATAGCACCAGGACATCAAGCCTTCTCAAAGTGCCCAGTTACAAATATGTTAGCAATGCCCATACAAAATGAGTATTTAAAGCTATTTTGATTGATTCGTGCTACAAATAGGAAAGGTTTGCAAATACCACTGTTTGCACCTCATCAATCAAGATCAGGATGATGCACAACTTTGAAAGTAGTAGATTAAAGAGATGGTACAGTATTGGTGGAGGCAAGGATTAGGATTTTAACTTTTTTTGTGAGATAGCAAGAAACCACTTATGAAATAGTACAGAGCATACCATTCTATTACTAAAAGGAATTCGAAGTTTATTAAATGAAAATCCGTTTTGGAATGGCTGAGACATCCAAAAACAAAGTAAAACAAAGCAATCCCAATAAAAGGTGGGTCCCACCTTTTATTAGAATCACTCTGTTTTGGATATCTCAGCCATTTCTAAATCAATTTTCATCAAATAAATGTTGAATCCCTCTTGGAAGTGCATGCTCTTTCATATTTCATAAGGGGCTTCTCATTAAATGAAAGAAAGATATTATTCATAGGGGTGAAGGTTCAGGTGTGAGTTTCTTCAATTTGTCTCCCTCTACAAATTAAATTTGTTAAGATGTTTGTTAATTTACAGATCAGCAGTTGTGATCTTAACAGACAAATTGAAAAAACTCACACCTGAGGTTTCTCATTATCTCACCAAAAAAATGTAAGAAACCTGAAGTTAGGTCTCAACCAAAACTATACGAGCCCTTTAAGCTTTTTTGATTGATTCATGCCACAGATAGGAAAGGTTTGCAAATACCACTGTTTGCACCTCATTAATCAAGATCAGAAAATATGAAATACCAGGTCCAAGATGTTCTCTGATTCATTACTTGTCTTAATCAGGATAAAAGACACAAAGTCTAGACACTAAACCACATATTGTGAATGTGAGACTATGTGATTAGCACTATCGTTCATCGTAATTTGAAAAGCTGCAGTAGAATTCAGCTTTAAAAGTGCAAGAGGCAGCGGGTGACCCAAATTTGTCTGTTTGTATCACTTTGATCTGTCACTTGAGTGTGATAGATGATGTTATAAAACACTGACTGAACTCCCAGAGTCCCACTTATCCTCACAACTACAGGCGATGCTTTGCAAAGAACCAAAATTTCACATTTTGTTTTACCTTTGATCCACCATGTTTTTTTTCTTCCCCCCCCCCCCTCCAAAAAAAAAAAGCAGATATGTCATAATATACGATATGTCACACTACCTTTAGGCTTCTATTGTCAGCATAACCTAATTTGAACACATTTTTTGATTGATATGATTGAAAAGTTTCGGAAGAGGAGGAGATAAAGATGGAAAGAGAAGACTGAAGGAAAAATCAAAATAAAACAAAGTATTTATTTCGTTATTAAACCAATGAGTATCTGCTCTGGGTATCAAATAGATGATTCATAATGCTGATGGTGAGTAAACTCTTTTTGGTGAACACCAAGTTATCACTTGAGACCAATCTCAATCTTGATAAAGTTCCATCGGGTGGTCCTGTTTGACCGGCTTCTCAAGGGATACCCTTACACCATCGGGAGGATATGGAAGGAAGCGAGGACGGACATCCCGCCTCTCTATCGTGATGAGACCTGGGCTGCTCTCCTTGGGGTAGAGGTGAGTTTGGGGTGTATTTTTGTGATTTTTTTGGGGGGGGATTTTAAAGATGATTTCACTTATAAGTACCATGATTTGAAAAATAAAAGGAGACCTCTAGATGATTTTTAGACTTTTGCATTTGAACGTCTATGAATTGGTTATACTGGATACAGAGTTTCTGAATTTGTATTGATTGGGGAGAGGATTAATAATGTTTTCAAAATAAAGACAAATCGCAGTGGACGAGGAGGATGACATAGCAACTTCACATAAGAATGCATGATTGATTAGGTGCTCAAGAAAGAAGAACAAAAGAAGAAAGCATACATAAATTCTATACAGGTGAACTTGTTAGGCAAGTGGTTTTGTAATGGAATTATGAGCACAGTTTCATATAGAAGGAGGAAGCAAAAACAAGAAATAAATGATGTCTGGACTTCTCTCCAACTCACTAGGGAGACATCCAGGCAAACTACGATGCAATTGATAAGGAGACGCCCACCACCACTGACAGACAGATAGAGGTGGACATACCTCGGTGCCATCAGTACAGCGAGCTCCTCTCTTCACACGTTGCCCACACCAAGTTCAAGAGAATCCTCAAGGCATGGGTGGTGTCCCACCCTGAGCTCACATACTGGCAGGGTATGCTCATCGAGTACATCGGTTTAAGAAAAGATGGATGGATGGATGGATGGATGGATGGATGGATGGATGGATGGATGGATGGATGGATGGATGGATGGATGATGGATGGAAAAATAGATGGGTGGATGGATGGATAGATGGATGGATGGATGATGGATGGATAAATAGATGGGTGGATGGATGGATAGATGGATGGATGGATGATGGATGGATAAATAGATGGGTGGATGGATGGATAGATGGATGGATGGATGGATAAATGGATGGATGGATGGATGGATGGATGGATGGATGGATGATGGATGGATGGATGGATGGATGGATGGATGGATGGATGGATGGATGGATGATGGATGGATGGATGGATGGATGGATGGATGGATGGATGGATGGATGGATGGATGGATGGATGGATGGATGGATGGGTGGATGGATGGATGGATGGATGGATGGATGGATGGATGCGTGGGTGGATGGATTAGTTGCTTTCTTTCAGTGTTAAACATGAGCAGTGAGCAGTGTGATTTCTTTATTTTCGTATTCAGGATTGGACTCCCTGTGTGCGCCTTTCCTGTACCTCAACTTCAACAACGAAGGTATGCCTTTGAAGGACTTGTCTGTTCAATTTTCGCAAAGGTTTCCAACAATACTGAGTTTCTGTTTTAGACATAAATCATATCACAATACAACATCTCAGTACAGCAAATGGTATATTAACAATGGGTGCATTACTTCTCCTGTCAATTCGGCTCAATCATTTTAGGTGGCAAAATGTATCACAACAATACTAGTGGGCTATTTCCCAGATATTTTTTTCATTTGATTGCAAGGCTGTGCATTAATAGCTTGTGTTACATTTTCTTTGTAATAAAGAGTTTGACCTGATAATTCACAATCTCTTCTGGACAGGAGAAACTGTCCTCCATGTATGTACTAAATGCTCTAAATGACCTCGAATCGAGGTGTGTGATTATTGTATTTGATAAGGAGTTATGTTGTATATATATTATGTACTCAATCAGATGTAAATTGCATAACGGAGGAGTACGGATACAGGGCATGGAAAAAGTGACTCACGTGAGTGTAGTAGAACAGGTCTCAAGTCAAGGCTGACTTTCTTTTTTGGCTGTCATTTCTTTTCACTGATGCAGCTCTGGCCTATGCTTGCCTCAACGCCTTCATCCCAAAGTATCTCTACAAATTCTTTATGAAAGACAACTCGGCCGTGATTCAAGGTGAGCCAGCAAAGAATGACATCACACAATTCCCTTCAGTTCCCTGGCCATGGCATTGGTTCATCATTCTCCTGTGCGTCACTGAGAAGTTCTCTGTAGTGCAAGTTTGGTAGATGCTAAGTTCTCCTCTCATCAGGGAGGAATCTATTGATGCCGGCCGTATCATTTTTTTCCCCCGGAAAGTTAAGAATTAAGAAATACTTAAATGACTGAATGTCCATTATTATATCATAAAATTAATATGGAGTATGCAGAGATGCCAACCAATACGATTTTATAGTATTTAGTACGATAAACAGTGTGAAATACGATAATACGATATTGCCTCCTGAAAATATGACTTTCATCTTTCAAGTAAAATTTAAAATGAAGCCAGTATCAACCACAGAAAACTGCAGAAAACAGCGTCATCATATAGAAAGATATGCTAGTATCTGCAACCCCTACAAAGCGTTGAATGACAAGCCTAAATGGGCGGGAAATGCACGGATGCTTTACAATTCCTCATCAATGTTGATGAAGTAGCAACATTTTTACATGCCTGATGCCTCTCCTTACTGGGGAAACATTTTTTTTTTTCTGACGTTTCACTTGCCCAGAGCCAATGGGCTAGTGATGGTGTCAAGGTTCATGAAAATCTGATTTTCCTCTCAAAAGTCTGATTTTTTGGATATTCCATCTGTTTTTTTATGTCAAGAAGTTGGTCTCTGTGAGTATGGTATAGGGAAATATAAATGACATATATGCAATGTTGTAAAGAAAGATAAATGTCCTTATGTATGATCCAAGGTGGACAGACACCTATGAGGAAATACATGTTTGCGATGACTGGTTGAAAACTAGAATTAAAAAAAGAAACAAACCGAATCAAAATACTGATTAAAGCATAATAATTGAGTGGACTGAATACTCTATCTTTTCCATGTCGAATGTCAAACACTAGGTTGTTGCATTTATGTTGTTGGGGTTTTTTTTGCGGTCTTCACTCCTGTTTTCAGAGTACCTTGCTGTGTTTTCGCACCTGATCGCCTTCCATGACCCCGAGCTCAGTAACCACATGCAGAGCATTGGCTTCATCCCGGAGCTCTTTGCCATCCCCTGGTTCCTCACCATGTTCTCACGTGAGCTGGTCTTCTTCTTCTGTATGTTTCCTTGTCTGCCAGTTTTTCTGTCTGTCTGTTTGTCTCTATGTCTGTCTGTCTTTCTGTCTATTTATTTATACATCTCTCAGGTTGTTATATTCAAATCTGGGTAAAGTGTTTCTTGATGTGTGACTTCTGAATCTTACTTTAAGGTAGCATAGTAATAATGTGTTGTTCAAAAACATTTGGCAGACTCTTGCAAGACTGTCATTGAAAATAGCTGTAAGATAATGGTGATAACTGTGATGGTGATAACTGTGATGGTGATGATGGTGGTGATACTGGTGATAATGGTGGTGACTGTGATGATGGTGGTGATGATTATGATGATAAGTGATGGGGAAGGTGATGACTGATGATGGTGATGATGATTGTAATGATGATAATGGTGGTGTTGATTGTGGTGGTTATGATTATGGTGATGATGATGATGATGATGACTTTGGTGATGTCTATAATGATAATAATTTTCTCCATGTTGATTTGTACATTGTACATTCATAGTAATACTGCAGCAAGCTGTTTCACTTAAAAACATAGTTTCCTGCCATCCCTTCTTTTAAGAGACAAGAACACTCTGTCCCTCAGATAGGACGTTAAATGGAGGTTCCCTGTGTGGATGAGTCACAAGCCATCATGTATGATTAAAAAAAAAAAGATCCCATTCCATTTCATGCCAAAGGAGTTGTGAAAAACCAGGGAAGTGGTTTCTGCCATTCACGCTTATTTTTCAATTCTGTATTGTTTCGACCACTCTTTTTCCAGATGTATTCCCGCTTCACAAGATATTCCATCTATGGGACACCCTCCTGCTGGGGACATCCTCTTTTCCTCTCTGCATCGGAGTTGCCATCTTACAGCAGCTGAGGGCAGGCTTGCTGGCGTCAGGCTTCAATGAGTGCATCCTGCTTTTTTCTGACATGCCGGGTAAGGTGGAGTCAACTCCCCACTCCTCACCATTTGGTCAAAATCAATTGTTGATTAACTGTCAAGTGTATGAGTTTTTTTTTTTTTACAAGTCTTTCCCACTTTATGAAAAAAAACATTGAAAATTTGCATCAGAGATGTATGTGCCAACATCACATCATGCTGCATTCATATTTGTTAGTGAGCAATTATGATTAAAACAATTTTTTTTTTTTTACGTGCACTTTCATTTCATGCTTTATGCATTCCAATCGTTGTAATTCTTCAATTCAAAATTTTCATGCAGTGGACATGAATTGAATGTCATAATTGATGAACATTGATAGAATTCCAATTTTGATTTTCCATCTTGTGGTTAAAAATTCTCATTAATGATCTGCCCACCAGATCTATTATTCATCATAGTCAGATTTTAAAAAAAAGAGGAAATATATATATATAATTGATGTTGATACATCATTAATATTGACAAGACATATTGCTCTTTGCATGGGAAAGATTATTTCCACAAATAGGCATTATGCAATGCATAATCATTTGCTCTGTTATTTGGTGTACAATGTGCAGAGATTGACATCGAGAGATGCGTGCGGGACTCCATCCGCATCTTCTGCAACACGCCAAAGAGTGCCACCTACAGGCAGCATGCGCGACCGCCGCGAAAGGCCGACCAGATGACGGCCACTTCGCAGATCAAGCCTGTTTCCTACTACAGTACAGACTACAATGACATGCCCAGATCAGAGCTGGTGAGAGATGAGTGTCTCGAGAGGAGTTGATACGAGTTGGGGAGATGGTGTTTGGTCTGACTTATAATGCTCTGAGCAATTTTTAAAGTATAGACAACTCTGACCAGTAATGGTAGAAGAACTTTTTTTTTTTTCATTGTTTGGGGGAGGATTGCGTATGAGTGAATTCAGTCTCAAAAGATTTTCAAGCCTTTATTAGCAGTAGCGCGGAAAAAAAAGGTATCTTGTCCAAATTTGCTGAGAAATAATGTGTATGATTGTGTTATCATTTCCAAAAGTTGAAAGAAGACCACTGATAGTTAAAAAGATGTTTCTGTAGTTTGAAGAATGTGCTCTCCTAAACCCTTACAAGTGTGTGCTATACAGCTTTTCTCTCTCTAATAGACTGAAGATGTAGTTCGATATGATTTTCTGCCTGTGACAGTCTTCCTCAAATGAATAATATAAGACATATTTCTGGTAGATTTTTCTTGCAGTTATGAAAAAGTTGTAGAAACCTTTTGTTTCTTTGAAAGGGAATACTGGGTATTTATTGTGCAACATCAAATAATCATCTGTTCTACAAATGTTTGTATCAGCTGATTTCCTGTCCAATTAGAAGTTTAGTGCAGACAATGAATGGTCAAGTTTTGCCTCAAAACTTTACAGCTCCTACTGAATGATTTCTTTCTCACCATTGATTTGCACTATGCTCTTTCGCTATAAAAATTCCAAGTCGCGGGAGGCCCTCAGCCTGTCGGAGCTGAAGTCCGAGGTTGCCCCCCGCATCTCAGCCGAGGACCTGCTGGAGCTCTGCGACCTGGCCGGATCCAAGAACTCCCACAGCCCCACCAAGAAGAACAGGAACAGCAAGGCCGTCATGCTCATCGTCGACATCAGGAGCAGCGAGGAGTATCCTTTGACTGCCGAGTTGCCATGGCAACCAGTCACTCTTGCCCCGTTTGAGAATCACATACCTGGAAGCTGCTAGTTCTAATCTGATTTCATTGCAGCAGCAGCACAACGTGAATGGAAAGAGTAGATCAGTACTTGTTTGTGATCACAATGTTTCATCATGGTTACTGGCAAGATTAAACTTTGTAGAAATAGCAAAGTACAGGCAGTTCCTGTCATATCAAAGTCCTGGGGACCTGTAGTTTTCTTTTATGATATCAAAATTTTGTTATAGCCAAACAAGTAAAGTACAGTACTCTCCGCATAATCGGGTAGGCTCGGGCAGAGCGTTTCTTACCCGATTAAGCGGAGTACCCGATTAACAGAAGTACACGTCTCATTCACATTGGACACACACAATGTGTATGTACATGCATTGTACACTGCGGCACCAAACACCTACTCTATATGCTTAACACATGTGCTTGTACGGCACATTCGGAGCGCAAGTGTGTTCAACTCCTGTCTGTCTATATGCAATTGTGAGTGCCAGCTACATGTGTAATATTCGTTTACGTGTGGCAAGTCGGTACTGGTACATGTGTTTTCAATTTTAATCACTCCCCAAATGATCGTCTTCTTTGCTTAAGCAGAGAATGCCATTAGCCGTGGAAAATTTGACATTCATGATTTCTTAAAGTGTTATATCTGCGATAAAATGTGGGTAGAAATTAGATTAGAAGAAAATTATTTACCCATTTATGCGGAGAGGCAACCAGATTATCAGGTAATTTTAATGTGCATTGGAACTGATTTTGATATTACTACCCAATTAAACAGAGTACCCGTTTAAGCGATACCCGATTACACGGAGAGTACTGTATTGAAAGATATATAGATAACAAATTTGGGAACTTAAGTTTTACTTCGTTGTAACAAAATTTTCCTCGAACCGTGTTGGTTGTATCGGTAATTTCATTGATACTAGAAGTCCCGATCTGATTCAAGTAGCAGGATTAGTTGTTTCTTAGATTTCTGCTCATCCTTTTGCATAGGTGCGGCACATTCCTTTCTGCCTTTGTAAGTATTGAATGCTCGGGCTGTATTCATGATAGCAACGGTTATAGAGTGTCACAGTTACTTAAAGATAATGTTAAGGCACCTTTCTTTTTCTCTCCTTTGGTGATTGCTCTTTTACTAGTTGAAAGTAACTCAAAAACATAAGAACCTGAATGAATTAATGTATAAGTAAATGAAAGAAAGAAAGAAAGAATGAATGAATGAATGAATGAATGAATGAATGAATGAATGAATGAATGAATGAATGAATGAATGAATGAATGAATGAATGAATGAATGAATGAATGAATGAATGAATGAATGAATGAATGAATGAATGAATGAATGATGTTAATGAAGGAATGAATGGATGAATGTATTTTAATAGGAACGTACAAATATGTACATAAATGGTAATGCATGTTCCAATATACTGTACATTTTATGTAAGTATGTATCATGCATACTTGTAGGTGCATGAATGATTTTGGTCAACAGCTTTCCCAATGGTTGAATGGACACAAGTGAACATTTTCAGAGGGAGAACTCCACAATCATAGCTTATTGAAGGCATTTCCTTAACCTCAAAATTAAAATCTCACAGCTTTTCTAGAGGTATGATCCCGGGTAGCATCAACATTCCTTTCAACACAGCATTCTCTCCCGAGGGGGATTTGAATCCCTGCCCTGCTGTAACCAAGCTCTACAACCACCGCAACAGGGTCATAACGGTGGTGGGACACAGGGGCAAGAATGCACCCAATGTAAGTAGCTTTTCACAACTTCAATGCAAGGATCATTCTTAATCGCCATGGTCAAAGGTCAAAAACAACTTTAAGAGTTGTATTGTGTACACAATTGCAAATTAAGTACAGTACTTAGAAATGACATTTATTTCATCAGCTTTGTCAGAGAACGTGATCAAGTTCGACTAAAGTACAACGTGCACTCCAGGTTGAAGGTATTTCCTGCAGTCTGGCATTCCAAAGATACACTGTACTTCACTTTTCCTTCCTTGCGTTAACCCTATTCTAACTGGGCTATTTGAGACCAAGTTTCTACGGGGGGGTCAATTTGACCCCCCCTTCAGATCTCGACCGCCGATCACGCGATCGCCGCAAAATTTTGCCTGAACATAGAGCCGGATGTCAACTACAAGATTACGTGGTCATACAATAGAAAAATTTTGATTTTCTATTTTTTGTAAATTAATTATGCAAATTTAGGCGTGAAATCATATTTTCACCTATAACTCCATTAAAAAGACTAAAGGATTGCTAAATTTTTGTGTCAGAGTTCCTCAAGACATATCAAACAATTTTCTTTGAAAGAAAATAGCACAATCAAAATCAGTTTCTTTTGTTTTTTATTGTTTTGTTAATTTCTTATGTATTTCCTTGCTTTTTCGACCTTTTGTTTTCTATTGTTTTATTGCCAAAATTTGTTGCAGGCACTTTTTCAAGCTTATCTACATTAGAATTGATTGATTTCAATGGTTAAAAGTTGAAATAATCTAATTTATATCAATTTAACCAAAAAACACAATTTGCATCGGATTTGCACACAATATCAAGAATTTGAGCCGTTTTCAGGTTGACATGCATATGCAAAACATTACGTAACTTCAGAACGGTGTACCCGGATGTCGCAAATTTGGTCTCATGATATGCAGGAGACTTCAATGAAAAAAGTCATGAAACGACGCAGCAAAATCTCTGCGTGTTGCGGAATCGTGGCGCGAAATGTCGAGGGGGGGTCAACCCCCCCCCCCCCCCAGTTAGAATAGGGTTAATCTTACTTCTTCTGTTAAACTTTTTTTTTTTTTCATATCCATATCATCATAGTGCAATATCCAGTAACACACTGCAGTGTACAATATGTGATTGACATAGAAGCATACCAAATATTAGCAGATTAGTATGTAAAGCCAGATTTTGGGGAGGATTTAGCAGTTTTCAGAAATCAAAAAGTGGACCACTTCGTTCCCAAATTTGTAACCCCATTGGCTTCACTGAAATGAGGATTAAACTTTTGCTCTAGTTTTTTTTCCTGAAGCATCGTTCGAAGCACATGGTAGTGATAAAGGGATGTATGCTTCTACAGTGACAACCGCTTGCATGGACAGCACAGTCGTTTTCTTTACAAGCTCAAGGTTTACATACAATAAAATAATGTTCATCCTTGTCCTTATTCAGTTTGCGACAGAACTCATCCGCCTGGGCTTCATGAAGGTCTGTGTCATGCACGGTGGGATTGATTGCCTGCGGCCAACGGGACTACTCACCATCTCCTCACCCGACCTCTGACCTCTGTGACCTTTGACCTTGTGTCCAGTGACAGCCCATCCCATTCTGAGCCATCCGTCTCTTTTTGCGTTCAGAGTTGCAAGTGAAAGACAACGATGCAGCGCCACCTACTTTGTTACCAAGCCAGAAGAATCTCACTGGAGGAGATTTCAGCATGATTGTTCAGGTTGTGGGGGTGAAAGAAATATACATTTAAGAGTGACGTTTATCCAAAAACATGTCACATTTCTGGGAAACATTTTTATGCCTCCGCCACGAAGTGGTGCCGGAGGCAATATGTTTTCGGGTTGTCCGTCCGTCCATCCGTCCGTCCTTCCGTCCGTAATCAAATTTGTGGACAGCATAAACTAAAAAACCGTTTGAGGTACATGTATCCTAATGAAACTTGGCATGTATATGTATGAGTGGGCGAAGTTGTGCCTATCAACTTTTAGGTGCACATGCTCAAGGTCAAAAGTCAAAAGGTCATGGTCAAATGCTCAAAATTTCACTATTTCCCCCATATGCATGCAATGCTTGAAGGTATTTTCTTGAAACTTGGTGTATATATGTACTACCAAATAAAGATTCTCCAGAAAGAGTCTCCAGAGAGAGTTTCGGGTCATGAGGTCAAAGGTCAAGTCAAAATGTTGAAATTGTACGCGTTTCTCCATATCTCGCAAATGGTTCAAGGTATCTTCGTGGAACTTCGTACGTATATATGCATGCACTGACTGGCAGTGATTATATAGGGAATTGGGGGGTCACAGGTCAGGGGGTCAAAGGTCAAGGTCAACTCCTCAAAATGTGACTACTTACCTCATATTTATGCAGTGCCTGCAGGATTTTTCTTGAAACTTGAAATATACGTTGTACATGTATGACCCAATAGATATTCCGTGAGAAGTTTCTTGCCAAAAGGTCAAAGGTCAAGTGCAAGTGCTAAATTTCACTTCTTCCTCCATATCTCGAAAATAACTCAAGGTATCATCATGAAACTTATTACATACTTACATGTATGCATGTTCTACCTAACAGTGATTCTCTTTGGAACTTTAAGGTCAAAGGTTAAGGGTCAAAGGCCAGGTTTAAATACTAATATTTTACTATTTAATACTGAAACTACACTTTTTCTCCATACCCCTTGTAAATTACTGAATGCATAAAGGGTCAGAAAAGTAAAAATCCTCAAATTCCCAAATACCTGCACTCTGACAACTTAGTCATTCATCCAATTAAACCTAGTTCAAGGAAAGTGAACATTCAGCACATTTGTGACAGACCTGTCATTTTGATATTTTGCCAGTTATGTGAAACAGTCATCACATATTGTCAAGACATTGTACTGTAGACCTATTAGGAGAACCATGCATTATGGCGGAGGCATACCAGTCGCCGTAGCGACATTTCTAGTTGACTTAAATTTTGGGAGGGGCTTACATGTCTTTTTTATTTTTACTGTAAATTACTTCTGCTTGGGAGCACATAACTAGTATGCCATGAAGGCTTTCATTTGTTTGTTTGTTTTTTTCCTTATTTGAACATCATGCTGCAGTTTTTCTGTTTGGGTGTTTTTATGAATCTGTACATTTAAGCATGCACCAGCTCCTAGGCATATTATATTGTCGTTTGGTTCACATGAAATATTGCAATATTTTGGGACTAGATCGCCTATCAATAAACAATTTTTGATATATCAATACTGTTTAACTTTGATTGGATAGTCATAAAGGTAAAACAGTATAGCAGTCAATTACGTTGGCAATTTGGCACCGTAGCACGGAAAATCATGTTTCATATCCAAACAAAGAGATTAACTTTCTGATTGGTATGAATGAGATTTCATCAAATATCTAACATAGAGTATTCTGTAATGGGGCCATGGTTTGACAAAAGCCTCTTCCACAAGTTGTATGGATTTGTGTTCTCTCCTGTTGATCACAATTATTTTTTTTTTTTTTCACTGCTGGTCAGCGGCACAAGATTAGCACACAAGTATCCATGACATGTGACCAAGATACAGGGTTGCATACACCTAGCATCACCATGTACAATATCTTCCAATAAAGATATTGTCTCGCAATCGTGCAATGGCAGGAAAAGAATTTAGTGACCCACCCCTGTGTCTGTGCATTGGTTGTACTTAGGAAGCAACTCTTAGTGACATAATACAAGTATTGCACAGTCTTAAATTGCATTTTACTGGTGTCCATGTATTACTGCCACAAGACCAATGGCAAATTATCTTGTAGGTGCTTTCAGGTATGTCAATGTCAAAATAGGACCTAACCGTTGCCGGTCCCGCATTGCAGCACCTGTTATTTATCATCACTGTTGGTACTTTGTGGTGCATAGCGTATTATACTGGGCAACTGTGAGCTGTATACAATGTGCTGTGTACAGTTGTGTAGAAAAAAAAAAAATTCTGTACAAAAGAATGATTACTCGTATATATTAAACATGTGCAAATTAATATTATTCATTGGATTGTTCTTGTTTGAGGATGTGATGGGTCGACTACTGTATATGTACATCATTTATTTAGCGAGTCGAAGTTTTTGCGAATCGGGACTTCACGACAATTTCGTGAGTGGTTAAATTCGCAATTGTAGAGTACAGTAACGAATGGAGAAGTGCTAGCATACACGCCACATTCAGGTTGGGATCAGAGTTAATATTTTTGCGTGTTTTTAAATTCACAAATAGCTCCTCATTCGCAAAATTCGTGAAAATAAAAACCTCGCGAAGTATTCGGCGTATGAAGTATATGAAAAAATCCCACTGGCTGACAGCTTTATGCCTGTATAGACCAGAAAGTTGGTACAATACATACAATACGATCAACTTTGCGTAAGTCAATGACGCGTATGCCAAATTATCGGCTAATGAAGTTGACGAAAATAAAAAGTTCCAATTCATATTCACAGCCTTAATTCACATGTGCTGTTCCTCTACACACAGAAATCGGACATCACCTAAGGCAAAGCATTTTCCCCAGTTCCTTCAAGATCAACTTACACAAAGTTGACTGTACATAATGTACATGCACGCATACATACATACATGTACCTCTATATATATATATACATGCTCATTGAATTTAACAGACATACAATGTATGGACAACTTATACTGCAACACAGAGAGAGAATAAGACGCGAGAAACCTGAAGTCGAGTGAGTAACATGTATTTCTGTGTGTCATGACACATATATCACCTGGACATATACAATGTTCATAATACATGTTACATGTTGGACAATCATAGATATATACACCATTTCTATGGAACTTTGGTAACAAATCATTTGCAAAAAATGTGAGGATGATATATATATCGTTTTACAGAAATAGCCCCCTGTCTTCCACCAACTTACACCATAAATTAGTAAATATTTCTCTTCTGTTTTTTTAGTTTTCCTTCTGTATATAAATGGCTGAAAGCAGTCTCTTATCCTAAGACTTCTCAAAAGCCGCTTGGCGTATAGCTGTATACATCGTCGATACACGAGCTCTCCCGCGCATTTCTCATTACAACACCAGATAAAAAAAGCGCTCTCTGCTACTTACATGAATACTATGAATGTCTGCGTCCCGCTACACGGGAGAGCGCAGACACTTGACTTTAATGCAGCCACTTGCACACACTGAACCAGTTGACAAATTGAAAACATCCCACGTCTGGTACAATCACCTGTACCCTCGCATCACCTCGACAGCAAGTCTCGCATTGCTTTCTGAATGTTAAAGAGAATTGAATGAAGTATACATAGAAAGAGCTCTACCTATGCAGCGGCGTATCTGCAGGGTCATTCATTAAAAATGCACAGTGTGAAGATAAAAACTCTTGCATCCTCCGCAAGAACATGAGAAGTGGACTTCTTCTTTTTTTTTTTTCCAGCAGCGACAAAAAAAAGAAAAGTAAATATTTAGCACCACTTGTACCGACTATGAACATAATACATCGCAACTATTTGAAGTAGAATAAACTGTTACATCACTGCTGGCCACAGGTCATCGCATACACTCCACGAGCCAATTTGCACAATGTCAATGACTGAAGCCATGACCTAGCCTTCCTGACAAATATTTGAGAAGCGTAAGGAATAGATTCAGTGTGACAGTCAACACAGTGAGTTACTTCTGCGTGTCAGCATAAACACAAAAAAAGATGGGTATTTTAGTTTGTGCATACAGTACCTTGCTTCAGCCATTAGTATATTCCCCTCTCAATGGATATATGTTGAAGGGCCATTGTATGCATTATCCAATGATAGGAGAGACAAAAAAAATGACCCCTTTGTCTCTTAAAATTCACAAAAATAGAGAGTAGTCTCCGAGTCTCTCTCAAAAATGACCAGCATTGCATCAGTCATCAAGTCAACAAGATCCAAACTCAATGACATAAAGAAGAGTGACTTGCGTGCCTGTTCACAACAGTGTGTCAGCGGAGTGGGTACCTGTGCAACAGCAGCACAGAGGAATCGAGTGCAATGGACGACAGTACAAAGTGCAAACATCACACAGGTTTTCGACTCCCACAATCCCCTAATAAGTAACCAGCAACTCTTGACAGTGTACCTGTGATAAAATTTGAAGGAAGTCAAATGGACTAATACTCGTCAAAAAGAGAGGTATCGAAATGAATATCGTCAGAAATATTGTGTACTTTGGGATTTATGGTGATACATACAAGCTTGTATAAGAGCAAAGTGGGGAATTGCTATGATAGGGGGAAAAGACAAACATTTCAAAACTTAACATGTGCTTGCATTAAAAAAAAGAAAGAAATGCAGTACTACAAACCAGACATACCATAGCATATAATATGTATTGTATGTCCAACGTGCAGGTATTTCATCACACAGACCAATTCATCAACACAACATACAGTCAACAAATCATACAATGACAAAAAAAACAAACAAACAAACAAAAACCAGTACCTTGAAAAATACAGAGCATAATACATGGCAGTGATTCAAAAAAAGAATGTAGGACACACTGTCGACGAAAACGTCGCGGTAATAAAATCATCACACCGATAGAACTGAAAGCGACAATCAACACAACTTTGGCACGAATTATCAAGTCTACTGAGAACATAACTTTGCCTGATGGTCACAGAAATTTACGTATGTCATAGTTTTTTTTAACGTATGGTAGTCGACAGAATTGGAGAGTGTTCTGTATCAACAAGAGATTGTCATTTCGATCAAAAAAAGAGTCGTCCCCCTGTCTTCCCACTTTTACAAGAAGCATGGCAGACAGATGACACTGTGACTTTTATCACGTCATTGCACAGCAATTGTTTGAACTGTTAAACTACTGTTTTTTACATATACGACAGACATTTTCCTTCTTTTTCCATTGCATACGAGCTAAGCAAGTCAATACTGAAGTAACTGGTTTATCAGCTGTCAACAAAGAACGATTAAATAGTCTCGATAGACGGAAGCTCTCCCTCTCTCTCTCTCCATCTCTCTCTCTCTCTCTGTCTCTCGCTCTTTCTCACTCAACAGCACAACAATTTACCTCTTACTGGGCAGTAAATGAACAAGTGTCGAAAATAAAACACCAGATGTCACATCCACATATCAGGAAGAGGAATAGCATATACTCGATTTTGTTTCGTCGTGGGACAAATTAGCTCACATGGTGGGTAAGATAGGTATAGTGATGAACACTAGCATACTACCCGTTCATGTACGTGGTATTTCTCCATATGGAGTTTAGTTTTGTATTCAATTAACATTATAATAGTGAGTGTAATCAATGTCATTATTACCATAATAATCATCAATGTTGACATCATCATTTTCATTGTCATTATCATCATCATTTCATACAAACTGTAAGTTTCTTACAATCGACATCACTTTCCTGAGACACAAAATGAGGATATGGGAGTACCTAGTAGTGACCTTGCAATTTTCAAACAGATGAGCCCAGCTTGTGCGCGTATTTCTGCAAAGCTAGCTGCGGATGGTTAGGGCCGATTAACAGCATGACCTGGGCATAAAGGGAATGCTGTCTGCAAAATGGAGGGGGAAAAGCACTGTGCACCTTGAAAAAAATTCCTACTCTCCCTCCCCTTTAGACCGTGTAGAGAAAATACTACTACAACCATCATCATCATCATCATCATCATCATCATCATCATCATTATCACTTATGTATGTCACATCATTTTGTGAGCAATTCACCTACTGGTTGTCACTCAATTTGTCAATAGCAACATATAAACAAATATTAACTCCCTCCCCCCCCCCCCCCCCAAAAAAAAAAAAAAAAAAAAAAATTGTGGAAGATGGGGCATGAGATATTCAGAAGTAGAATTAAGATGCTTTGTAAATACATCTACATCAGGTACATCCAAACATACCTGAGATAACAAGATATACCACGGGTCAGAGGATAGGGTTGTTGCATCCAAACAATACACCACCTTTATACATGTAGATGGTGTTAGGGCAACTCTGGCCACATAAGGTAACCCTGCTGGGGCTTGGTGGATAAGACTATAGACTCTCAGTCTTGGGGAACCCAGATCAAGTCCCTTGCACCCCCATTCCACACAGGGCAAGACCTCTGAAAGACCACTAAAAGACCACAAAAATTGACAGATCCCTCTATGATCTGTCAGTGAACTTTCAGTGATCTCTGACATCTTTAACTATTACTTTATGATCTTTCAGTGAATTTCATGGTTTCTGTGGTCTCCAAAAATTTTTTGAAATAGTTCCAAACAGTCTTTAGGCAGTCTTTCATGAAAAATTCAGTGGTCTTTCAGTGATCTCTCAGTAGGGCCTTACTCCCTTCTCATTGTGTTTGCTTGCTTGGAAGCACTGAACTGCTCCACCAGTGGAAATTGGTGATATGAATTCAAACTCAAAACAGAAACGTGTCACTTTGGCTGGAGACCATGATTAACATTTCTTCTCCATGTTGCAGCAACCCGAGCCAATACCACACAAAATCAAGCTACTGTCTTACTCGGATACTTCAGTACATGTCAAAAAATCCCCCCCCCCAAAAAAAAAAAAAATAATAATAATAATAAATAATAATGCATAAACAAACTGAAAATGAATAGATAAATAAAATAACAACAACCACAAACAATATAAACACTAAATAATATTCAAAGCCACAGCCACTATTCTTACTGTTTAAGGATTTTCCCAGTAACACATACAATCTTTTTTTTTTTTTCACAAGACCACTGAAACAAAGCAGCAACAACATATGCACACATTGTAGCTTGTGAGAAAACACATGTCAACGACTTAAAAACAAACACAATCTGACAATCCTCACAGTGCTGGAACCATACATTATCTGACTTGTGTGAATACTGTGACTCCAAATCTAACTTTCCAGTACGGTCTATGCTTCCTGCCAATGCATTCATTTAAGATTCAATCATTATCTGGTAAATTGAGTATCTACTAAAATTTTTATTACTTACTTCTGGGTTTAGCAATTTCAGCACAGAATGAAGACAAAATGATGTTTACTGCAAGCCCTCCCCCCCCCCCCCCTTTCAGCAAGCATAAGTCAATTACTCCAGAAACTGGCATTTTCAGTGAATATTAAGTCAAATAGTTTACCACTACAATTAATGTAAAACCTCGCCAGAGGTACAACTCCTGAAGAATGCCAGATGTGACTGCTGCTGCTTGCTCATTTTTAAGAAAGAAGACACACTGGTAAGACATTTCATGCACGTAGCAACCTTACAACATTGAACTTACAATGGCAATACGATATCACAATGTTCCGACATCTTATGAGGCAAATTCTGGCTTTCATCAAATAGACAGTACATCAAGCTTATCAACAACAAAAAAAAAAATGATAATAATAATATTAATAAATGAATAAATAAATAAATGAAAAATAGAAACTAATATTCCCAATAATATTTCATGGGAATACCTTGCCAATATTTGTAATTTTTCCCCTACTACACTATAAAAACAGAAATGGACCTAAATTTGATTTGTCAATTCAATTTCATCTATGGATCATTCACACAATCATGCATGACCTAACCTGACAAAGGAGATCTGTGGATCACAGTTCCCTGGGCCTTATGAGATCTGAATCCACTCATGGATACTTCGATGGAAGACTAGCAGCTTTAATTGCGTTCTTTACTCTTGGACGTGGTTTATCAAAATGTAAAGGATGAATATCGCTAGTATTTTGTGTGAGTGCCACTCAAATGATTTTGGTGGTTTGGTTTATTTTTTTCTTCGCTTTGTTTAGTGTAATGATGTGATTTTGTCTGCTCTGTATTGTGTACCTTATCATGAGGGGCCTGATAAAAAGAGTACTACACACTCCTTTTCCCCGCTTGCCTGGGCAACTACATCTTACTGTTGGGACAGTGAAAAGCATGGCCACCTACATGTACCTGTTCAGACATGAGTATGGGGTGCTTGGCCTAAAGCTTATTAGGGCATGAGAGGGAAATATTTTCTCTTTTATTTTTAATGTCCTGTGGTGTACTGACAAAAAAAAAATCTGACTCAAACCCTTCCCTTGATAAACTTTTCAATGATTGAATGAAAAAAAATAATAGTCACAAACAAAGAAATTGCAATGAACATTTCAACACGTTATCTGGAAAGAATTAGAGAAGAGAAGCATTTTTCCATCCTAACATTGCAGTCTTGACGTCCAACAGGGTTAAACAATGGCCCTCGCCATGTGTACGTGTGCACCAGATCCACTAGAGGAATCAATCCAAACTTTCACACAGCCTCGATTTCCAACAAAAATGGCAGTCACGCTACAGATGATCACAACCTACAAAAAAACAAAGAGCGCTTTCCACTCGCAGTTCCGTGCACCTACAAGTCGATCACGAAAGAAGCTCACAATTTGAGCATATTCTGTCTGGATGGTCTGGGCATTAGACGACTTCAACTAATCTTCATAGTCTTGTGCGGTAACGTCATTTCATGTTTGATGGCTGCTTTTGCGATGAAAAAAAAAACACATAAATTCCTGAGATGACAACAGTCTGTGAAATTGTGTTGCCGAGAGAACTTTCCCTTTAAATAAAATTATAGTATTCACCTGATATGCCTTGTATGCTATAAGTTATCGGTTTTGAAAATACAAAGAAAAAAAAAGTCATTTTTTTTTCAGTTCATTTCCATACCCCAAATGCACATGTAACAAATTTGTGACGAATTTCATTTCCATAATTTTGAATTCATTTAAAAGCAATATCAATTTCATAACTGCTGAATAAAAAGATTAAGAACATCAAGCTATTTTGGCTAAACATCGCATATCTTGACATATTACGCTCTTGCTTTTTCTAGTATTTGAAAAATACCATTTTGCTCGTATCATATAAATTTTTCCCACATCAAATGTCCTAAGCCTACAAGCCTCTCACAACCCAACCAACTTTTGCCACTTTCCCATACCTGTTAACAACCACCACCACCACCATCCATTTCAAATTTCACCTGATTCAAAGGTACCTTTTCAAACGCAAGTTCTTACTTTCCTTTCCTTAACAAAAAAAAAAAGCAAAGCAAAGCTCTTTTTATTCCGTCCACACACACACACAAACACATACACACTTCTACCAATCACGTCTGCTACATTTGTGGCACTACCCCACCGTACGGACACTGGCGCGAGATGGCGAGCGTCAGAGCAGGACACATTCAACGGCAAACACACCGTCGGGCCATGCCGCCACGCCTACTCCTCCTTCCATCTCGGCAAATGCGCCGGCCCGGAAGCTCCTTCGAGTCACATCCTCGACAAGCAGCACTCCCATTTCAGTTTCCTCCTCCTCCTCCTTCTCGTTTGTCCTTCCCAGCCCTAGTCATAGCTTGTCGGGCTCAAAGTCCAGCACCAAGAGTTTCGTTTCCTCCGTGCCGTTGCGGCTGCCCACTGCGCACACCAGCTTGGTCTGGTTGGCGCACACCCTCCACACGACGCCTCCGCTGCCCCCGCTGTCCAGCTGCACCAGGTTGCGGATGAACTCGCCGGTGTTCAGGTCCCAGAGCTTGACGGTGCCGTCGTCCGAGCAGGTGATGACAAACTTGCGGTTGAACTGGAGGCAGGTCACAGCACTCTGATGCTTGTTGGCACCTGCCATCAGACAATTTGTACAGTGATATCTTCAGTGAAATTTGGACACTTCTAACCTTGTTTTTCACAGATCACATCATCCATATCTTATGTATTATATTCATCTCTCAACTAAACTACTCAAAAAAAAAGTTCAGATCCACTTTTTCTTTTGTGTATAACTTTTTTTTTATATCAGGTACCGGTATTTTACTTCTGGAAATACCCCATTACAACTTTCCTGAATGACTTCAAACACACCGTAATCAATGTCACATCTAGTTGGTTTCAGTTGGTGTATAATGTCTCTGTCATTATTGCACTTCATGGAGTAACAGCTGACCACATGAAGTGATACCAAAAAAAAAAAGAAGTCCTTAACTTCTTTTGAGCAGTTTATAAGCACATACTGCGGCTTCAATCACACTTCACAGACAAGTAATGTCCATCAACTGTTTCATACAGCAGCATAAAGTGCTATCTTTGATACCCATTTCAGGCATGGTCAATATGCTTTGCACCAACACAGAGGCAAATATTAGTTTGTCATCTGTGTACACTAAGCTTATATTTTTTTATCCAGTTCCTACATCACAGATGACTACAAAAGTTTGATCTGATCATTTCTTGTTTTTCATTCTTTATCCACCCCACCACAATCACGATATCGAAACCGCAGAAGCGCACGTGCATCACCACGCCCAGCAACCACACAACCTTGAAGCCACAGAAGTGCAGAAGCATACAATACTAATTGTAGACCCTACCTATTACAATCAAGAATGCAAAATCAGGTGGGACTTCATACCTTGTAGAGTCTGCAAACACTGGCCCGACGTGATGTCCCAGATCTTGACGGTGGAGTCGGCATTCCCCGACACCAGGATGTTGTCCTTCAGTTCCATCCCACTGGTGAGGGACTGGTGACCAGTCAGCGTGTGCTTGCATTCACCCGTCTCCGCATCCCACACCCTGATGGACGTGTCCAACGAACCACTCACTATGTGGACCCCGTCAAACTGTGTGGTATACACAGAAACACCAGCGGACATGGATTGGTAAAAATTTTTGACATGCTGGTGCGGCAAAACATGACATCAATTACCTCATTTCTAGCATTCTGTAGAAACGTGCACAAAGTCACTCCCATTCCCCAGATCATCAAGGGTTCACTGTTCCTATTATTCTGTCCTCCCATCCTTCCATCCTCTTATCTTTCCATTCTCCTATCCTTACATCTTCCTATCCTTCCATGGTCCTATCCTTCCATCTCCCATCCTTCCATCTTACCTTCCATCATCCTATCCTTCTATCCTCCCATCCTTCCATCCTCCATTCCATCATCCTATTTTCCTATCCTTTCATCTTCCTATCCTTCAATCCTCCCATGCTTCCATCCTCCTATCTTTCCATCCTCCTTCTATTCCATCATCCTGTTCTCCTATCCTTCCATCCTCCTATCCTTCCACCCTCTTATCATCTATCCTCCTGTCCTTCCATAATCATATCTGTCCATCCTGTCCTTCTATCAATCTATCTTTCCATCCTCCTATCCTTCCACCCTCTTATCATCTACCCTCCTGTCCTTCCATAGTCCTATCTGTCCATCCTGTCCTTCTTTCCACCCCATCCTTCCAGCTTCCTATCCTTTCTATCCATCAATCCTCCTGTCAATTCATCCTCATTTCCTTCCATCCTCTTATCTGTCCATCCTATATCCTCCTAGTGCATTCTTCCATCCTTCTGTCCTTCCATCCTCTCTCACTGACCTGTAATGAGTAGACCCGATTGGTGTGACCTTGTAACGTGTGCAAGCATTCCTCTGTCTCTGGGTTCCAGACCTTCACCGTGTAGTCATAGGCTCCGCTGACCACCCTTCGGCCGTCGTACTGGACGCACCTGACCGCCGCCACATGACCCATGAGCACGTGGAGACACTGACCTGTTTCAATGTCCCAGACCCGTAACGTGGCATCTCTTGACCCACTAACAACCCTGTAGAATACAAATCACAAATAGTAAGGGTGAATAATATATATACAATGTATATGTGACCGTGCATCACAAAACAAACAAAAAGTCGCACCCCTTGATTTTATGTGGGGACTCAAAAAAGGTGAAATGGGTCAACCGAGTCAATCTTGAGTTTGTCATATATTCTGAAAGAGCTATCCTTCTTCTATATTATTCTTTAGTATAGGATTATAACACGAATGGGAAAGTGTGTTTTAACCAGTTTTTCTACAACCCATTTTGGGGGGAGAGTAGAATGATCAGGTATGTCTTACAGGCCCCTTTGTCCCTTCTAAAAGTCCTTCGGACACTCTTCACTTTCAAGTCTAATAACTTTTGAAAGGATAATGCTACTGCTTTGAAATTTGGCATTACTTATAAACATAATGTGCTGATAGAACATGCTCAATTTCAGCTCAATCTGGTAATCCCTTCACTGTTGTTGCCCCTGTAGTTTACATCCTGTCTTTTGTCCCTTTCATCGCACAGCTAGCACGGCTTGGTAAAGATTAAGCGCTTGAATAGACGCTGTACTTCAGGGCCTCTTTTCTAAGTTCACACTTTTCCAGAGTGTGTGCTTTCTTTCCAGTATTTAGATAGGTTAGGGGAGTCCATTTGAATTAAGTTATACAATTGTACATCACTTTAAAGCTTAGAGTCTGCTCTTTTAGAATCTGCCCTTCACTAAAAATCCATATCTAGCGACTTTTTGTTGGTTTTGTGATGCAGGGTCACATATTATCTTCACCATACATGTACTTACATCGTATGTACGTACATATACATATGGCTTCATCATTTCATCAGTGCGAAAATGAATCTCCATTCAACATGCCATATCATCACATACACTGTAGTGCTTCGACTGAAAAGGGAATTGCCAATGATTTCTTATATGTTGGTGTATCAACTCATATCAAAGTGTTTACCTTTCACTCAATATTCAAAGCATTATCTAACTGACAAAAATTTGACAAACATTCCTCTTAGCACAAATATAAACTGTCACTATCGCCACTTCTGGATCATGTGCCCATTTGTGAAATTACAACTCTCACATCTCCTCACTCATGTGCCATTCTCTGCATGGTGATGCAGTAAGCAATTTGTTAAAAAGTATAATGTCCACACATCCCCAGATTTTTTTAAACAAGTTTCGTTTGGTTTGGTCTCACAGAAACAACTAAAAATGGCTGGCAAAAAACAACAAAAACATATACAAACAACAGATAAAGAGTCATAGCTGCCAAACAATCTTGCCACTCTGTGGTTGCAGCCACTACAGAATGACATCACAGGAAACTTGTTGTAGTTGGAATTTCCCTGCCGTGACTGTGGGGATTTTATCAGCACTGTCGGTACCATCACACGAGGGGACTCAAAACTTTTTTTCTCCACAAAGCACCCATACTGGACTCTGTGTTATACTCCCTGTTACATTGCCAGAAGAAGGCCATATGCACAATGTTGGTCTTTATTATGTTTCAGGTATATTTTTATGAAAACCTAGCATTCACAGGTACAATATATGGCCAAATACTTTGGACAATAAGTTAAACATAGCATGAATGCTGTGAATTGCTTGTACACCTTTACAAAATGTAATACAAGAGGAATATACATGTACTATCAACTTCATTATCAAAACTTCAGCCTTTGCACTGTTATGGATGTGTCCAACAAGTTTTGGTGGCAAAAATCTTTCTTTTTTTTTTTTAAGAGTGGAATAAAGAAGAGGACTTACGAACTCACGATGTTCAAAGGTTAGAAAAACAAATGTCTACGTACTTGTTGCCATGGAGATGCATACACCTGACCGTTGAGGTATGGCCGTAGAGAGTATGTATACAGTGACCAGTGTCAGCATTCCACACCTTCAGTGTTCTGTCCGTCGACCCACTGATGACAATGTTGTTGTTCATCTGCGACGACCAGACACCCCCCGTGTGGCCAACCAATGTTCTTTGGCACTGCATAGGTAAAACATGCAACAGGAAACCAACAGTCAAATCAAGCATGCATATAAACATGGCTGTAATTAACACAAAGGACATATGTACAAAGTGCAGAAGTAATTAGGTGCTTTTACCTTGATGCATGATCTGGCACAGGACCAAGCTACAGTGTAACCCATTGCAAGAACTAATCTGAATTTCACACAACAAAGCTAATTAGTCTCAATCAGTACAAAAACCTATTACCTGTAGATATCAAGTAGGCACATGAAAATGCAAATTATATTTCATTTGAAAATCTAATCTGCTACTGGTGATAACACCATGCCACATGTGACAAAACACACGAAGACACAAAAAATGCGCCTCCAAACAAAAATGTCTTTTGCCAGATCAGCACTGCTCAGTAAACCTAAATAGAGACAACACATATAGTAGGTACATTCATCATGGCAATTCCATGCATTGACACCCTTTAAATGTCCTAATTATTATGAAAGGAAAACTTGTGACACCTGAAACCTAATTGCCTTTCAAAGCACTATTCCATCACTCTCAAAACCCACCAACACAGCATCACAACATGTCAGTGGACAATTGTCAGGACGTTCACAATGAGCTGACTCACCTTGCCGGTCAGCGCTGACCACACCTTCAAGGTGTTGTCGTCTGACCCGCTGACTATCCTCTGACCGTTGAACTGAAGACAGGTGATCACGTGGTCATCGTGTCCCTTTAGAACCTGCACAGCCAATGAGAATGTATTTAACACATGCACATCTTCATCCTCTAGTCATAAATACAGTACATGTATGGATCAGTATTGTATGCACATTCAACAGGTAGATCAAAGATCATGAAGACAGCCGATGACTATACATATCATAGTGCATGATGATCATAGAAAGATACAACAGACTATCATTAGACAGGCCATAGATAAGGGGGAAAATTGTTGCTGTGTATTTGATGCTTCAAGTTCAAGATATACTGTATGAAGAGAACAAAAAACTGCATGGAAGCCTACCAGGGTTACAATCACACACACACACACACACACAAAAACATCAAACACAACTATATTACCATTAATACTTTGGCATTTGCTTCAAATCATTGTTGTCCAGTGCACGTAATCACTTGGTCCCACATACCAATATCTGTGCAGGTACTCCCCCCCATGGATGTGATCAACCCTGGTCCCAATAATATTGTGTGTACCCTGAGTGGGCCAAAGTATTTGTCGTTCTCACCTCATCTACATCATTTCCTCCTTTTGAGTGCATAATCTAATTAGGGTGAGCTCGCCATTCCCAAGTGTACAATTAACCTTTCTGTTCCCTAGCAGTACTAACGAATGCTCTGTTGTTGTTGTTGTGTACTGTCAATAGCACATGCATTCAACCCACCAGGATACAATACAATACGCTACAGTATGTATGACACACATAAAGCTTTAGATGTAGCACTGTTACTCTTTTTCTTTTAATACCAAGATACATGCAAACATGCAAACATGTGAATAACTTTAGATCGATTACTCTGATGTCCTCTCAAGTGCATACCTAATAGGGAAGTGTGTGCAATTAAGATATAAATACACTGACACATTTACTGATAAGTAATCACTATAATCACCTTCCCCTTGAAAAATGCATTGTGCATAATCATGAACACTGATACTTCATTTCACACCTACAAAATCAACACCAATCAATGATCCATAGTACATATTTACTTCCTTCTTCATAGCCCATGTACGTACCATTCTGTGTTCTTCCTGAAATTTGTCCTTGAGTTTCATGGCTTGATTCTAATCTGATTTCACTGTCAATTACACCAGCCTAATAATCCCTTTAATCTCTTTTACTTGGTTTTATAACTGTGCAGACAAATGCTAAGCAAGGAGTTGTTGCCGATTGTATGCCGATCTGACAGTATTTTTGGCTCATGGAACTTCTTTGAGAATGCAATCAACTCACCTTCCACGGCTTGATGTCGCCAAACCTCCAGTTGTACTGGATTTGGCGCTGCCTGAGGTACATGCTCTTCCAGGGGCTCCGGGGCACGCCGGAGTTGGAGCGGCGTTTCGTCTGCTTGCCGTTGAGTTCCTCGATGCCCGCCTCCCGACACTTGTCCTTCCAGAGGAGGTTGTCCTCACAGAGAATGCGCCAGTAGTGGCAGGTTTGGGCAGCCCTGAGCAGATCTCGCGGCTCCAGGAAAGACAGGACGTAGAGCGCCAACTGGAGACCAAAAAAGAGTAGCACACGGCATGCAATAATCCTGTCTCGAATGGCGAATAGCAACCCTCAAAAATATACCAGGTATAGGTACAGATACAGGCATATCGAATGCAATCTCCAATGTGTCATAACTGCACAGAGTACCCAAGTGTTATATCACAGCTGTTTATCATCATGGAAACTGGTTCTAAACAATCTCACCCTGGCCCGACTATCAGTGAACACCATTGCTGCTATACCATGCTTTCAACCAGTACAAATCCAAGCTATAGACATATTCGATTTTGAAACACTGTAACTTATATCAGCCATAACTGAAGGGCTTCCAAAAGATCAGAAAAGAAGATTCAAGGTTAGGGGTAAAATGCAATGAGTCAAGTGCATTGCTATGTCTGTGCATATAAGTGTATATCAACTACACATACTGCTATAATAGTAGGCATACTAAAGACCCCCCCCCCCCCCCCCCCCCAAGTTACAGCTGAAATAGACAATAACATAAAGAAAAACAGCACCCAAACCGAACAGGTCCAAACAGAAGACTGACATCATCGCTTTGGTACTCTATTTTACCTATTGTAGAGAATTTACACTCTATGGACAGTCAGCTGGGGGCAAGTACACAGTAGTTTCCTGTCATTGATTGATAGATAGCTGAACATTCACTGAGTTGACCTTAGAGCTAAAGAGGTCCACTGTCAGCAGTATCAATGTTTTCTCCATTTGATCAGAAACATAAGGTTCTGTCAAACATTATGACAAAAACACTTGAGGAAACGGGTGGTTTTATTGTTTTATTTGTTGAGAAGAGAGACAAATGTCTGCGAGCTATGCTATTAAAACATTTCAGCCTTACTCCTACCATAGAATATCTGTGTACTTTGTACTAGCTAACTTTGATAGCAAATAGGGGCATTGCAAACAACAACAGAAGATAAATATTTCTCTTTTGTGAAAGGTTGAATAAACTACAAGTATGAATGATCTTCCTCAAAGCTCAGCTACACAATCGTTTCTTTCTTCTGATCCTCAAGTAAGCAAACATGCATGACTTCCCTGTGATCCCTAAGAATACAGAACATGCATGACCTTACCAATGTGTCGGTCATTCAACTATGTTTACAGCCACAACCTACATTATTGCAACTTCATAGTACAAGACATTGTACATTGTAGAACGGCCTACACCTTTGTACATGTACATGTACTTGTATCATGTCTTGCTGGTTGGTAATGGTAGCATTATTACGAAGTGAACCTGTTGAGGACTTAGGAGACAAAACAAAAACAAAAACAAAGGTGAAATGGATGGGTCCATTTCAAAGGTGTATGATCTTATCACCTTTCAAGGCGTACAGAGAGAGAGAGAGAGAGAGAGGTAGAGGTAAAAGCCTCTTCTTTCATTACATTGTGATTTGACTTTTGACAACTACATGTACTATCACATGTAACATGTACATTTAAGGATATCAAATGTACAGTATCGTCTCTGAATGAAAATGAACTGATATGTAACACTGTGGTGTCTTCATACATACTGTATATTGTAAAAAAATTCCAAAGTAATTTATTTAAATGATGTTCAAATAGATTTTCAAAAATAACACTCAAGCCTACAGTACATACATTTCCAAGTTATGTTGTCACTATTAAGACATCAATTACACCTAGATGACCAAATCGCCATGCTATAAGAAACCACTTTTTCCCCCCCTTTTTTAATGGTTTCCTCTAACGCTACCCTTGGGAAAATTGAAAATAGAAGATTTTAGAAATCACTCACAGATTTCCACTTGATCATGTATTAAGCATTCATTTTCAACTGCAAATGTTTTTATTCATTTTTAAAAGTGATAAGACACACTGGTAGTGTGAAGGATCATGTACAGTAGCTCAGATTGTTCAAACTGGAACTAGTGTTCAACTGTGCCTCTATTAATGATGACAACTTCTTTCTGTTCCACCATGAAAGAGTGTGCATACAAGAGAACGCATCTAGGGGACTCCAGGTTTCTTGATTTTAGCTGTTACACAAACCTTACACAAATCTGTTAGCTGTTACACAAAACCTTACACAAATCTCATGGACATGATAAAACAAAATGTATGGTTCCCTTCAAGCATATTTCTAGATGGAAATTGAAAGAAAAATTAATAAATCTGCATTGTAAATGTTTCTTGTATTCCAAATATTGCTGACAATAGTGAATGCTTAGCAGAGAGAGTTCCAGCCCCTATATGTTGTACATTACAGTTACAACTGTACACTGATAGCCTTGTTATGAATTAACAATCATGAATAGCAAACAGTGCAAGATTAGGTGGCGTGCATTCTGCTTGACCTATTCAGCGGAAAAGGCAATTCAATTCTAATCAAATGAATTAATGCAGCGCACACCTAATACTAAGCTGCTATTCGCTGGAATCCCTCCTTCTCCCCGCTCCACCCCTCCCCCCCCCCCCAAAAAAAAAACACCTCAAGCTTAACAATAACAACAACATGAAATCTATGATTACATATTTGTTCTACAGCACACTGATTTTAATCACCTCTGATCTTCGGTAAAAGTGACAAATGTATTCAAGCAGAATGACCTTTGCTTACAGTGTTGATCAAGGTTGCCAAATCAAATCCCTTTTAAATGTGATCAATGTCGTGTGCATTGTATGGTGAACATCCCACGCTATCAGCATGACGATTACACGCCAGGCGTCAGTGTAGATTTCAATGAGCTCAATTCATGAAATACCTGCATCTGCGTGTTAGTAATCTAACGAGACAAAACAATGGCCATTCAGCTGTTTCCATCTACATGGGCTATTACGAAGTGACATCTGTTATCAGCAGTGAAATAAACAGCTTTTATTGTGTTTCCATTTCAGACAAATTGGAAAGGACCGCTAGTTTACAGACCAAAATGCAACCCACGTAATGTACAGTTACAAAGTGCTCTATAATCTACACCCACCGTAGGCATCACATTTTGAAATTGAAGAGACTGCCCTACTTAAACAGCTCTGACAGTAGTGAATAGAGACGTTGGCAAGCGAAGGTTTTTCATTTCAGTCTCTTGGGTCAGCATTCTGGAAGATGGCCAAGAATCACAGCTTCTGACACATTTTCAGTAGGCCTTGAAAGGCAAGTTTATCCCCAGATTTAACTGCCACAACAAGGAGTTTAGCATGCAAACATCTCCTTTTCCCCTTTCAAGTTTTTTTTTCCCCCTGCTTCTCCGATCCGTGGTCAGTGATACGTGCCACAATGAGTCGTGAAAGAGGAGTATCACGTACATGTACATTTGTATTGGGCACATTCAAACTCAAGCAACACTATTGAAATGAAAAGCTCTCCAATTGTATTAAATAGCCAAGCCAGGTAAAGAACTAACATTTCAATGGGTGTCAGAGGAGCAAATACAATTCAACATCTGTTTAATCTGAAGTTGTAGGCAGCCGCTGTATGTAAACTTCAAATTCTGTATTAACTGTGCATATGATACAAATACTTCAGATATTGATGTGACTGTGTTTCTGTTTTCGCTTTCAGCGAGCTCATCTTTCATTACAAAGCAGAATCATAGCAGTTCATTTGACAGCAATCTAAAATACCTATAAATTATCACCACTACTGACATCTACTGTACATTACATGCAGGCTTTTTCAGAGTGCCTTCATTGCATGCTTAAAGGGAATGATCACGTGCAATATTCTGCAAGCATCATAACAACAAGTCATAGCAAAAACATGAAGTTGCCTCTAGATTTATTTTAAACCTAAGCTACAATGTAGTTCTATTTTCTCTCTGTATGATTTGATTGACATGTGGGGGGAAAGAGTCAATTCCTGTACCGAAATGTTTCACAAGATCGGATGATTAACGAATAACACATTTCTACATAATCCAAAGCAGTAGTTATAACATACAATCACCACCGCTTAGGGTGGGATTTCACGGAGCACGCGAACGATTTGCGAAGGACGCGAATGACAAAATCCAACATTCGTAAAAGTTTTTCTCCGAATGTGTTCCGACAATGAAGCCGAAAACTATTCTTGCGCAATTTGTGCGAAGTTTCCACAACGTATGTGCGAATGTCGTGTGTATCAGTGCTAAAGTACAGCATGTTACGTACACGAAGAACACGCGACGGAAATGCGAACAACAAAAAATTTCCAATAATCATTAGAGAAAATGTACCCAAGGAGAGGTGGAAGCTGTCTTGAGTTGATTTTTTTTCTTTCCTCTATTTCTCCATTCTTTTTCTCTCATTTCTCTATCATGTGCTTGCCTACATTTTTTTCCTAATACCTATCTCCACTAGTAAAGCATTTGATTTTTTTTTTTTGGCAGTTCCTCCAACACATAATCTCTATAGTTAAAATGAAATTTTACGTACTTTAGATTAAAGGGACTGTACAGTACTGGTTGAGGTAGGGATTCATGTTTTGAACTTTCCTAAGTGAGATAATGAAAAGCCTCTTATGAAATATGAAAGAACATGTAATTTTAAGAAGGATTCAATGTTTATTTGATGAAAATTGGTTTTCAAATGGCTGAGATATCCCAAAAAGTGCTAATGATTAAAGGCGACATGCCCCAATTTTATTAGTATCTCTTTGTTTCACCTTGTTTTTGGATATCTCAGCCATTTCAAAACCGATTTTCATCGAATAAACTTTTGATACCCCTTAGAACTGCATGCTCTTTGACATCTCATAGAGTGGTTTCTGAATATCTCATAAAACGTTAAAAGCTAAATCTTCACCTCGACCAGAACTGTACACACCCTTTAATTTTAAGCGTATTCTGCGATTTTTTGTTGTTGTGCATATCAAACATTTCTTTCTCTTTTGCTAGTCTTTAATTTTTTTTGTTACTATAGTTGTTAATAATTCTTTGATGTTCAGATGTATGCTACGATTTTTATTTGTGGAAAACGTATAGGTATGCATCCCCCAAACGTGCGCTAAACGTTCGCGAGAATGTCTCAAATGGTACGCGAACAGTTTCCGATTACGTCGTAAAATGATCGGAAAAACTTCGCAGATTTCGCGTAACATATGCGAGACATTCTCCAAAGTTTCGGAGTCTGTTTGGGGTTTCACGAACATTTTGCGAACATCGTGCGTGTCTTGCGAAGGTCTTGCGCATATGACGAGGCTTTAAAGACACTTTCGAGAACAATTCACGAGCAAATCACGACCAAGTGTGCGGAAAAGGTTCGCGAAAGATTTCAAACTTTTTTGAAATTCTCGCCGAAGTAAAAACGACATTCGCGAACAATTGACGACGCTTCCGAACCCTCACGTTCGTTTGGCGATCTTTTGTAGACTAAAATGCGAATGCTGGATTTTGCCATTCGCGTCCTTCGCAAATCGTTCGCGTGCTCCGTGAAATCCCACCCTTATTCAGAATGACGTGGGAGTAAGACCTTCATCCCAATTAAGTGAATGTTTCTGATTACGGGAGGTCAGAATTTAAGTTAGAGTATGTGCTCTCAACACAAAGTTCAATACATGGGTCTTCATGCATCACACCATAATTTGCACCCATCTGAATAATGCCAACAAAATCAGATTGTATTTGTATCTGCATGCATACTGCCTGCTCAGTAAAAATGGCATGCCTTACACATGTTGCTATGGTATTCTCCCAATCATGCAGCCCTCCTATGTATGAGAGTCCTGACTAAACAGCAGCGACTGTACTTTGGAAAGGGCAATGAATTATTTTCTTTCATTTGTTTTTTCTTCTGGGACTTGATATGACTTGATTGACATACAGTACATTGTATAATAATGAGATAAGATTTTGTAATCACAGAATGAATTTTTATTGACTCATAATGAACAAATGCAAGTCAACAACAATGAAATTGTATATATCTTTGCAACGCATTTCGTTACGCTAATTTTCCATAACTTTTAAAATCGAGCAACTTTCGACAAACTTACCTCACGTGGAAGCAATGAGATGAAATCCCTCTGAAACTGAGGTTCAATGATGGACATGATGTGCCTGACTTCAGAGGGCTCACAGCGCTCTATTAATGCATCGAGTGCTTGCCTTTTCTCAGACCCATTCCAGTTCTGCGAGAGAGCAATGCCGTATCAAGTATCAAGTCTCGTTTGAAATTAAATTAATACGAAATTAATCTGAAAAAGCGGCAGACAAGGGAAATGCCAACAAGACCACTCTAAACAGTAAGTGCAATTCTGGATGGGATTTCATTTTGTCTTTTTTGCTTGTCTTCTCACTTTTAAATTGAGATGTTGCATTCCAAGAAATGCATCGATACCACATCCTTGCACATACATACTTATACAGTAAAGAATGGATTGGCGATAACATTCAATACTTGAGCACGCCAGTGTACTGCAACCGGACAGATCAATAAGAAACAAATGTACGCACTAATTTATATTTTTCAGCCCTGCTCACGTATAGAATTCTCATGATGAGCTCAGCAAACTCTTCAAACACAAGAGATGACATAAATGCTGTTCCATTCATTTCATTTTATTTCAAACATTGAACAAAAGAGTAAAGTCCACTGTCTCACAGAATTTCTTTAAAAAATAAAAAAAAAAATACTACAGGTAGTTTGTTCAGGGGACCGTTTCATGAAACTTTTTGTCAGTGGTTTACACTGACAACTGTTAAAAGCTACTGAAATCCTCGCGTCTGATTGGCTGATAGCAAATTTGTCGGTGAAAACCTCCGATGAACTCGTTGATGAAACGCCCCCCAGGTTTAAGGTACATGTATGTTTGGTTGTTATTTTTTGAGGGGAAGGGCATAAAGTTGAAATCATTATTTGAAATGCTGGATTATAATATGTAAAGCAAAAAAAAAAAAATACTCAGAGTATCACACAGTTCTGTGCAAATTCAGTTTCCTACACATGACTTAGTGTTGATTTTCACTACAGCAAAAAACAGAAACAAAAACAACAGCAGCAACAAACAAACAAATAAACACACAAAAAACAACTGAAAGCTATATTCATTCCCAGGATAAAAAGGTGGGAACTCATCAAGCAGTAGTCACAAATCCATATATCTCACAAACTCCTCCACAGCTTGTGAATTGTAAGTAACCTCAAGCATTTAAGAAAGGGGGTCGTCCCTGGCCAACACCCAAGTGAGAATAAGCCAGGTATTTATTTTGGGAAAAGAGCCAATTCAACGGGAGTGCAATAGCCAAATGTCTAGCCAGAAGTTGATGACCTCGTGACCTTACAGCCTAGATGCCCTATTTGAAAGTGCACTTGGCTGGGGAACGTAAAAGCTGCAGTTAGGCTCTGGGAGAAACACACACGTATACAAGATAACGGATACGTGCTGTAGGCTTAAAATTCTTGTTTCCTTTTAAAAGAGCCAAAGAGAAGATGGGGATGGAATGAAATGAGGACTCAACAGAGCAAACTCTTATCATTTACCGTTTGCAGATGAAACAAAAACCCAGCCTTAGTGCTTCAAAATAGTTCTAAAATGTGAGTTAGGGATAGAAACGTGTGTGAAAAAGCTGATCAATATAATCAAAGTTAAATATTGTCAAATATACAAAATGGGGACAATAGTTATAAAATAGTTTCTAGACTAAACCGTCTACAGTTATGGTTTAGTGGTAAAAATAGTGATATCTCCATATTTTAGGCTTTACAGCAAAATTTCTTTACGGTATGATGTTTTGTGATACAATTGACCTACACATATGCATCAAATGTGATAACTCGAACATTTTTAAAATCACTGCTCCCAATGGTAAACAGTACCTTTAAACAAAACTGGAGGCAGAAATGTCACAGTGATAGTACAAATGACAGAAAATATATTTATATCATGGGGAGAGTATGTTACAAAAACAACGAAAATGGTATAACATACCTGGAACATTTTCAGCCAAGGGGACAAGTTGGACGGAGGGGTTTGATGCTGGAGTAGAGCGGTGAGGCGCTTGCGCGGCGGCGGCCCGGAAGAGGAAGACCCACTTGACCGCAGAACCGGCGATAATGGATACGGGGCAATGCTGCCACTCCTGCGACAGAAAAATCCATTCAGATACCGCATTTTCCTCACACCTGAAATTTGTAGGCCATCTCTAGAGCACACTTTAAAATCTTACGGTCAAGCTTCTCTTACACACCACTGTCCTATGCACAAACAGAAGTTCTTGATGACTTACATTTGAAAAAAAAAAATCATGCACAACAAATATCAACCTCTAAATATATTTCAAATGATACTGACGTACACCAGTCCTGCATTTTTCTAATTCATAATGATTCATAAATCCATTACCATTAGGGTCAGATACATACACGTACTATGGCAACAGGCTGGAATGCTCCCCAGGGAGTGGAGAGTGAGCACTGTCAGTGCTGGCGGGAAATAATATCTCCAGAGACCAGGGTAATAATATTACATTGTACTATGTACAATGTACAGTGTATGCGCTTTGAGCACTCTAAAGAGTGGATTTAGCGTATTAATTCATATTATTATTATTATTATTGTTCAATAAATATGACGATATGACCTCAATAGCACTTTTTTTCATGAGGACATATATAAACTGATCAACTGCGCTAAAAAAGCAAATGGACACTTCGAAGAAGACACTCACTTGATGATTTTGTGTGTTTTGCATGATTTCTTGCTGGTTGATGCTTCATCAGCCCCTGGTTGTAAGTCTGCTGACTTCCTCTTTACCTGTAGCATGAAATAGTTTCACAAAGTCAATTTCCTCCTACAAACACAGCCATGTAGAAGTACATTGTACATGCACACTACTAATCAAATGTTCTGAGGAACTGGAAGTTAAGAAACAAAATATTTCACTATGAGCGCTACAAAGTCTCAAGTTGAAATATAAAACTCATTCATAGCCTGCATTCAGTTCCATGATACTGAAATGCTGCAGTATGTAGTCAAGTATTCACTTCAGTTTCAGCAACAACACAATATACAGTTGTACATAGACTCATTGTCACATTTTCTGAATTAGTATGATAAATACTGATTACATCATTTGAATATTGACACATTTTCACAAAATTATCTAATGCAGTATTGCAAAAATCTATAGACATCATTTATAAATGTAGTTCAAGTCCATGTATTAGTAGGGTAATGATTGACTGACTGTTACTGTATAATATGTTTGGAAATGTACAGTAACTACTCTACATTGTGCATGTAGGCAACTGCTGGGACTTTGATGCCCTTTCATACTATCTGGCTCATATTTCAAGAAGTCTGTCAAAATACAGAGAATTGGTCGAGTGGGCATTCAAGTTTTGTCAGTCAAAAACCAATGAATGTGTGTCGTTACTTCCATTAACAGCGCACCTCTTGAGACTACAATTGTATTGCAACAGGAAATGCTACTGGTGCACAGAACATTGTCTGTTTCCATACTACATGTATACTGTACAGCTGTACATATACAGTACACTACTGTGCACATGGGGTATAAAGTATTGTTTACTATCTACAAAATAAAATGTTTATCAGTGAATGAAATGGACACTGATGAAATCTAAATATAGATGCACATGTTTACTGGCACACAAATTGTGAAGTTGTCTTTGCATTTGCATACTGTATTCACACTTTATTCAACCCCTTCCTGAAACACTCATAAAAAGTGTGACATACTGTAGTAATGGGCTAATCACAAGAATATCACGATACAGTACAGCTAGCTATTCTTATGGTCATTTTTTTTCTTTCTTTCCTTTTTTTTTTTTTTTTTGGGGGGGGGGGGGGGGGGGCAACAAGAATGCCATCAATAAAACCAGAATGGGTAAAGATGAGAAAAGAGATGTCTTTTCAGGGAATGACTTTGTACACTGTACAAATTCCTCCATTTGCAAAACACGCAGATTCACTATACAATGTAATGCAACTGACCACTGACCAAGACTGACAGGCAATCACCTTCCATTGTACTACACGTACCATTTGCAAAGGGTCAACAACAGTCTACCTACATTAAAGGTCCCAGCTGTCAACGGTACAATGGCACAACTCCAACTTTCACAGCATTAAGGGATCGGAAATTTGGGCGTCGATGCAGCAGTACGCTTTAGGACAGCATGAGCTGTCACTTTTGTCATGCTTGCATCAACAAACACATGACGCCTTTCCATTTGTGCTAAAAATATGCCAAAATGAACAGCCAGTCGTGCAACAATCTGCCACTGCCGTGGCCCTCGCGGTAAACAGGTTTGTTCTGAACACTATCCCTGTGACTACGGGCCTCTTGACTTCTGGATCATACTGCTTTATATGGATATTTCTGACATGATGCATAATAACACTTGCATTTTGACTAAGTACTGTATAACGTGGGCTCCTCAACAACCTGAGGCGTATACTGAACACGTGGCTCTGTGTAAAACCCAGTACTTGATCTAAATGTGCACACAACCAAGCTTTTGCTGTACCTTTGCAGAGGCCAATCAGGGATGATAATATAAGTACATACTTCCACAGTACTTATATGTGTACAATGTACTGTACCTATTGTATCTGTATGCCAGCAAACAAAAGAAAGAGGGCACTGGCAAAGCACAGTAGTTTCTACCATGTACAATGTAAAACTTACACTGTGTACATGTACAGTACTTTGTACAACATACATGTACTATTGTATACACTGTATATTTCGCAAGTCTAATTTTTCAAGAATCGGGGATTCCCGACAATTTTGTGAGCGGATAAATTTGCGATTGTGAAGTACAGTGCTGAAAGGAGAAATGTAAACCATGCGTGCACGTCACATTCGTATCGGGATCAGAATTAATATTTTTACATACTTTTACATAATAAATTTGCGAATAGCATCTGACTCGCGAAATTCCCCAAAATGAAAACCTCGCAAAATATTCCGCGAATACAGTATGTGACTTTCAAAACCAGAAAAAAAAAAATGTTTTCATGAGAAATGATCCACATACTTGTACATGAACATTGTGAAGTAAAATGAATTATAAACACTACCAGGTACAACGTGTGTATCCCTAAAAAATCAGGGAAGTTTGGAAGTTACATTGTGGAAGCCTCCAAGGCCCCCATATCATAGAAATCACACATAAAAATGGCATGTGTACACAGATTTTGTGAGGAATATGGTTATGTTACATTTTCTGAAATATTATATAATGCATAGTTTTTCATTAATTTCAGTTGGCTTTAACATGCAAATTTTGGGCAAAGTCTGCAATACACTGTATCTAAAACCTTTATCCATTCACATGTAAAAGTATTCTGAAAGCGCAACAATGGCGAGGAATTTGGTTACTACTGAACAAATTGCACTCATTCGAACATATTTTTGCAAATTTTCTCACACATTTCTTTCTCATTTTCCAATTCTTATCACATAGTTCTTTGTATTTCTTATGCACAGTGTATACTGTACACTGCATTTCTTCTTTATTTTGAATTCTTTAAATGTTTCACCATCTAAAAACATCAATTTGAGTGTGAATAATGACAGTGATTACATGGCATTGCTTCGCAACAGGACAGCTAACATGTTTACACTGTACATGCAAATGTCCCTCAAGCACTTTCTTATTTGACAGACATGTCATCCTTTTGATAATATTCTAACTTGACACGTGAACCATACACTTATGCCTGATCCCCACAAATGTGATATCATATTGTTCAAAATGAGTCAGGGAGGAGTCACAATGAAAGATTACACACAAAGACAATAGCCATATTGAAGCAGCAGAATAAATTCTGGGACAGGGGGCCCGGGACAGCCGCTGGTTCTATCATTAAAGGTGAAGACACAAGTGGTGACACGACAGTTGCTTCTGCAACTTTGATATTTTCTCCAAGGACTTTATAGGGTAAGGGTTAGGGTTGAGATAGGGTTTTAGGTTCAGTTTGATGAGAAGATTAGGATAGGGGAATGGTTATGTTTGTGGGTAGAATTTATGTTTGGTTTAGCATGAAGATATTTCATGGGAGCAATTGAAGCAGGAGCAAATGTCATGGAACCATGCAGAGAGGCATCAATATCCATTTTTTTTTTCACACACTTGCAGTGCTTCTCTGTGTAGGCAAGGCTCCAAAGTTTCCACATATTGTCAGTAATCAAACTCAAAAGAAAATTGACTTTATTCTAAATTAAAGAACACCTACATGTACCTGTACACCGTTTGGGTATTCTCATTTCATAAGTTGTTTTTAAAAGGAAAATATTTCTAGGGGCACATTTCATCCAAACAGTGATATCACTATCATTCATTATCTAAATCAACCGTCAGTCCTATCTTTTCAGTTTATATCAGTTTGCATGATTCAAGCAAATATCGCAATGTGACAGTGCTTGTTTACAACTGCACGATTTATTATTGTGTGCACGTTATTAGGACCTTTGATTTCTTGGCAGCTTTAAAGAAGAGCTGGAAAGACTACAAAAATATAAATTTGGTCACAAACAAACAGTAACATACTAAAAGGGCACTGAGACCATTCAACAAATTGCTACAGTATTTGAGCAAAAAAAAAAAAAAAAAACCGAACATAAAAAAAGTTTGAATAAAATCACTGCATTAGTACCTAAATGCAGTAGCATAACAGTTATTACTGTAGGGAGCTTTCGCAGGCATGATGCCGCCGCTAGTTGAGCGTGCAGTGTGCAAAATTTGTTTCAGCGCATGCTTACAAGAAGAACAGTTTGCGGCCAAAATAGCGTCCGATCCCAATGTTGGGCATGAATGAGCAGCCAGTCAATCAGCCAATAAGCAAAACTGCTTTAATAGAAATGGGGACGGGAGTCCTAGTGCAGGGACCGTTACAGCTGATTGCTTCCACGTCCTCTCGATCTTCGACTTCCCGTCGTGTAGCGAAAGCTCCCTAGCCATGCAACCATGATTTAATCTAAGAACCATCCCAGATTTGTTTTTTTTACACAAAGTACCGCTTAAATGAAAACAAGGTGGTCATGAGTTTTTACATCATATTGAACTCAAATATACTACATGCAGGCATGCTCTAATTCACAGAATTCATGAGCCCTATCCCTAACATGGATATGTTTAAAGACTTCAGTCTGGATGCCAAGTTGCCTTTTATCATCTTCCCTGTCAAATGACTAAGACACCATTTTTCACCTTCCCACAGGATGTCAAATTATATGTGATAATTAAATCAGATTGTCAAGATTGTACTTTCATTTTCCATGCCTAATTACCAGCCCCATTTATAGCTGAACTTTCTGATGACCTTTCATTCTACTTTGTACCAATACTTGCTGTGCAGGAAATCCCCATAAACATGAACCTGCAGAGAACACAATCGGTTGAAAGAAGTTTGGCTCTTCATCAATAGTGCAATCTGACTTACCAATCTGCTCTCAGAACTTGAATGTTCCCCATCTCCGCTGGCAGTGATTGAACCAGACCGTAGGACTTTGCCCAAGGCCCTTGGAGTGACACCCGACCCGGGCCCATTTACCGCGTGCATTCCTGAGTCACTTTCATTTTTTGCCTCCAAGGAGGTGCCTTGCCGGGTCGATCTCCTGCGCGAGCTGACGGCGACATTGTCCGCTGACGGCTGCTGCTGGCCCGGGCAGGCCGAGGACGCACTCTGAGAGTGTCTAGATGATCGCAAAATGGGCAAGTGGCCACCGCTGCTGTTTGTGGGCTGCGACTGAGATGATGATGATGATGACGATGAGGATGATGATGATGATGATGACGGGGCTGATGAGGCGGCAGATGATGCAGAAGAGGATGATGATGATGATGATGATGTCGCTGAATGTGTCGAGTGTCTGAGATGAGATGACGACGACTGCTGCAGTCGCTCCAAACTGCGGCTGTGACACTGGAGACGATTCCTGTTGCTGTCCACCACATTGCTTCCAATGCCTTGGACTGATGTCAGCTCCTGAATGTTGTGGAAGGCGCCATGTGTCTGCAAGTTGGAAAAAAAAAAGATAACAACATTACACAGTTAAAGGGATGGTATAGTTTTGGTTGAGATGGGGCTTCAGGTTTCCAACTTTTTTGTGAGATGATGAGAAACCTCTTATGAAGTATAAAAGAGCATCCAATTCTAAGAGGAATTCAAAGATTATTTGATGAAAATTGGTTTGAAATGGTTGAGGTAGTCAACAAACAGGTCATAATAACAGGCGGGATCCACTTTTTATTACAATAGGACTACTTTGTTTTACTTTTTTTTTTTATATCTAAGCCATTTTAGTACCTATTTTCATCAAATAACCTTTGAATACCTTTTAGAATTGTATGCTCTTTAATATTTCATGTGGTTTCTAATTACGTATCTCACAAAAAATACAAATCTGAATCCCCCATCTCGAACAAAACTACACAATCCCTTTAAAAGCACATAAGGACGACACTGAAAGTAAAAAGACTTTACTTTCAGAAACACATAAGAATTTCATGTTTTTCCTATTGTTAGCATAACCCTATTCAAATGAAAAAGTGCTTGCATTTGAAAGAATTCGTACGACTGCATACATGTACATGTACAGTGTAGTATACTGCAGCCTATCAATCTGTTATGAGAAATTATGCCTGTACTTGACTAACAGTGACCAAAACATTTGGTACTCTTTAATACAAAACTTGTAATAACAATTACTTAATAAAACAATTATTCCACACTTCAGTACAGATTTCATGTTGAAGGAAATCCAGCTGCTGCCATTCATGCTGTTTTGACGATTTCATTCAAGCTTTCCTATCACTCTATGGTTAGAAGTTTAACATCACAATTTTGTCTGAATAAGAAATTAGTATGAAGTGATGAAATAAAAAATTAGATGAAGCTATTTGCCACGGAGTACTCATGTGAACATTCTACAATCAACTTTGTAATTATTTCCTATCTAAAATAACATCTTTTTCATTGAATAAATGTATTCATTTTGGAAAGTTAAACGGACAAAATTATGAGAAAATACATAGCTAAATCAAAAGAAAGTTACATTAAGTAGCTGTACCCTTCTCATGATCAATGTACAATGTAACTATCAAGGTATAAAAGAGCTAACATACAACTGTAGAACTTTGCATACTTTGTTTTATTTGTTGCATTCAGTGACTGGGTAAAATGTCAGAACTGGGACATTAATGTTTCACTGGAATAGCACCTACAGTAATGAAAACCTACGCATACAATATTTTAAGATGACAACAGTAGTTCCACATACACACATTGTACATTGCACCATATATGCACAAAACTTTCCAGGCATATTTTAAAACTAAACGTACCTCTCTGCGCTGTACTATCGCTTCAGCACGTGTTCTACCAACACCGAGCAATGTTGAGAGTTCGTCGACCCCAGCTGAGTTGATATCCACTTTTCTTGACATCATCGGTCCTTCAACACTGCATATCAATACATCAAAATGTTGACAGAAAAGGAAATGGTCAACTGTAGTAAAACAAGCAAAACAAAAAATTCATATACCCATGATGCAAAGTACATGCTTTACTTAGGCATACATGTACATTACATATTGTACAGAGTGTATCAGAGCATTTACTGGATAGTGACTTTGAAGCAATATTCCACATGTTTTGGAAGGGAAGGTACAACTAGACAAGCACTGTAGTATTACTGCACACAACTGAAACCTTGATTTAAACATACATGCATGCATACAACACATACAAAAGTGTAGATGTGCATTCTGTTTATGCACATTGGGCTGCTTAATACAAGTTTTGGAAAGTCCCTGTTGCCCTATGGAAAGAGACTGCACTATGCCCCATCTAGTACTGCCAACTTACAGTAGTATTGGACATGAGCCCAAATTCTTTTTATCTGTTTGATGAGCCCTAAATACATCTACTGTTCAAGGTAAACTGCAGTAGCCCAACTCCACAAGTGTACATGTGTTATGGAAGGGAGAGAAAGGCATACGATGTACAATGTAACGAATCAAGTTTGAACATTCAAGTGATCATCACAACAACAAGCAGATTAAAATACTAGTAGCACATACACATATAACTAATATGTTGGGCAATATATTATAATTGGAAAGATATGACAAGCCTTGTAAATAATTAATCTTTCCCCTGACATCCCTTTTCTGTCAATTGAACTTTTCATATCTTTCAGAATTTTTTCAATATAAGAATTTACACTAATTATATACTGTGTTTATACAGTGCATTCCCGTTATAACACACACAGTTAAATAGCAAAATTCCAGTTACAACGAAGTAAAAATTCAGGTCGCAACATCATCTGCTCTTTGTTTTTTATCGTTTATTTGTTCGGTTATATCAAAATTTTGATATAGCGAAAGAAAACTGCTGGTCCCGAGGACTTCATTATAACGGGAGTCCACTGAATTTGTAATAATTTCTTTTTCTAGAAATGTACCTCATGTGGTGTCCTACATGTATCTGCTCAGTCAAGAGAGGGGTGTGTGTACAGACAGTGTATGTATACACTTCTATTGGTAATGCAGGGCTGGACATACTCTGTACAGTATAAGCTGTGGCCTGTATCTTTTGGTGGCCTGCTCAGACAACAGGTGAAATAAGACTGGATGGATTGTATGATTCATTTTATTTTGGGCAACTACATAGGGCTATATTTTCTGGCTACAATGTCAAATTCAAAGATTTTAGTGGCCCAAATGGGTCACCAAAGAAAAAGTTCAAGCACTGCACCCTGTAATGTAAACAAAACAATGTCCATAGTGGTCTACAGTAATTAAAGTTGCAGTAACCCACTCCCTGTCTCAAATAGCAACATAATTTTTGTGAAATGTGAACGCTGTTCCTACTGTCACAATTTTGTTTTTCTCAATACAGTGCAGCTCTAACTCCAATATTCTCTGATGCAAAAGACAATGCTCAAGTCCTGAGGCTATGCCAGTATACCATATGATGCCTGTGCACATATGAAAACTCACTGTCCTTAGAACAAAGCAAAGTGATCCCTAAAATAGACATTTCACTTTTACATTTTATTTACATCAAGATCTGTCACGCATTCTACATTTACCTTACAACTTGTTACTGTGGACATGGTGTACTGCTGTACATTGAACTGTATCACAAAGTGACTGTAACTCGGTCAATATCCTAGTTAGCGCAAGGAGGTTCAAGAGATGGAGTAACAACAACGTTATTCCCTTTGATCCTATGTTTGATGCGGCCACTAAGAAATATTTGAAGTACTGTATGTGCTAAACTGGAGCTGCCTCACAGATAGGAAGACAATTGATTCATGTGGCATTGCATCATGACTCGTCACTCTCAATGGAAGATATATGTCTTTATGATGGTAATTACTTTTTGCTGTCCCTTCTTATGAAACATGAGCGGTACATAAAGGTACAATATGTACAGACACAGGGATGTGCGAATAAAAATTCCACAAAAATTGATGAAATAAGAATCAAAATTACCTGACTTTACATATTTTTACACTAATCTAACATATAAATGAATAAAGAACTACACTTGAAGATTATGCCATATCAGTTTCATTTGTCGGAAGTGATCAATCGAAAAGATGATAAAATTGACTTTCCAGTAAGGGTGCAGTCCAAACATTTTTACAACGTACAGCTCAGATTTACACTTTTTGACGTAATCCTGGACAGGAGTTACTTTCCTTTTCATATGCCTTCTCATTAGCTAAAATTTAATCTCCTTTAATACAAAAACAAACAAAATATAGCCGACATTATGTTAGCGTTCCAAATGAATCATCTCTTTGCTTGGAAAGACGGCGGCATTGAATCCCGATCATCAATAGCTGTGTTCAGACGGAGGCAGTTTTGGTCGGAGTAACTTTGGAGGGAGGGTCGGAGGAAGCTTGGTCAGAGTAACTTCGGAGAATACATAGGTCGGAGTTGTGCCCGTTTGAAAAAGGTCGTGGTAACTTCCTCCGATCAGAGGAACTTACCACAACCTCTTCCTCCGAACGAGATACTCCTGAGTTATCTCAGGAGTATCTCGCTACCACGACTAGCCGGTCGGAGTAAATTTCCCGTGCGGACAAGCCTTCGGAGTATCTATGAACTTACATACCTTACGACCTAGGTAAAACTTCCTGGGTCAAATCGCAATGTTGACATTTTGCGAGTACAAGTGCGCGTGTAGCGCAGTTCTAACCTAATCGATCGCGACGAAGAAGCTGCCGCTCTTGCCAAAATTTCCATCAACAAGAATGGAGAAGACAAATGGCACTGGTAAAAAACAATCGCATGGTCAACGTGCGCGGCCCTGCCACTTCCGGAAATTACACCGACCCTCGCACATAAATTGGTCGAAGTTTCTTCCCACGACCGTCGTGTGGACACAAGGGTCATGGTAAGATATGCATTAATTTGAATTTTAACTGCCGAGCCATAAATTCTAACTCCGACTAGAAATACGTCTGAACATGGCTTAAGTCACAAATGCACATCTGTGGAATTCTTTTGTATGTCAAAAGAAAACTGACAGCTGTTTGAATGTTTACAGCCAGTTGGAACTCCATTTCTCAAACCTCCTTGGTTAGAGGCACAGGTGGACAGAAGAAACAGCAGTCGATGTGATTTGGAATATGTACAAAGTGGAATGTCTACTACTGTATGATATTTTTGGACATTTTCGCACAACTGATTTTTCGCGCTTGGCCGAATAAGAAGAGTTTTGCGTGTTTTTGATTCTGCGGAATCAAGACATCAGCTACTAGAACATATGACACGCAAAAATAAAAAGGGCATTAGAACAACGCAAACGGTGTGGCTTTCATTATGCACACACACACTGCATCCCATGGAAATACCACACACATGCACACAGCACAGTATCGGAACACATGCTCTCGAAGCCATGGTATAAATACTCTACCCGACACTTGAGTCGCACCGACTAGAATCTAGTGTTAAGGCCCTAAAGTGCATGATTGCCCAGGTCTTTTTTGCACAAACATTTGACAAATGCAGTTCCAGGTGACAGAGTTCTACTGTTATTGTAATATTAGACACAGCTGTTCTTACTTACGGTAGAAATTCTTGTATTTCTACATCACATGGTCTACTGTAGGATTTCTATGTTAACATTTAACATGTTACTATACTAAAATATAAATTACTTTGTTGACATTTCGAAGCACACAAGATGCAAGAAGATGCAGCTTTAGTACATGAGGTTATTGAAATCAGAATTATTGTAAATTTCTACGACTAGAGTCTCAAGTCTCAACGTCCTTATACAATGTAAGTTTACTTGAGAAACAGATCAGATAGATGGCCCTTGGCTACTGACTAGGTGCTAGGTGCCTACTACCGCCCCACTTCACTTGCACTGCACTTCACTTTACCTATCCGCATCACGCCACACGTCAAACACATTCGACGGATGTCACCGCAACCGCGATGGCTACCGAACCAACAAGGCGTTGTTCGCTGGAAACGAGAAGTTCAGTCGATTTGGAGCCACGCGATGCCACCACTCCGACAATATGATCATTCTCTACCAAATCTGGCATCTGAAAAACAGAACTTTTAACGCATTTTACAACCTCGATGAAGCGATCACGTCGAATTTTGGCAAACAACCGCACGTAGCACCGGCACTGCGCTGGTAAACAAGTTGGCCGATTAGCTTTCGTAGGCAGCAAGCTACCTAGCTCCAATAAGTTGAGGTGGATGTCCAGTTGGTCGGTGTAGTGTGCATGCTGAGTGTGTGATCGTGATAAACCTTGTACATAGCCGAGTGTGTGTGCTTCGTCGTCGTAAATGCGTGCGTGTTTGTGTGTTTGCAGTCGTCGAATGGTGGCGCTGCAATGAACGAGCCTAATTGGAATCGATAGTTACCTAACTTATTAGTCTTGAATCGATCAACAAGAAACTACAAACTACCTGACTTGACATAAAATTCGAAAAACACATAATTTTAGCACTTGTAAGAGTATGTCTACATTAGTATTTCTATATATAAGTTTATTTGTTTCCCCATGTCTGATATTATGAGAATAATCATTTTCAGATACACAAACATAACTGTTTTTCAAATGTGACCAGCACATCATATATATTTTTTAATCATTATTAATTATATTTTGAAACAACAAAAAGTAGAAAAAAATGATATATAGCATCATAACTGAGGAGAATTCTCTGAAAGAAACACTACCCCTACGTTACCCCCATATAATTAGGAAATTTACTCTACAACGTCTACCACTAACCCTATAATGGCTAATCAGTATAGACCTATTCCTACAAAGACTATTCGGAATCCAGGGCAGATTCCATTTTAGCCTCACACCCTAGATAACTAATGATAATGGCTGATAACATCAATTCCAGTCATGTACAATATTTGGAGGAAGTTAAAAGAAACACTTGTCTCATCGTCATTAAATGCAAGGGATATTTGCGAATGAAAATGAAAATATTATGTGTCAAATAGTGTAATGAACCATAATGAAATGATACGGTTGTTATCATGAAAAAGTATCTATTCCAATCTCAAGTCAAATAAGATCTATAGCAGGTTGTAGAAAACCTCATTAATGAACTAATTCCCATTGTATTACACATTATATATATATATATGAGTTAAGAACTTATTTAAAACATGCCTCTGATTGAATATGGTTTAAACAAAACCAGCAAAACTTAGAATTTTCTGATTTTCTGAAGTAAGTTCAAAGTTAATCACTTACTCACAAATTCATATACATTTTGTATTTCTTCCCAGCTATTCATATACCATAGCATTATGTTCACTTCATATCAAATGATGCCTGTGTTTGCTGTTCATGGGGTACGATTATCTCTTCTTCTTCTTCTCCTTCTTCTTCTTCTTCTTTCTTAATTCTAAATACAACTTAACAAATTCCCTTTTAAATGTAAATTACCAGTACATATTTTGCTTGCTTTCACAAGCTTTGTTACGGTACCACATAATCATCAATATACCCGGTATATTACAATTGTATGATTATGGTCACTCTAATACTTTTCTTTTCACATAATGTTAAAGTTGTGTATGTTTATTACCTTGTTATAAATGCTTTTCCCTTTATGAGAAATATATGAGAAACATTTGAACTGAATTGAATATCAACAGAGAAGTTTGTGTCAATGTCATATATTATGTCGGGGAAGTATATATATATGGCATTAGTTATGTAAAATGGCACACAAATAGAGGAAGTCACGATAATTTAATGGTTTATTTGTTTTCATTCTCTTCATTTTTTTTTTCTTTTAGCACATTGTTCCCTCTGACATCACAAATATCTGTAGTCTTCTTGAATATTCAGCAAATATACATATAAATATATATGTATATATATATATATATATGTATATATATATATATGTATATATATATGTAAATATATATATATATATATATATATATATATATATATATATATATACCAAAACTTGTAAAATTAATAACTTTTGAAGGGACTATCCACATTTCCTTAAACTTGACTGATTTATTCTATTCTATTTCTGCATTCACTCACTCCAGATACAATGTACACATGTTTGGGTTTCATTCTTCCTTAAAGGGGAAATCCAGTCCAAATATAAGTTAGTCTGATTTAAAAAAAAGATAAAATATCACAAGTTCAGTGGCAAAAATTTGACTGAAATCGGATGAAAAATAAGGAAGTTATGACATTTTAAAGTTTTGCTAATTTCTGCAGAACAGTTCTTGTACAGTGGATATGAATATGCAAAATTAGCATTATTTCATTAATTAATTTATTCAATTTATCATTTATTCATTTAATGAGTGAGCTAACCATGTCATAACTTCACAATTTTTCATTAATTATGTTCAAAAAAATGAAAAAAAAAAATCAATGTTTCTGTCATTGAAGTCTGAATCATGTTATTCCTGGTTGAATAACTTCAAAATAGTGATTACAACTGTAGTTAGATATACCAGGATCTGAGCCTCGGGCATAATTGTGTTTGAATGAAAAACTAGAAATTTCAAAATTTTATGTACAAATTATATAGCAAGTTGTGAGGTGATGACATGCTCACTTTGCCTATTTGCATATTCAGATTGACTGTTCAAGAACTATTTCCCGAAAAATTGGCGAAACTTCAAAATGTCACAATTTATTTCTTATTTTTCACCCGATTTCGATCTAAATCTTACCATTGAACTCGTAATATTTTACTCTATCTTATCAGACTAACTTACATGTATACTTGAGACTTGTATGTCACAGAAATAATCATAACTTACTTTTCTTCAGCTTTGACTTCTTTCAAATTACATAATTATATATTCTATATAAAAACAATAAAAACAGTAAAGCATAAAACTATAAAAGAGCAGATGGGCGGTTTTGAGCGGTTTAGGAAGTAATCTGATTCTGACGGGTGGTTTTGGGAGGTTCAGTAACTATTGGGTTAAGGCAACCTTGGATGACTATCATGCAGCTGCCTCAATACATTTTGTTTGCGATTGTTCATTATCATCGCTCAACCATCCTTTGTGAAAAGACTGAAATAAGACAGCAAGGAAGATGATAAAAAAATAAAAGATGTGAAGTCAATTTGTCTTCTTTTTATTCAATATTTGCGACATCCAACCCTAAGACATCACATTTCATCAACACGGTCCAACATTCCTTTCCCACAGAAAAGACAGATATACCATTTCAAGGCATTAGTAGAGTCAATGTACATACTATAAAGAATGTGTATGTCAAGAGGAACTTTACGTAGATCTATATTTTTGTCTTTTAAAGTTTAATATAAATCCTATACATATCTATGTCACAGTATATGAAACTTTACAAACAGTATTAAAACAGATATGCAAGAATCTCTGCATCATACATACATACAAACACACATACTTACATACATATACACATACATAAATACATATTTGTACATACACACAGTGTACAATACACAAATCTGCAAATACACAAATATTTCATGATGACTACATATCTTTCACCTTGCTTTGTAATCAAAGCAATTACAAAAATTTTACACTATCAATGACCCATCACTTGGCAATAAAAATACACATTTGACAATTTGACTTACAACACGGACATACTCTCTTCCATGAATATCTCATGTTTTAAAGTTATCAAACCATGTGTGAAACTTAATTAGATTAGCAACAAGTCATATATAATCAAATCTATTTGTAACACTCCACAATAAAATTAAGGGCAGATCCATGAATTTTGACGACTGTAGAAGCAAATATTTTTGTGTCAGTAATTTTTCACAATTGGCCGGGAAGATGAATTTCATATTTCTAACTCTGCGGCATCGAGATATTTGATAATGATACATATAACAAGCAAAAATATTAGTGTGCTTTTATTTTCAAGCTAGTCTCTGGTTGCGCAAAAATTCCACTTTCACAGTATGTTTCTGCCACTTTGGACTAGGGCACTACCCGACAGTTTCAAATAAATTTTTGTGTCAGTAATTTTTCACAATTGGCCGGGAAGATGAATTTCATATTTCTAACTCTGCGGCATCGAGACATTTGATAATGATACATATAACAAGCAAAAATATTAGTGTGCTTTTATTTTCAAGCTAGTCTCTGGTTGCGCAAAAATTCCACTTTCACAGTATGTTTCTGCCACTTTGGACTAGGGCACTACCCGACAGTTTCAAATAAATACAAATTTGGTTCTAGATTAAACAGTCCTGGTCCACTGACATTTTTAAAGTTTAAATCCATCATTCTCTGAACCAAAATCAAGTGAAGTGAATTTTTAGCCCTTACACAATACTCTTGCCATCAATTTCTCTACAGACTTGAGTTAAATTAAGTAATTTGCCACCTGAATACCCATCTCAACATTTGTGGTCTTTGTGCATTACACCACAGGCCTACTTCTGTCATAAAGTCAACGCCTCCACAGTGTGCAGTGTATTACGACCCTGTTCATAATTTGTTATCCCGTGCACACCACAGTCTGAGGGGTAACTCCAGTTAGTCCCAGTTCAGAATGTATACGTGGTTGGATTTTCGTTTTTCATTTTAAACAAAACTTTCCATTGTGACCAGTCAGCATGCATGCAACATATTCTGGTCTGATGCGATACTCATCTGCTTTTGCTCATTTGAATGTTTATAAAAGAAAATAACACACATTTAACAATTTATAATGGAACATAAATACTACATCATAGGAGGTACAGCATTGTTAAGCTTACAAGAGTTGCCTAGCTTGCATTAATACGCCATGATGTCACCAACAAAAAGAGCTACATTTAAGGAAAATTTACCCCTAAAGATTAAACCATTTTGAAGGATCACCACAAAACAAAACAAAACCAAGCAAAACAATCTGACAGATGATGAGGAGTTCTGTTTGAATGATTGCCTGAATATCAGTAAATCACCTGACATAATGTCCCGATAGTTGCTATCTTGATCACACGATTGGAACATCCCGAGTCACACTGTCTCCTAATTTTCCTCACATACACAGACGTAACACTTTGTTTTCCTGGAAAACTTACCATGGAAATTATTTGGATACTGTAAAAGCTGTTATTTTCATGCCGGTTTAATTTTCATGAATTTCAAGAATTGATGTTGGGTCACGAATTCAACAACATGTGAAATATTGCCCTGTACAGAAAAGTGGCGGAGCAAACAATAGCCAAATTGCGAAAAAAAAAAACATAATCTTTGGAAAATGTCTGTGATCTCCTCATATGCAAAATATGTATACAAAAATAGCAGCTTTTACAGTATGTAAAATTATGATGTATCTATCATTTTGACAAAATGAAGGGAAAAAAAAGGTACCTTCCTTGAAAGTTGTAAATCTGTGCACAGAGCAAATATGAGAATCACTGTCAGCACTTTGTTAACCCATTCAATTCAGGAACCCGTTGGCCTGCTTATTAAGTCTATGGGCATTTCAGAATTCAGTATGGAATGGGTTAATATCATGGCAACATGACCAGGACAGCTACCATGAACTCTTGGTACCTGCGGGACGCCATCTTCTGAAGAATCACTAAAAGTTAAAACTGCCACAATTTTCTCAAAATCCACTAGATTTTGCACGGATTTTCAATATATTGCTGGTAATTACAGTTTCATTGCTTTCAATCAAAACAGCTTTCTCCATAGGGCAGTTGTTCCTTTTCATTGCTCTTTTACCAAGTAACAACCAACACTCGCATGCTCACAATAATCAAGTCCTTTTCATTTTTGTTGTAGCACAGATATAAAGCATTCACTTCACACATTGTTTCTTTCAATACCTGAATCTTCACAATACCTGGGTTCATGATTCAATAACATCATGACACTAAAATGTATACCCGTTTCTTATCCCACCTTAAACCTCATAATTATCGTCACACCTACCCACCAATATAACATCACTTGACATTTTTGGAAATACAGTAGTTTCAAAAGTCACTGCAACTCACTATCAATGCCCACGTGGCACAAAAAACATCTAAAACTGTCACAAATCGGCACATGGTTTTCCAGACTTTGAAGTTTACTCAACACAGTTCAAAGTTATACATATCCGTACAATATCTTGATTCATGCTGACAGAGAAAATACTGTGGTATTTGGGTTTGAGTTGCTTGGCAACTGTGCCACAGCCATCCAAAACATAGGCAGAAAGATTGCTTGTCAAAGTGTCATTTTTCCAAGTTCACAAGAAGTGTGCTGTGACACAAGATTATTCACTACAGGAAAAGAAAAAACATTATTTTTGTCACAAATTCCATTTGACATTGGAATTCCTTCTCACGCTCACACACAAAACATACCACCTAGTTGCCCCGGCTACTGTTACATTGTAGTGATAGTTGCGGGCAACTGACTTCTGAGCCAAATGTGCATGCTTTATCACGGTGGCAAAAAATTCCTGACTTTTCTGTAGTGCTGTAACTTCCCAACCTTTCTTTCAATGCAGAGGAAAATGGAGGCTCAAACATAGAAATTTGCAATATGACCACACTTTCCAGTGAGAACATTTTGCCACTTTTTGCCGCAACAAAATACATTGTGACAAGGGATGTGAGTTTGGAAAATCCACCTAAAATATGTCTTGATGCAACCGAGCCTTATGTTAATCAAACTCATGACTTTAACACTTCTGTTTTGTTTTGGGGGTTTTTTTCTACCCAAGCTTATGACTAAATCTTCACTGAGTGCTATTGGACATAACTAATAGAACTAAGCAGTATACAAATAATGCACAGGTGAGAGGGCATTAGCGGAGATGCACCACACTCAAGGGTAATAGCAAAATGGTGTGACATGCATGAGGCGCAGCTGAGTACATGCTGCACAACATCGTGAGTACCCGAGAGTGAGCGGCATCTCCACTAATGTCCCAAACTTAAACCTGTGCATCATTTACTCTATAAAATGGTTCTATGAACTATTTTTCATTTACTTTTATGGGTAAATACTAGTCAGGTACACACAGAACTCGCCTTTGAAACAGCCAAAATGTCAAAGGAAATGTTCCAAACACACCGGTACTGAACATGAATCTGTTTGTGGCAAATAGGTGATTGAGTGCCGCCTTGTAACTGACTGCACATGCGTTGCGAAAGTATGCAATTGTGATGTCACTGGGCATGATTATGGCAAGCCACAGTCACAGATGTATCTCTCAACAGTCATTAGTATGCAGTCAGTGATAAAAAGTTGCACCCGCTGGGCACGTTAGGCAAAATAAAAGACTGGTCATGTGACTGCTATCAGCCAATCATTCGATTAGGACCCATATTACCAGTCTTTAAAGCAGGATAATACTGATTGGGCCAGTCATGTACAAAACTTTCATAATATATAAATCTATCAAAAGTCCTTGGTCTATGTTTAGATATTTTTTACCTCTTGAGATAAATGAATGCAAATCTCATCACCACTTCTGAATACTATCTCTGTGCAATAAAAAGATGTGGAATTCCTGTTTTCTGTGATATATAGATGCATCATATAAAATCTTTAATAGTTATCTATAATAGAATATAGGCTTTAGAAATCGTGCATAGTTTTATGTTCTTCATTCATCAGATAAAGACGGTCATTTCTCCTTCAACCACAGAAGAACAATATGTTTATCTGCACAGATAATAAAATATGATTAATTTGTATACTTCTTCAAAGTTTAAGGGCAGGACTTGTGTAATATCTTCCCCTGTTATTCATTTTATCATACATCCTCCTCTTCAAAGAGGTACTTTCTTTGGTGAACTTTGGTACATATAGGTGTACAAACATTGTCGTGAAAATAGATATTTTCCGGACAGTACATTAGGAAAGATAATTCTGTTACAACATTGCAAAAGCATGAATACTTTATGTGAGTCCTTGCAGAGCACAAGACGTATCGATGTGGAAACACAAAGCTATCAATGTTTGTCTAAATTAAGACACTGCTTGATGTCGACGAGGTTAAAAAATAAGAAAAGACAAAAAGATTGTTGATTTCACTTAAATTTGTATTTGAACTCTACTGCCTTTGGGAACAACTGAATATGGTGAATAGAATGTAGTCAATTCAAAAGATATCTCCCTTTTTTTATCATTTAGCTATCATTTCCATATGCAATCTTTTTTTTAAATAGTTTCATACTTCCAGTGGCAACAGTGCAGTTTGGGTCCATGTAGCATGCATTTTCTCAAAATGTAAACATTGCTAAAATGTGTCTTTAACCCGTCGAGGATGTACCGATTTTGCTACAACACACATTTCCTATAGACACTTGCCCGAGTATACCCGGGACTTGTCCTCAACGGATTAAAGAAAGAAGTGTGCCTAGATCTACTAGTCAGTCATTTGCAATCCACTTAGCCTGCTACCATATCACCAGGTCGACAAAATTATTAAAGGCAAAAATGCACACAGTCTCACATATAAAGTAAATTACAATGAGCACTACATTTCTTTCATACTTTCCTTGCTATACTAAATAAATTATGACCAAACACGGCAATATAATTGTATTCTGTAGAATTCGAAATTTTGTAGAACAAAAGACAATAAACTTCTTTTTTTCTCCTTTTAAATACACTTAGCATGCCAATGTCATTTTCACATAAATCACATTCAGACTGGACCCTTTATTTGTCTGGTGCATGCGATTGCTTGAGAAGGAGGATAATTTTAGAAGTTATATTGGCTGTTTTGAGGTGTGTATTGTAAATAGACACTACAGAGGCAAGATCTATACTCATCAATTGCAAACATACTTCGGTTCACACTAGGAATGGACAGGATATGAAAACGTATGATATAGGTGGAGAGTCTGAAAAGAAAAAGGAAAGAAAAGAAAGTGACACACAATTTGAAAGAAGAAGCAGTACAAGAGTTTGGAAAAGTGGCAGACAAGGTCATAATATATTCTCATACATTTAGCATTTAATTATTGCCAGATGAAATAGTTAACTGAGTTGTCAATATGGACTGTTAACATTTCATCTAAACATTCATTCAGCACCATGATCATCATACAAACTCTACAAGAAATAATGATATATGCATCAAATAAATACAACAAAAACCATGAAAAATGCACATAAAAACAGATTCTTCATAAAGTGGCTAGTAAGCATGGATTTATATGTCATCACTTGCACTATACACACTAGCAAGGGTTGGAAAGTGTTGAATCTTAGTCATGATACACATTTGATGCTGCATTGTTGTCTTTTCCACCATTAAAGTGAAATATGATTCTTTTCCCTGATTACTGTCATGCCCAATACCTTTCTCCTCATTCAAACTGACCTTATGAAGTTGTGCTACTACCTATCATGACGCACTTCTGTATGAACTCACAATGAACTCAGAAGAGCATTGTCTTTAAAACCATGAAAAATTCAAAACAAAACAAAACCCGAACACACAAAATCGATAAGATAAACAAAGGCGAAATCCACTATGCCAGTGTCTGAATTTGCGATCTCCTCTACACCATTTCGCAATTTCCATTTCGTGCATCAAATCTCGTGGTGCATGCGTTGGGGACAAGAGCATCTTCTTGACAATGTCACTATCAGCAGTGAGGCTGGAGATTTAAGAGAGGGATCGCACACCATTTGAAACAATTTTCTCTTCCTTTTTTTTTTTTTTTTTTTAAACCAGGTGTGTGCTCCTCTTTAATTTGCATTTGCTTGACTTCTGCAGCTTGAATGGTGTAACGATAGTAGGGGCTCTGAGCACAGAACCCAACACTTTGCTCCTCCATCAATCAAGCCAGCAATCCAGTGTGTAATCTTTAACCCGTTGAGGACGGTTTGATTTTGCTGCAACACGCATTTCCCATAGATGGTAGCCCGAGTATACTCGGGACTCGTCCTCAACAGGTTAAAGGAACTACGCAATTCAAACATATGTTGACTTGTACTGATTTATGATAATACCCTGATCATCACTTGTGTAGCCAAAAGAATATCTAAATATGTGTCATGGATTTCTACTATTCTTTTTCAGATTACTTGGATACGCACACACACAAAAAACACCAACTTCAAAACCAAGATTCTGTCAATGACATCATCTGCCAATCATGGCCAAAGTACTAATAGTACTAATATAGACCAACAAAAGTCTTCTACCCAACCTTAGACAGCCGACGACCACAGAGAAATTGATATTTGAAATTTCACTTGTTCTCTAGAAATTGATCTGTGCATGCTAGTGCACTTTCTGTCCATTGCATCTGACTGCAACATTGTCACTGTGGTTGTAAAGTGTACAGGGAGGAATGCTCCATTTAGACTGCTTTAATATAAGCTTTCACATTTGTCATCATATTCAAATTTACACAATTAACAATAAATTTGATAAAAGATTTGGGGGCAGTAACTGTGATTGCATGAAGGAGATATCAATGACATCACAAAATTTTAATCTAAAAGCAAACTTTTCTTTAATAATTCAACTCACTGCTAATAACTGCAATGGATAGATGTATGTGTACCTGGAATGCAGATCAACCAGGATGTCATATTAACAAAACATTGGGTTAGTCTGAAAGAAAACTTTAAACCATGTACACGGGGTACGCATGTAAGTATGTGCGCTGGTGTGCATGCAGCAATAACAGTCCTACTTTTGTAGCAGTGTGTTGAGAATCTCAGTAATACACAAGGCATCATCGCACAAGTACAGGTCTATTTAAAACACAACCTTATACAGGCAAGAATGTCTGTAATACCAAGTCTGGCATTACATCTCTGTCCAGAAGCCCACTGTCATGAGGTCTCAGCTAGTTGCGTGCATCTCAAAAAGAAGTGGCCCTGCACGTAGTCATATAATACAGTCATCAGTTTAATGCCACAGACTATGTAGCTACAGCAGACTTTGTACATGTAAAATTCAGACCTAACATGGCTCTGGCATTAAACTGACAATTGCATAATCTGATGCACTACACAGTTTATGCCCTATGCATACAATAATGCAGAGGCTGTCAAAAATATGTGCCTATTTTCACTCAATATCCTTGATTTCTTTTTCACTGTCTTTCCTTTCAATACCAGTACACTGTAAGATCCACTCTTTCTGTCAAGCATGGGCTACAGCTGAACAGCCTCAAACATGCTATAGATGCCCTCTACTCTAGAGGGCAGCAGACTGTATATCATTTGTACAAGAAGCTGTGCACTGCACTGTACACAATCACCGCACCCTGTTCACCTCTCCCAGTGAGTGGTGCTGCAGATACAGTGGCTATTTTTGTTAATAAAGTTAGGTTTGAATCCTATGTGCTACCCGCTCAGTCCACAGTTGTAGGTCATTATGCTCTTACACATACATGTATATGCAGCATTGATAGGACTGAACCCCCTTAGAGGTGTGGTAAGCCTTTCGTACATCATTGGCTTGAATGTGCCTCGAAAATAGCAGACAGTCTCGACCCTTGTGTGGGCATTCTTGATCCTAAGCACTAGAATCCCTCCACAGGATGTCTGTCACAAACACAGTCTCCTTTCCAGACATACTGCACCGAAGGACAACGCACTTAGACATGCATGGGACTGTGAGCCTTGCCTCAGGGGGCTTGCAGAGGGCAGCTTCATTGTCTCATCATGGGGCTTGACCTGAGTGTGCACAACCCTGCTATGTCACCACATTCTTGCCGTAGGTCCCCTCCGGAGGGCGGTAGAGCTTGGGGAATGCCTTGAGCTGCATCTTGTTGAATGCATACCTGTTGATTCCCGTATTCTTTCTCGAATTATCTCTCCTCGTACCCTCGCTGTGGAGAGGAAGAAAATATTGGAAGCTTCGCGTGAGTGAACGACATCATTAAAAAAAAAACAAATTAGAGCAACAGCTGAAAAGCAAGAAAAACCTTCTTTTTTTAAACAAAGCATTTATGGATGGGGTACACCAACAAGAAAAGGAAGAAAGTTACATCTATTTCAACAAATTAATTACCTTGCTAACCTAGAATCAAACTGCAGCCACACATATTCTCCCTCACATATACATATGCAAGGCAAATGCTCCCAGCAAAGACCTGGCAAATTCAATTACTAGTAGTATACTAAGCCATGAATCTGCTACAATAATAAAACGCTATAGCAGTGATGAATGCATATTCATGTCTTTCAGAGTAAAGCACACTCCAATGGACAACAGACAGAATAAGGTGTCTAAAATTGCTTTAGAACTGCTCAATCTCTACAACCAAAGTAAATTGCCCTTCTGAAGAAGAAAAAAAACATGATCGTGACAAGTCGAGCCATCAACGAAAGGCATTACCAAACACACACACAAGAACAAATACCTGAGCAAACCACAAGAGGTAGATACTGCAAAACAAAGAAAAACTAAATTCCATCTCCCCTCTCCCCCATTCCCCCCCCCCCAAAAAAAAAAAAATAACTGCACTAAAGAGGTAAGAAATCTGTTGCAGAACAAGCATCTTTAACCCTTTGTGAGTACGTTCATTTCATGTCCATTGGTTTGTGTGTGTGAGATTTGTGCACATTTGACTCATTGGGACAGAAAGGGTTAAACAAAGTAACGACAAGAAGAGGGCACTTTGATAACCCCGAGGGAGAGGGGGCAGGTGGGACAAGATGGCACTGACCTGCGCATGGTGTTGAGAAGGTGGACAAACATGTGGGGCTCCATGCTGTGCTCATCCTGCAGCAGCTGGCACTGTTCCAGGGTCACCGACATGCCCGTCCTGTCCTTGGCGCTCTTGCAGCTGGTGAATCGGATGCCGTTGATGCGCCTCACCAACTAATCACCATGGCAACAATAAGAATGAAAATAATAACGTTAAACATAACATATATTTCACCATTTTGAAAGTCGCTCTGCTTTAAGTGTGGAGATGCTCATAAAAAAAAAAATTGAAAAGCACTCAGAGAGCGCAGACCTCACCCAAGCAGCTCATTTCCACCCATAAGATCCAGATGGCGATGCGGATCACAGTCATAATTTTATCATCTGTTCCTTGTGTCTTTATCAACTTTTCCTACACAATTTCACCCAAATCCATTCATAACTTTCTGAGTTATTTGGCACACAGGCAGACAAACAAACTAACAAACAGACACTCCCAGACAGACAAACAAGCTAATGTGGGCAAAACCTAAACCTCCTTGGCAGAGGTAAAAACGGAGATGTACAATACATGGAGTGCATGGATGTGAAAAAATACCCACCTGCCTACTTATATGAAGAATCTCTACATTTTTCTGCCTCTTGGACTGCACATGGTGTCTCAGACTCGTCATGAGGAGCCCCACCGTCAGTGAGCTGTTGGAATGTGGTCGCTCTGAAGCCAGCCCAACACAAAGTTGAAGGGAAGAACGAGATCAATTTTTTTTTTTTTTAATGGACAAAAAATGTACATTTCCTCAACTTATTACTGACACATTATCCCCCCCCCCTTCTGAAGCAGACAAGTTCAGTGCTCTCTCATTATGCTAGAAAAATGAAAATACGCAACATTCTATTTACATTTTCTTAATATTGTTTCATTACTATGATATTTTGAACTGCTGTAGCCATCATATTCAGTGATGGCAGCACAACAACTTTAGAAATTCATAACTTTTGAATGGATTGTCTGATTTTCCTCAAAGTGATGTGTTGTCCTCATACTGCTGCATTCCCTTAATCCACACATACATTGTACGCTGTTTTTAATGTTAATTTCTGCTTGAAGTTTATTCAAAATCTGTCCGTGCAGACTAAATTTTGACCGATTTGACAAATTGACAAGAAAAGCTTACGCTCCTCGGAGATGAGTCTCAGGTAGCGGTCAAAGTACAAGTCCAGCTTGTGCATGTTTTCTTTGTTGATGGCCTCTTGGAGTGAAGTGTCACCAAACCTGTATCAGACAGCAACAACAAAACAACAACAACATAATCCACACCTGCTTTGTAAATACAAGTTCCTACTGGTTGGACAATGTCTCATATCCAGCACTCATTTCTCTGTCCACAGTCTGGATACTGCTACTGCTGGATACTGTATGCGCTGAATATTTTACGAAGTTTTTATCTTTGTAAATTTTGCGAAGTATAACACTTCAACATCCTGTATAATTCATCAATCAAATTTGCTTGACACAGCTTAATAACAAATATTGATATATACATATAAGTGAAAAGATCATATTACAAGATTCTGAGACACCATGGTTTACACTGCAATGATTCTGCAAAACCAGAAATTTTCATAAGCACGAAAACTTATGCCAATTTTGTGAGGAGCCAAGATTCCGGAAAGTAAAGTGCACGCAGAAGCGCCTGTAATCACAATGCACTGAATGCCAGTGGCGCTTCGCAAAAGTTTCATGCCCCTATAGAGGCCATCAGCTCCAATTCAAGAAAGCTTCATGCCTTGAATGTGTCTGGTTTTACAGCGTTGTTCTAGCTACCATACCCCTTTCCAAATAGCCTGACACTGCCAACCTGAAGCCTTACAATGCATCAATCAAATTTGCTGGATGCAACTTCGAACACATTGCCAAAATTGAACAGAGCATATTGCGTGATTCAAAGACAGCACGATTATGTGCCCACAACATTTGCTTTGCTGAGCAAGGCGGAGGGGTGTGGACTCACAGTTCGGCCAGTGACTGCTCCTCATTGATGCCCACTGTGAAGAGGACCGGAGTAACCTTGATGGTCAGCCCCCGGCTGAGCTCGTCGGGCAGCTTGGCCATGGCATTGATGTCCAGCGGAACCTCCACAACCACGTTGCACCTGGGAGTGTATGAGAATAGACAGACAAAAAAAAAAAAACCTCTTGTTGGGCAGTTATATGACAACAGGGCTGAGATTCCAGAGGCAGTTTGGTGACTGCCTATGGTACTTGAAACCCATGATGATAATGGGATATCGATTGCAAATGAGAATGTGCTGGCAAAGATACTCGATACTGCTGCACACATAAAGAATTTCACATACACACACACACACACAAAAAAAAAAAACAACCCAACAACAACTCTGAGTTTCATTTTCAATTCTTGTACATTACGCTACAATTATATTCTTCACTAAAGGGAGTTGATCCACACACTTGAAGGCTGTCAACTAATATCAAGGCTGCAACTACGGAAATGGTTTGGTGATTACTTACAACCCGGGAGTGAAAATGGAGACTGATTGCACATGGAAACATGCTAGGCTACTAGTATATGCACATACAGAACAAAAGAAAATTCAAGGTTCATTCTCAATTCTTGATGTGCGATGTACATTACGCTATATTTAAATTCTTGACAATTAAAGTTGGTCTGCTTGCTTGATGACTGTCGAGTGCTAAGTTCTCAATGCCGTGCAAAGTCTATTGCCTTCATACGCCTGTCACCCACAATCACATTTCTATGAAATAACATGACAGACAAATATGCTATCTTGGTGCACGTATTACCAAAATATGATTATTCATCTTTAGCATATCAACAAGCTACATATGGCAGGTTGATGGGTGGTGATGAACAATGCATCATTGAAGACAAAAGACATGAGACTACATTTGTTTCCATTTCAGTTGCATTTAGCAATACGAGTCTCACAAAAAAAGAAACTCCAGTTTCACATATCTTGCCATCATTATGCGAGAAAATATGAAGAAATCATCACTTCTGTAATATTTCGCGAGGTTGTTATTTTCACAAATTTCACGAGTCAGGTGCTATTCTTCTTTTACAATCTTCTTTGACAAATTCCAACATGTAAAACAAAAGTCACACTGGGAGACAGAGCATTTGCCTGTGCTGCTCCCAAACTCTGGAATGATCTACCATTACAAGTCCAGAAATCCCCTACCGTAGCAGTTTTTAAATCACGGCTAAAAACACATCTTTTCATTTAATTGTTTATTACTATCAAGCACATCAGAAGCTTTTGCAGCGCAGAAGAATATATGTCTATAGGTTTTGCGCTTTATAAATTGATATATTATTATCATTATTATTATTCACAAATCTAAAAACACGCAAAAAATATCAACTCTGATCCCGACATGATTGTGACATGCATGCGTACATTTCTCCATTCAGTCCCATGCTCCACAATCACAAAAATAACCACTTGCAAAATTGTTGGGGTCCCAATTCGTGAAAAAGTAGACTCGCTAAACATATATGGCATATATACAGTACTTTATTCATCACTAATGTCATTCTCTCGGATGTAAGATACATGTACCAATGATTCGCACCTGCTTCCAGTGATGACAGGTTTGATGTCACTCTCCTCCGTCTGGTTTGGGATGAGCTTGAAGGTGACGCCCTGGAGGTCCTTGACAGCGGCAGCCATGTCCTCCAACATCCCCATCTCATCACCTGTCAATACAAACAAACAAACAAACAAACATACAGAGAAGTGTACACACATATACATATATATTAAAGACATACACAAAAATAGACAGATTGACAGACAGACAGACAGACAGTTTGGATTGGCAGATTGAAAACTAGATGGATGGATGAACACCATTGGAGATAGATGGACCGCAATAAAGACAGATAGATTAAATAATAGACAATTAAAATAATGGAAAAATGAAGGGATTAATAAGATAGATGGACAGGTACATAGATAGATACTGAGTTATGGACAGATAAATTGAAAAACAGCCACACATTTAAATATACATACGAATGGATCATTGATGGATAGATAGAATGATATTGTGAAAACAGAGACATTGAAACCCCATTGGATTTGTTGCACAACATCATCTTTACATTCAATTCTTGGTCCTGAGACATGATGCAACGTATGTAGCATGCATGCCACATTCATGTTTGCAATTGCACAGCTCTGATAATTTTTGTAATAGCAGCAATGAGTGTACGGTACACACCGAATATTTTGCGAGGTATTTATTTCCGCGAATTTTGCGAGTCAGCTGCTATTCGCAAATTTAAAAACACGCCAAAATATTGACTCTGATCCCGATATGAATGTGACGTACGGGTACACATTTTTTCTGTTCAGTACAGGACTCCATGATCGCGAATTTAGCCACTCGCGAAATCGTCGGGAAGTCTCGATTCGCGAAAATTTAGACTCGCGAAATATATGGCGTGTACAGTATTTGGGAATGAACTCTGTAAGCCCTGGGTAGGCCTATAAATATAAAATCAATGAGGGGCACATTTTGGGAACCTCTTAGGTGCTCTTCCATGACACAAAGTAAATTTTCAGGGTATTGATACACTTTCAAACAGTTGGTTGGGAAAGTACCATTACCCAAACTAATAATCCTATCAGCTTTGAAGCACTGGCTACATAATATATTAATTGCTCTTTCAACTTCCCATCAAAATATGTTAGGTTACTGCAGACAACCAATATAAACAAATCCTTTCAACGACAGAAATGCATTCGATACCTACACCTACTGTATAATCTAGTGGTAACAATCAAAGCATTCCAGGACATTGGGTCAAAGTTCACTCACCGTATGTACTGAGTAGGCTCTCATAGTGGGCCAGTAATCCCAGCTTGCACAGCTGCGTCAGGTATCCCTTGTCATTCATGTTCTCCTTCAACTGCGTTACCACGCCGACGATGAGTGATGTAATCTGGTGCGAGAGGAATGTGGTAGGGGATACACATCATCACCACTATGGGAGGATGGCTAAAATGTTTGAACTACATGTAGTAGCTCTCCAAAGTTACTGACACTAGGAACTCCAATATTTCAGTTTTTCACAACATCTTTTCCTGAATTTTATTAAATGACTTATATGAACTGAATTCACTGAACCTTTCTCAACACATTTCTCCATTTTTACCCATATATTTACTTATCTTTCTAGCTCCATCTCAGTAGTGGTGTTATCACTAGTTTAATCCTGCCCAGCTATAGTTATCTACTTTTACATGACAGTCTGCATACACACACTCCAAATTTAAGATAAAAAAAATCTCCCTGATCTTCACTTTCACCCACATATATGTACAGCTGTACATCTGGATACATTGTAGCTCAGAATTCTCAATACTTGCCATATTAAGAGTACTAGACATGATAACACAGTATGGAGTATTTATGCTGTCACATGTTTGGTGGTGAAAAGTGGGAAAAAATGTACTTACCACTTGAGAGAAGACTAGATCTCTCCTGCTCTGCAGGTTTTGTAGAAAGTCAAGGTTTCTGTACTCCTCCTATTTCAGACAAAACATCAATCTTATCTGTGATTAAAAAGTTCAATGCAACATAGAGCTAAAATCTCTCTCTATGAATCTATCTATTTCTCTCTCTCTGTCTCTCTTGACCTTAACCCTAATCACTCTGCTCCCCCCTCGACGTTTTGCACTATACGTCTGCAACGCGATAAAACCTCGCCATGAAGCTCCCACCCCCCTCCTGGATTTCGCCTAGCCAACAAAGCCATGCCGGTTTAGGGTAAAAGGGCATCTCTTTCCTCATGGAATAAAGTTAGAGCTCTTGCACACACCACATGCATGCGCACTGTGTTCTTAATTACACAATTCCACCATTCATGAGTAACGCAATCCATGAGTAGCCACTGTACATACAATATCAGATCGGCACCTTGATCTTTGCTAGAATAACGGAAATTAAGCTGAAATGGTGGCATTGGAGTATATGATGCACATGCCCTGAAATGGTGAGATAAATTGCCAGAAGCTTCAGAACAAGCTGGGACAATTTACAAACCTAAGTATTCACAAAAAAAAAATTGGGGGGTAGGGAAGAAGTGATAATGATACACTTAACTACATACCTGTAACCTCTGGACTCTGACGCTAAACTTTAATACTCCGATGTTAAACTTGGCCTACTATACCACTAAACACATCTTCATTACCTTCACAAACTCATAGCTCATTTACGTTGATGTAGTGATGTGCACACTATAAACATGGTAATACTTCCAAACCCAAATGGGACAGGTAGTAAAGAAGTGGTAATGATAATTTTTGTACCTGTAACCTCTGGAATCCAACACTAAACTTAGCCTGCTCCTGCAGCTTGTTGAGGCCCTCCACAAGGGACTGCAGGCCGGGGTCTATCGCCGTCATCCTCTCAGCGGGTGTGGCCGACTCTGGCAGCATCTCCACCACTTGCTGAAGCATGCTGATGCTGTCCAGGATCTTTCTGCACATGGAGTCCTGGATGATGGTGGGGAAAAGGAGGAGGATGAAAAGGAGGAAGAAGGTAGAGGAAGAAGAAAAGGAGGAGGAGGGAGGAGGAAGAAGAAGAGGAGGAAGAGGAAAGGGAGAAGGTCAAAGAGGAGAAGGAGGAAGAGGTGGAGAAGGGATGAAGGAGTAGGTAGAGGAGGTAGAGATGGAGGAGCAGAAGGAGTAGGAGGAGAAGGAAGAGGAGGAGGAGGATGGAGTAGGCAGAGCAGGTGGAGGAGGAGGAGGAGGAGGAGGAGCAGAAGGTGGAGGAGGTAGAGGACAAAGAAGAATAGGAGGAGGAGCAGGAGCAGGATTAGGAGGAGGAAGAGGAATGGGAGAAGGTAGAGGAGGAGGAAAGGAGGAAGAAGAGGAGTAGGAGGTGGAGGAGGAGGAGCAGATGGATGATGTAGGAGGATATGTGATGAAGTAGGATAAGGTTAAGGAGGAAGAGAAAGGAGATGAACAAGAACAAGACATATGTATTAAGGATGAATAAGGCATATAAGGAAAATCGTTCAAATTCATTTCAAACATCAATTTTTTAGTTATTCTTTTTCACCTTCACTTGTTCCAATTGTAATCTAGTTCATAATAATGTTGAGTGTAATATTTGATCTCACTTCTTTCTTGTTGACATTAACGAGGAAAATAGCATTTTAACTGTCTTTTTCTTTAACATGTAAGAGCAAATTATCTAGTCCCATTATACCAATCACAACAAGCAAGAGAATCTCTTACTGTTCATTTGGCCTTAGTTTATCAAAATTTATGATATTGGTTCCCCTGGGTTTTTGTTTTCTATCTCTTTTTTTTTCTTGTCACACAAGCTAGCAATCCTCTTCAGAAATCTGACATTTGTTTTTATCTTACCCTGACATGATGGAACAACTGATGGCTTCTCAAAACAGCACTTACATATTATGTTCTTCAACTTTTTTGTATACCTGGTAATTACTTTCATCACTGAAAGTCGTGAGTTAGAGTGGTGTGCTTACCCACGAGGACACCCCACCCTCTTCGCTATGGACCGACGATGTCTGCAGGTAGAGTCTGCTCTGCTCCCAGTCCTCATACACTCCGTTGCTGACGCTATTTGGCGATATACACACGCTGCTGTTTGAACTCACTACGCTTTGTCTAGAGTTAGACTGGAGAGACAGAAAGAGGGGCGAAAAAAAATTAATACATGTGTATTTACTAGATACAGTGTAGGCATTCCACCACATATTTATTTGTACGTAACAAATCTCAAGATGGCCAAAATTTATATTCGTGTATCTAACGACGTCATTGATGTTAATTTCTTGTCTCTAGAAACAAAATTTATCGACATTACTGAAATGTTCCTGATGTATAACATCCTAATGTAAATATCCAGTCAACTTGCATTCACAAATCTAAAGTTACATAAATCATATAGATCCAACCTACTCCACAAGATGGGACATCGACATATACAATAAATGAATGACTTCTAGTACTTAGAGCTTCCTGGTGACCAGTAAACTCTCTAAAGACCGCTATTACAGATGTATATGCAGTACACCCTAATGCCAACACTTCTCCCCAGTTTGTTCTGGACACCGTTTCACAAAAGTCAGCGCTGACAAGTTGTCAGTCACTGACAATTACCATAGTAACAGTCAGTGACAAGAGCGTCTCAACCAATCAAAACCAAGGATTTTACTGAAATAGTCAGCACTGAAAACTTGTCACCACTGACTTAATTGATAAACACCCCCCTGATGACTACCCCTGGCCTATCACAAACAAGCATTAATAAAAGAAATAAAAATAAAAAAACAAAACAACGCAAACCAAACAAATGATAATGATCATCAACTTTTATGGATTTTGACGTCAAGAATAGGCAGTTCGCAGCCACTTGACTTTAGCGAGCTTTACAAATTGTAGATCTGCGACTAGAACGCAAATATGGTGCTATTCAGCAACCAAAATAAAAAGTGTTCTGCACAAGACAGCTTTTCCGACCCAGAAAGAGGTGTTGTCTGCACATTTGCGTTGCAGATCCAAAGCTCGCTAACATCTGCACACAACGCTTACAGCAAATTGCACTCGGTAGCCTTTCTTTTTTCCCCAGCATGCACTGTCATATACCTGGGAGATGCTGATGGCACTGTTCCTGGCGCTGGGGCCAGAGTCCGGCGAGTGGTGCGTCTTGTGGTGCTTCCTCTCCGACTTACCCTCCCCCTTCACGGCGTCGTGGTACGACAGGTGCGTCTTCTGGAGGGCAGGCACCGAACACTGCTCCAGCAGCTGTGTGACCTGAAATGGAGAAGAATTTCAAACATTTCACAAGGAGGTTGGGATGACATACAGGCCAAGAGTATTTCCCCTTACCAACAGCTTCTTGAAAAATTCAACATCACAAATGAAAAAATAGAAATAGAATCAAATCACGATAACACACCATCAGATCTTTCAAATGGTAGTCAAATTCTGAGGCAATGAGCATTCTCACTAAACTCTAACTTAGTGTGAACATTTCAACAAATCTAAATGAAGTGTGAATGTAGAGCGAACTCAAATGTACATGCAGTGTGAATCATTTCAACAAACTCAACCTGTCTTTTAATAAATCATCAGTCTGTGAAATTAATCCACCGAAGGGTGATTAGCTATTAAGAACAAGGTTAATATACCAAGCTGCTGCTCTACATGTTGTTTGATATATAAACATGGGCCTTTTAGAATATGCAGCAAAAACTAACAAAGAGAGAACAATTTGGCTCCTTGTTTTAGGTCTTTTACATCAATTCTATGAGGTGACAACTGGCAAGGATCTATTCAGGTGGTGTACTAACATCACTAGCAAAGAGATATGCAGTTTCTTGACAAAATCTTACAGTCATTTTAATACCACATTACCACCTTTCATGTCTAAATTCACAAAAAGCCATTTCTCCTATTAGACAAGCAATTTGGCTTATAAAAAAAAAAGATGACTTTTGATAGTTGTTCAAATATCAACAGTTTGACGTTTTACTACATTTTGTTCAAATTTTAAAGTTTGGGGATGTCTTTTAATGTGAAAACTCTTTGGTTTTCATGAAGCCTGGTACAAATGGCATTTTAAATCGACCTGTTGTGTTAAAAGATGCTTAATCTCCTGTACACTTCACAACATCTAAATTGCAAAGTGTAATTTTTCTCAAAACTGTGCAAATCTGGTGGCCCGATTTCATCCCATTTCTGGGAAAGTTATTTGAAAGAAAATGAGAGACAAAGTACAAGTGTATGTTAAATTTGGACTAAAAAGCCTCCAGCGAGAAAAATATGAAGTCTCCATTAAAAAAAAATACATACATCAAAAAATCAATTTTAAACATCATCAAGCTTTCTGTGATTTTAGGTCACTTATACAGCACACAAACATACACTTATTATATTTAAATACAGAATTTATAGACCATCAAGAAAAAAAAATATAAATAAATAGATAATCTGACAAATGAACTTAGAGAACAGTGATATTGAATTCACAGTAAATAATACCTTTTACATTACGCCCCATAAACTTTGGCTATCACTCTAACAAATGCAATAAGCCCCCTGTATGATTTCCAAAATGTTATCATAACAGAGATATCTTTTAAAATTTATAAAAAACAAAGATAACCTGAACTCAACAACATGACAAGCAAGTATAATCAATTAACATCACTGCAGCTATAAGTTATTTGGTGTAGAGTATCACAGAGATAAATATTGTTAAAATTTAATAGCACACTATACATGAGAATAAGCATTAGTCGGGAACATTACCCTAAACGTCAAGCTTGTAAGCATGAGGCATTATGTGAATATTAATGTTGTGTGAAAAGAACACCAAAATAAAACTGAAGGAAATGAAATGGAGACTGGCACTTATACACAGGCCATACTTACCATACAACAATTTTTTTCTCCCTCTACCTTTGCTGTTATGATAATCATAATCAGCATATTATCATGGCTACTTCAGTTTTAGTTATCACTCTGCTGCACCAATTATTACTATTACTATTACTATCATTGTTATTGTTATTATCACTATCATTATCATCATCATCATGACTGTCATTTCTAGATCATACAAGTTTCAGAGTCCTTATCATCATTATTATCATTATTGTTATTATTATTATTATTATTATTATTAACTACTACTACTAGTACTACTAAAGCATACTAACTTCAACTAACTACATGTACTACTACTACTACTGCTAGTAACTACTTCTACAACTACTACATGCTATGATCATTATTAATTATTATTACCATCATTATCATTCTTGTCATCATTATCATATTACATATACTACTTTTTATAGCTAACAGTGTTAAAAGCCTACCGCAACAACACATATTTGTCTAAAAAAAAAGTCTGTGATAGACACTATTTTACGAAATGGATGATCGATTTGTTGAATAAAGAAGAGACACCAAACTCACAGAAAAATATATATTTTACTTGGATCTAAGCACTCACACCCTGTAAGTCTGTGTCAAAAGAAAAGAATATAAAATCAATTCTCTATCAAACCCAGCAACTTCTGATCTAGGAACTTTCCAACACAAAACCCACAACTCTCCACACATATTGAAATCAAATTGAGCAAAATTGGTGTCTCTGCAAACACAATGAACAACGATAAAAACATATACACGAAACAAAAACTCCAGGAACAAAATTATAGTGATCGTGCTGTGTGAGCAATTACTGCAACGTGTACAATATGTGTGTGTAACAGCAAAATTAAGTGTCAAACAAAATATTTAAAAAAATTCTGTCTATAATATAAAAGGCTAGTGTCACACAAATGGCACTTGGAAAGAAAAGTGATATCCCCAACCCCTCTCCCTTTCCCTATGTGTACATACACACACACACACACACACACACACACACACACACACACACACACAAGAAAAAAATAGGGGAACTTAAAAAACACAGGAAAACAAAACCTGTCAGTAGACCAATATTTAAAATGTAAAGTGCGATATCACACTAAAGTCAAAGAAACTTCATGAACTCTCTGGTGTGCACCCTTTGGTAAAAGGTGGTAAGTGAAAAGCAGTTAAACATGGGCTTTAAATTAGTAGTGATAGCAGTTTAGTGCCAATGTATACACACACACACACACACACACACACCACAAGCTTGTGCATATATCTATGGGTACTTGGATTGAAAGTTAGTACGCAACAACAGCCGTAGTCACACTGGCAAAAGATCGCGAAGTTTAACCCGTTGAGGACAGGCTGATTTTGCTACGTTTGTATACTCGGGACTCGTCTTCAACATGTTAAGGTAGCAAAGTCTTTGCGATCTTTGGTTGTCTGTCAACACTGGCAACCAAACTGGCAACCAAACTTCTTGAAGTGTGGATCATTGATGTGCATGCCTAATAAATAAGAAAGAACATTCTGTCTGATGGCTAATGATTGTGACATAATAATGCACACAGGTACATCCCAGTGAGGCACCGCCAGCTGGAAAGCCATCGATCAATGCTGCAAACAGGTGGTGGACTGGTCACGTGACAAACTTAGCAAAGTTTCATTTGCAAGCGTTCACACTGCCAAAAGATCAAGAAGATTGGTGTGGGTCCGGGAAATTTCCCTAGTCTGAGTGGGAAGTTTCGTGAGAAGTTTCACAAGAAGATTTGCGGAGAGTTTTCAGTCACACTGCAAAACTCTGAAATCTTAAATATCACTATCTTAAACATGGGATCTTCTGCCAGTGTGACCATGGCTACTGACTACGTTAGAAATGACCTTTAAATCAGTGGCAGCCATTTGTAGGGTAATGAGCCCCATCTTGAGTGATTTTAATCACCCTAATCAAATTTCAAGAGTTGCTACCATTTTCTGACAAACTGTGTCACAATATATCATCGTACTACAATTCCATGCACTACTACAACGTGCATACGCTTCCATACATGTAATATTGCAATTATCACAATGGCCTGTGCACAATTTGAACAAAAACACTAACCTATGTAAATATATACCAAACTATCGAACACACACACGCATACACAGTCTACTGATATATAGATATATTTAAAAGCGGGTATAGTGGTAAGCCATGCAAAACAAAACCATAAAGTAAAACAAAGGAACTGCAGAGAAATCCAGTAAAACAGAATACCTACCTCTGCGCAGAAGAGGGTAATCTTTTTGGTTTCATAAACGAATTAAAAAAATAACATAATGCAATTTAAACTTTTGTTGTGCAGGCAGCACACAAAGAGACACTATGGTATAATAAAGTCACTTCAGTAATTTCATAGCATGTGAGTTACGACAGGTTAAACTTTGGTACTAAGACCGATTTCTAGTTTTCTATACACATAGCAAGCCCTGACAAATCAAAGGTTTAACATATAATGTAGCGGACATTGTGTATTTCTCATCCCAAATACCACATACATTTCTACCGAATTATTTGCATCAGCTAAGACGTCATTAGAGCTAATCACATAGAACAACAGCCAGGGGCCAATTTGGGGCACCATTGCCCCTTGTTCCCCCCTGCGATCAAATTGGGCCAAAACTACCAATGTCATGAAAAACTTTAATCTACCACGTGTACTTTCTCAGAGTGTTCTAAATGCAATATGACTCGTTTATGCTACACTACCTGTACATGTAGATCTGGAAAAGAAATGTCTTGGAAATTTACTCCCTTCTGGAGCTTTTTGGCCCTGATACTGGGCACCACATTCACACAACTTTGTATCCCCTATCCTTCACAATGATTTCTGCCACATTTGGTAAACCTCTATCAGGGCATTTTTCAAGAAGATGGAAATGTAAAATTTTACCAAAGGGCCCCTAATCATGTAACCCTTTTTTTAGATGCTCGATCAGGTCATCACTGCCAATATTATTTACAACTTTATATTCTTTACTTTAAAGAGCATCTCAAGGCAATAAGAACAGATTGTATCACTTCTGGATATGGAGTATGAAAAATGAAATGTATTTGAAATGTTAATATTTTGGGGGCTTTCCGGTCCTGCCCTTGGGCCCCTATGGTGACCACTTGAAACAGTAGAGCAAGTTTGAACCCCCTACCCCTACAAATGATACCCATCAAGTTTGGTCAAGATCCAATGATATGTTTGAACAAAGTCAAAATATATAAACTATTAAATGATGCAAAATACACAACAGACAAAAAGCGATCCCACGACTAGAGTAGCTCACTTCAACCCTTGGCCGAAGTGAGCTAAAACTAAAGACACTGCCTTTCTTTCATTTAGAAATGGAGTCCATTCATTCAGTGCAAATAAAATGTGTCAAAATAGTTAGTAATGACTCACTAATATGCAGGGGATACATCAACCTCTTGCATGGACCAGAATATTACATTTTTGGCCCAACGAAAGGCCAGGAACGTATGGTTAGAAAGACAATGTAAAGATGATTACAGACTTAATACACACGATTACACTACGTGAGGGAATAGAAAGGAATGTTGGTGAGGCAATAACTTTGTTGTGGTCATTTTCCTTTTTTTTTTCTTTTACACATTGTATCAAAGATAAATACAGTTATGTATGGTCATCCGTTATGAAAAGTCAAGTTTTTTGCTTGTTGTTGGCAACTGTTCTTGTATGGAACTTGTATGGAAATTGATATATAACACACGTAACTATATTACAGATGTATAAGTGTGATGAATAATGTTGAAATTGTACAAAATAACCATACTGTGCAGTACCATATACAGTATGTACATATAATGTTTGACAATATTGCTGAAAATTGAAGGAACTGGAAAGCAACGCCATATGGAGAATAAATATTGAATCAACTCAAAACTTACTGAGGAAATTATTACATGTAAGAGATCTGACCAAGGAATGGGGAAAACGAAGAAAAGGAGGGGGCGGGGAAGCGGAAGGAGGGGTGTGGTGAGACGGGCTTGGTGAGCACTGGAATGTTACCTGGTCGTTGAGTGCCTGCGTCTTGAGTCGCATGGAGTTGATGTCCTTGTGCTTGGCGGCCAGGCTCAGGTTCTTGCAGCACCAGTCCACCTTGGTCCCCATCTCGGTCACCTTGGTCAGGACTTCGGCCGCCTGGGAGGACAGGCAGTGGTTGTTGCCCACACTGCAGAGGGGCGAAAAAGATGGACGGGTCAGAAGGCGGACTGACCAAACCGTTTCCCCACCATCATCTTTCTATAATGGCCACAAAAGATTTGATATCAGTCACCATGTCTAACCTATAATACACTATAATCTTCCAACTCTTCATCACCTACAAATTTTACTCCCTCTTCACATTCAAATAGAATTATCTGAGAGGCAACTCACATAACAGCTCCAGCACTCCTGGGGGGCATTTCATGAAGCGTTCTGTCGGATATCATTTTTGACAAATTTGTTCTCGGCCAAACAGATGCAAGGGTTACAGTAGCTGGTATATAACAGTTTGTCAAAAGAAATATCTGAAGAAATGCTTCATGAAATGCCCCCCACACTGATTCTTGGCATGAAGGTTGAATCAACTAACTAACAATCACACACATTCAACCACTTTCTGCACACACACTTCTCATTTTTTTTCTCTCCTGTGTGACTGCAAAAACAGATTTTTTCCTTGCATTTTATTTTTTTTTTCAAAATTATTACACATACAAATATGCACACATGTTCAAAAGCTATTTGTCTATAGAGAATAATTGCAATAAGATATAAAACTTTAATGTTCCCCACTTTATATTGTTATATTGTTTGTAGTCATTCTTATTACAAATTCACCCAAGCATTTCCGCCATTCAGTTTACGACAATGGTCTGTGTCCCTACCCTGATAGCAATGAGTGACAGGTTGAAGAGTATCAAGTGTAACTGATCAAGTTTCCCCTCTTATAAGGGTAATAGAGCTGGCACCTATCATACTCAGTCACATGGGTAGCATAGCAAAACAATTTACTTGACGTTACAACTCGCTCACTCTCTCTCTCTCTTCATAAAGTCTTTCTTTCCTGATTGAATATGATCGAATCCCTTTCCGACTCACAGTCTGCTCTGCTCATCTGCATACTGCTGGAACAGTCTCCGGAGCCCGCCGTGCTTGAACTTCATGGTGTGCGCCGACGGCGCCCCAAACGTGATCACGTCATAAACTATGCCTGCAGAGAGGACACAACATTGATTGCTATTAATTTGGGGGATTTATGTTTATATTTCATAAACTTGGCAAAACTATTAAAAAAAAAAAAATTAATACTGTACGAGCTGAAATTTTCGTGTACAGATAAAATTTTTCGCGAATTGCTACTTGGAGGACATTTTCGCGTGTTGTTAATTTCACGGTTGCGAGGGTCTAACTGAACGTAGATATTCGCGCATTGTTATTTTCGCGTGTTGTTATTTTCGCCGTTCAAAGGCGATTCGCGAAATTCGCAAAAATAAAACCACTGCGAAAATTTCAGCTCGTACAGTATAACAGATCCATCCTTACTTCCTTTATGGATTTACATTATGTGGATGATAGTAAAGAAAAAACAAAACAAACAAAATATCTGTACATGTGATGAACACAAGTACACAGTAGACAGCAAATCATCAGAGTTGGGTTGGTGTGTCTCCCAAAGCAAACATTCAGAGAATGCTCAAGTAAGAAGCATCAAGTTCCTGTGGAATATTTCTCCTTATCTCCCATCCGTGTATGGCATTCTGAGATTCAAACATGGAGTTTCAACAAAGCTCACAGATGAATTCAGCGAATGCATAAAAGACTAGTGAAACATTCAGTGAAAGTCCACGATCTTCAATTTTTACGAAAAGTAGTGCATTCCCTCGACCTGAGACCGAGATATGTCTAGGTAATAATACTATTCTCAATGCCTTATGGAGTGAGGTCAAGCATTTTTCTGATGTCCTACACTGATGCTTTTTCGTCAAACCTCTCTATGTTTTCTTCACATCATTGTCCCCCTATGACATTACAAACTGTTGTAGTATTCCCACCTGAGGAGGGTGGCACATAACCCGAACTTCACAACTCATAGAAACTTTGAATGGATTGTTTGATTTACCTCACACTTTCACTGATGTTTTTTTTCCCTGAGTTTTATGTATTCAGTGAACTCATGCAAGTGCTGGGGGTAAATTTCCCTTTGCTGTAGCTAAATCAGTCAATCTCCTGGACTAACCTTTCAAACCCTGTTCTTCAACCCGTAACCTCTGGAGATGAAGGTTGGTAGGTACAAACTCAAGCCGCTTGTCCCCTCTCTCCGTGCTCTTCTTAAACAGCCTCAGTTCTGTGTCATTTTGAGAAGAGAGGAGAAGCATCCAAGGAGATGAAGAAGATAGAAGATGCTGTACACAGTACTTTACTAAACTGATGTGTTGGTATCTACAATAAGCAATGAAATCTGAACTACAAAAAAACTTGTGAAATTGCTCAATGTAGGTACAGACCCGACAATTTTTTCGCTTCTTCACCTAAAATACTGCCACAAAATATAGGGTGTGTTTTATTCGTGGTTAATTACGGGTATCTGACTTCTCAGGAAAAAAAAAATGTTTTCGAGCCTTGGGATGCACAAATGTAATATATTACATCACAGTATTTCAACTTATATTTTTGGCAAACTGCCATAAAGATTGTATCACAGCAGTTGTGCTGTAGACAGTGATGTGATGTAAAGCACTGTGAAACAACTAAATAGTTTGTAAGAGCACTATGTAAATGTAATTATTGTATTGTATAAGAGGCCATAACTAGGAAAGTACATGACACTGTGGAGCTTGAAACTCAAAAGCAAAGAGTCAGAGTCAGTTGGATGTAGATGTACAAGAGAATCCTCACAGCACCTGTTCTTCCCACCACCCTACCCAAAAATCCAGACAGGCCAGCACGAACAAACCACGTAAATCTTGCGGTTTATGGCTCCTGTTGACGTCATAATTTCCTTCGCAACAATACCACGAACACACAAATTCTCATCACGCAGCACAGTGGTGCACAATGTCACCATGGCGACGGAGAACGACGTCACCAATTGATCGTTTCCCCTCTCCCAGCTAATGATGTTGGACAGATGGGACAACAGTCAGACCGGGCCATCTGTCCCGAATATCACATCCAATCAACTCATGGGGGCCACTGCTGTTAAATTGCTCCACGGGAATACATAGTGACCACGACAATGGGCGAGTTTGTTCCCCCTTCCCAACCCACTTCCAACCTCTAACCCCCTCCCCCCCCCCCCAAAAAAAAATGAATTGACCATGTAGGTCACGCTGCTCACACCAATCATAATTCACAGTGCTCCATTCGCCCATTCTCAACAGAAGAAATCAAATCAGCTTGCGATACTCTTCTTGCAACACTGAAAAATAATAAGGGCACTCTCCATCACACGGTCATACGACTGAGTTTTGAATAGATAGCGAATGAGCTTGTCTATTCTGTAGTTGGAACAGCTTCTCACAAGACCTTGGCAGTAATTTGAGGGCTCAAAAGACCACCAACATCTTCCCCAAATCCACATAAATCAAATGTCGCAACTACGTATAAATGTAGTTACTGCTACCTGCATACACTAATTTGATCAGACTATGCCATGCTTGTACTTAAGTTCTCACATCATTTTAGCAGGTCAATATATATTTGAAAAAAAAAACCTAAACAAACAAGCATATGGATGTTAAAAGAAGTGCAACTGCCGATTCCTCACATCCTACACCACATCGGTCCATGACCTGAAAAAGTTTTTCGGCAACCTGGTGCAGAGACTGGAATGGGTTTTTTTAGACTTTTCTTTTTTTTTTCTTTTTTTTTTTCTTCTTCTTCTTTTTTTTTTTTTTTTTTTTTGGGGGGGGGGCCTTTGTACCACTTCCCACTGGCACGATCCCACACACCTCAAAAACATGTTCCAATTTACTCATTTCCTCCCTTCATCATTCAACGTCATACGGCCAGCCATGCCGGTTGCCATGGCAACTCCTGGCCACATGGAAAAAGGAAGAAGCTCTCTTCGACCTTTTTCTTTCCCCCTCCCCTCCCCATCGCTTCCCTCCTCCCCCCCCCCCCCCACCATTTTTTTTTCTTATTTCTTGCATAGGAGAGAGACATGCCACAGTAGGGTACTGGATTCCAGCGGAAGGGTACGGTGGTGGAAGCAGTGAGTTCCTGTGATGGGAAATTGGACACCTGCACTCGCTGTGGTGAGGAGGGGGCCACACACTCTGGAAAAGAAACTCAGTTTTTATTCTGAGAACACATTGAACTCCCCAAAGCAAGGATGGGGGTGTTTTAAGGGAAGATGAGAGGATTCTAACCAGGTCCATGCTCTTTACAGACAAGGCTTGTAGTAAAAAAAGAAAAAAAAAGAAACTCAAAATCGCGCACATTTTTATAAAATTAAACACTAAGAAACTCTGTCCAAGACGAATGAAACTGAGAGTTACTGCTTTCCTTCAATGTGTTTGTCTGCAGGATGCAGTGAAAAAGGTGTGGTACTTTTAGATTCTCTCTTCGTTACCTTTCTCTACATTTTCCTCTTGCAATTCAGATTTTTTTTTTTTTTTTTTTGGTAACATGCACTCCAGTCATTGCACTGCTGAATAGGACTGGACTCTTCACGTACCGTCGCAAGGAAACCGCTCCTTTTTTTAGATATTTCTACCATATTTGCAAATCCTCCAAGAATTGGCACATCTCTCTTTCAATTGCAAAACAGTGACTGGACAAGCATCGAAAGGTAAAACCCTTCCTCTCTTTGTGAAACCGCACCATTCTTCTGTATCTTCTTCAGCTGTTCCAGTGATTGTGTGTACTGTTCAATCATGTTGACGTGCTCTGCCATCACGTCCAGCCCGATCTTCTCCCATTCCTCCGACGGCTGCGCGAAACCACAGAAATGGGGGGAAAAGAGGGGAAGGAAACAAGAAGTGGCATTGAAAAGACATTAAAGGCATAATTTATCATTTGCAGATGAAACAAATACCCGGCATTAGTGCTTCAAAATAGTTCTGAAATGTGAGTTTAATAGGGATGGAAACAACCAATGTAAAAATCTAAACCAGTATAACCAATATTAAGCATTGTTAAATATACAAAATGTGAACAATAGCTATAATTTAAATGCTTCCAGACCAAACCGTCTACAGTTATGGTTTAATGAGAAAAAATAGTGATATCTCCTTATATTTTTAGCTTAATTGTAAACATTTTATACGGTAGGATGTTTTGTGATACAACTGATGTACACTGTATGCATCAAAAGTGATATCTTGAACACTTTTTAAATCACTGCTCCCAAAGGTAAACACGACCTTTAACAAGTAGACACATAATCTACTTTGAAGTACCACACTGTATGAAAGGGTGAGAGAGACTTCATCACTTGTATCATGACGAGAAAAGGGAATGAAATTTCAAGTTATATTGAATTGAAATGAAATGATAAAACTATGTAGGATGAGAGGACAATGAGATGATAGGGAAAAAGAAATCACAGACTTACACTTAGAGTTAATGAAGAGGGAAAGATGGAAGGACAAACGGACAGATTTTGGATGGAAAAAAAAAATATACGTACAAGAAATTATCATAAGGGGTAACCTATTAAAACAGAATGAGATTCAGCAAATCAAAATATACCAATACTCCAGTACTCAAACTCCAGACAAATGATTTATTTTCCAAACACTCATCATGAACCAGCCCGAGTTTCATTGAATGTACCATAACGTATTCACACAACTTTAATTGAAAGTAATCGTCATGCTCACCACAAACTCACACAGCAGTATCGATGAAATTAAAATCAAAATCAGAATCAGACCAAACTGAAAAGTTTCTCACATAACCCCTGCCCCCTCATTAATCAAGACCACCCCCTCAGAAAAAAACAAAAGTGAAGGGCCCAAGAAATGGGGTGACTGAAAAACAGGTGAAGCCATGCCACTAGATGGAAGAAAGATAACCTCAGCAATGCATTACACTTATTAGAATACACAATGAACAATAAACAAGGGTCATATCAAGATCAGATGCACCTGCCCTGATCTAGATACACAGCTGTTCCCCTCCTATCTACTACATGAATCATGATCGACATACCCTGCTTTAATACCTGCAAACATTTTTTTTTCCCCTTAAAACAAATGAGTAACAACACACTGTGGCTAGTGGTGAGTCATTTAGCTGTGCCTGAAATGAACACACATGAATCACATTCCTTGTGGGTAGCACTAGCAGTATGACTGTGTTAGAACTGCAACATGAAATCTCTTGAGAACTATTTTCATCTCCCTCCCTCCCTCTCCTGCTCTCTATTTCATCTCTTGGTTAGCTACATGAGCAAATTATATCATCGTGGAGAGGGACTACATTTCTGTGTTTCCTGCATCAGGATGTCATGGAAAGCAGATCTTAATGATGAACTAGCCTCAAGGGGGATACCACATTTATCGCCCGAACTAGAATTGTATTGCCCGAGTTGAAGACGAGGGCAACACAATTCTAGTGAGGGCAATTAATGTCGTATCCCCCAAAAGTAGCCAGTCCATATAACAATCATTATTACCCATTTCAGGCATCTTGAGCAGTAATATAAATTTTACAATGTAAACATTTTAAAACTCCCACATAACAAATTCCAACTCAGCACCAGCTCAAGCTCTACACCACTGCGCTGCATCCATAACTTGCATGCACACATGTACAGCTCAGGTATGCCATGCACATAACAGCCAGCTCACGCAGTCGCAGGAATCAGCCGGTATTTTTACGAGTTAACGTATGGGAATTTGCCCTCTGTCGCGAAATTCGGACATGCGGCGAGTATAACAGCCAGCGCACACAGTATCACACACTGCTTACACACAGTACAGCTATTGTCCTCTACTTTTACGTGTTAACATACAGGAGTTTGCCCTCTGTCGCAAAATTCTCATCAACAGCAGATTTGCATCACCGTATGCTCAAGTGCCAGATGCTATACACACTGTATTACCCTCTTTTTTTAACACGTAAATCCCATAAGCATTCATAAAAGAGGGGGATGTAAGAAATTTACCACTCTTCTCCCTGCTGGCGGGAATATAATTTCGCAGAACCACAGCTCAGATGTCTGATATGGGTAACAATAATAACTACACTTTTACAACAATTTTCTCATGGCTGCACAATGTATCAAGCAGTGTATGTATTGCCTGCAAACAGTGTAATACAAAGGGTAAAGAACTTCTAGGAGGGAAAAACACAATATCCGTGTATGCCAACTCACCGTAGCAAACATGGATAACTCCTGTAATTTCCTCTTCTCTTCTGCCAAGTACAATTCTCTGCAAGAAATTAAGAGACCCTTGACTGTTATCATGACTAGCAGTGCCACATACTCATCACAGAATCAACATCCACACCAACATTGTTTTCTGATACACAATAACCAATTTACCACTACAAAGCCTCATTTACCACCTCATTGTTCCTCCTCCTTTATCATCACCCTTCTCGACTAATCTACCACCCCCGCCCCCCATTTCTCCTACCAATCTTCATTCCTCATCAACCCTGATCTTCCCCGTCAGTCCCAACTTCACATGCCAAATTCCTCCTTGGAGGACAAGATGTGCACTCTTCTCAAACCACTGCCAATCCACAAACCCACCCCCTCATTGTTCCGCTCCCTTCATTTTCACCATTCCTGACTAAATTAACCCCCATTTCTCCAACCAATCTCCATTCCTCATCACCCCCTATTCTTCACCCTATCTGTCCTAACTTCACAGGCCAAATTCCTCCCATGGAAAAAAAAGTGTGGAATCTTCCGAACTACTGCCAATCCACAACGCTACAGTGTATACCTCAGTGTCATTCCCTTCTTTGAATTTCTCCTCCTCTTCCTTCTGCTATCACTTGCCCCTCAGCCTCTTTCATTCCCCTACCCTTTCATTCCCTACCTCCCTCCTGTCCCCCATCATTCCTCTCAGCCCCCCCCCCCCCACCCAATATCTTCCCTCATCCTAAAATGATGGGGTTTTCGGTACCCTGGGGCATAACTTTGTATGCCATTTTGTTGAATTATTCATTTTTTGTTAAGCACTGTACCCTGGGTTATTGTACCCCAGGGTATGACGACACCCCGAGGTACGGCATGGTGCATCAAATGATGAGCTCCTCAGCATCTCCTGTAGAATGTAGAAGCAGAGTTTGCTCTCCATCCCCCTTCATTCTCCACCCCCTTTCATTCCCCACCTCCCTCTCATCCCCCACCCTTATCCATTCCCCACTCATCCTCTTATCCCTCCCCCAGCCCCCCCCCCCCCCCCCCCCCCAATCCTCAAAATGATGAGCTCCAGACTCACAGCATCTTCTGTGGAATGAAGAAGCAGAGTTTACTCTCCACCCCCTTTCATCCCCCACCTCCCTCTCATACCCAACCCATCCTCTTATCCATCCCCCACCCATCCTCTCATCCCTCCCGCAGCCCCCCTCCTCTCCCTCATCCTCAAAATGATAAGCTCCAGACTCACAGCATCTTCTGTGGAATGTAGAAGCAGAGTTTGCTCTCTGCCATCACCTCCTCCACCTGGACGGTCTTGCCGTCCGGGTTGAGGTAGCGGTACTTCTTGTTGCACACGTAGCCGAAGAGGCCCTTGGAGACAACGGAGTCTCGACTGATGGAATGGGAGTTGCCGGACCGCGGCCCCTGGAGTGAGGATGCTGAGGGGGTTAACTGTTGGGAAACAACGCAGAAGCAAAGAGGCAGCACAAAGGTTAAAGCCAAGTTACAGTTCTCAGAAGGGCTCAAAATTCATCTCCCACAATTAGCAATTTGTTTGAGATATATCAAAAGATTTTACCAAGAAACTTGTCTGGCTGACCTGATTTGCCAGGATGATGAGTTGTTTTTTAGTATTTCGAGATCGAAAGTGTAAAATAATTTAGAACATATGACTTCTTTTCCTGAAACATCCTCCCCGTTCAGTAGTAGATATATGTATGTATAATGCTACTTGTACATGTTGATTACATAGTGCCCCAGCAGTACTGAATGAATTGCATGCAGCTAACAAGCTGCAGGCGATCTACTCTCACGCGATGGATACTGCTATGGCCCGATATGTATTGTAATTGAATATAAGACATCATGTAGCAACCACATCACGGATAAGGTGTGCTTTGAGATTGCCCTAAATCCGGCGTACACTTGTAGCTTCTTGGGCAATATTTTGCATTTGCATTGTTACCAAACTGAAACTGTGTTTATTTCACACATTCTTCACGCATTTGTCCCCATTTGAGAACAAAAATCCACAGTTTCTGCAGTCTAGTCGAAACTATACTTTCACTTAACATGGCAATCCCCTTTGTGATGTGATGTGATACAAACAGACCCATTGCTTTTTTGGAGTTTGCACTAGAGCAGAATATGAACACTAGTAAAGAGACATGCAAAATTGTTTTTTATAGACATTATCTATTATATCAGTTCTGAATTTCATTCTAACATGAGCCACTGAATTATTCCTATAATTGTTTTTGCCATCATTACACATATTACAGGGTCTTCCTGCACTAGCTCCCAAATGGGAGTGGGGAGTGGGGTTTTGTGAGGGGTCCAGGGTGGGGGGGGGGGGCAGAGTCTTGCCGAAAATTTTGGCAAATTACACTGACTCACAATCATGTAGTTGTGCTTGCAATATTTTGATGGTATTCATAATTAATCACACATTTCATGTGTATCAATATCACAGTTTCACTGCTATCTGAGTCAAAGCTCTGGGTCAAAACCATTTGTGCAATGACTTCTGAACTGACGCACACAAAATTTAGAAGTTGTACATGTTTTAAGCATCCTTTTTTAGGAGGTTCGCCCAAACATTCTAAAGTGTCATTACAAACAAATGGAATCAGCATCTTTGGAAGAAAAAAAAAATCAGCATAAGCTGCCCTGACCACAATTATCTAAACATACAAGTGGTTATGACAAGGTTGTAGGTCATTACACTGTATCTACAATGCCAATCAATCCTCTCTACACCCTGATCCCTTTAACCCTTTGACGGCAAGCCCATTTTGTTATAACACACGTTTCCCACAGACACCTGCCAGAGTATATTTAGGACTAGTCTTCCAATGTGGCGATAAGTGATTTTTTTTATTGTATTTTTTGGATAAGTTTGGGTCAAACCACCACGTACAGATGTAATACACACATCATAAAGTGGTTTTGCCATGGTTTTATGTTCATTTGAAAAGGCAAAACAAAATGGGTTCTTAAATATAAGACATGCATTCCAAGCAGGTAGGAGAGTTTTAAAAAGTCACTGTCCGGCATGTACAGTGTAGATGCCAAGAGAAATAAGGAAAAGCTTTGGATTACTTCACTTTTGGATGCGCTTGTTCAAGATTTTTACATCAAACTTTCATGGTAAAAGATAATAGTGAACACCTACGCACACACATCCGCTTGGAAAATGAAGGCTTGTTTTAATACTAAACATGTCCAAAGTATTGACATAGGATTCATTTCACAGTGTGATTAGGGTTCGCTGTGTCTTGTACAGCTGCAGTTTCCTTCCAAGAAATTTATGTGGTAATAACGATGACATATTCATAAGCAAAAACCTCAGTCAGCTGATACCAATGTCAACTATCAACTTCAGGCACAACAATGGGTCTGTTTGTTTTAACAGGATGCACACAGGAATAGGCCAAAGACTGATGTCACATATCGTCGCTTGGGTGACAAGACCTCCTATCTCAATTGGTATACTGTATATGATTCAAAAGCCTCCTCCTAACTCAATATTGACAATCAAAAATACTGATTTGAGTTTTAAAAACATTACACCTATTAATGTCATCCAAAACAATGTTTCTACATTAGTTGAGAGCACCACAGATGTTATTTAGTGAAAACGGAAAAAAAAAATGGTTTTCGCTCGTGCTCTCCAGAGAATTCATGATTTTTTTGAGATACGAGGTCTTGTCACCCCAGGGACGACAATATAGCCACATCAAAGTTGGTGCTTGAAATAGTGGTCATTCTCCAAGCCCGTTGATTATACATGTTTCATTGACATTACAAGTCTAGCATTTCCAGGCCCTGAATAAAGCACCCTGACATGGTAAAAGGAAATTGGCCATTTTGTTGACACGTAGTTCATAGAGCTTACAACAACACACACTGGATACGGAGGATATCATAACAGTTTGGATAGGAAAATGGGAAAAAAATAAAGGAGGCATCAAATAACTATGATATTAAGTGGATTCCTCCCCTTAGAGCTACAAAATATGTGCATGAACAATGAAACAGCTGGTCAATGTGTAACATACTGGGCAGCAAGACTGCTGCGATGGGAAACATTTCTTGTGCAAAAGAAGAGAAATAGTACCGTCACACACGTCCATTGCTTTAAAAACAGACACATTGCGAGAAAAACACAATGACAAACACCAACTTGTGAAATTCAAAACATTATTTCAAACATAATGTATTAGTATTTGGACAAAAGCACAGACCCAATTCTACATAATGTCCCCTTTACAATATACTCCACACTCAGGTCACAGATACATGTACAGCAAAGGTTGGGACATTTTTTAATAGATACCTGTAGTTAACCACACTACAGTTTGTTGAACAATATTTTTATTACCCGATACTGAAACAGTCGGGTTACTTTGACATAGCCTTTTCATAAACAAACAAACAAACAAAGTGCAACTCTGCTTCACATCCATAGTAAAAACTGCTGACAAGCACATCTTCAATGTTTCCTTGCATCATACTGTATGTTGAAACACATAACAAAGGAAAACTACACAAATATGGACTCTGCTGCTTTGCAACACTTAGGTAATAAAGCTTGTGGCAGACATCACAAACATTAAGAATGACATCAGAATCTACATATGTGACCCACACGAAAACAACAATAATATCAATAATATTAACGACATCAACAACATCAATAATATCAACAACATGAATAAGTATTCGGGGCATGAAACTTTCATCACAAACTGCCACTGGCATTCCATGCATTGTGTAGACAAGAACCTTTGTGTGCATTTCACTTTTGTGAATCTTGGCTCCTCACAAAATTCGTGAAAGTTTCAGGCACACGAAAATTTCTGGTTTTACAGTATACAAAAATAGGCAAGTAAAGAGATAGGGAGTCACAGGATTTCTAAACGTTTGTCAATTGTGCAGATTTGAAATGAAAGACTCTGGCTCACCCCATTGATCATGCTGCCAAGAGGATCCGGTTGCTTGACGACGAGAAAGTCCCGTTCCGTTTCCGGGGAGACGCACGTGTCCAGCTGCAGACAACAGCAGGTGAGATTAACAGCGGTCATCGGGAAGAAATCACAGATTATGGGGCAATTCTTAGAAATCATTTTTGGTGTAAATACCTCACAAAAGTGACACATGTTCCACAATGTTGTTCGACAAGCAGTTGAATCAGATCTGATGTTTCCAGGATGTGTATGCAGAAAATGCATGCAAATTGTAGTGAGAAATTTCTTCACATCTTCACAATGAGAGAAAAAAAAATACAAGCAATATCTCCACAACACAACCTTGATTTATGACGTAAACAATGCCCTTTATTTCATTGTCAAAAGAATTGCAGATGTTAATATTTGAGAGACCTTATCTGCTTTATCTCCTTTGCTATTAACAGAAAATCATGTTGCTATCTGTCATTATCCTCTATTCTAATCCCCTCGATACTGGCCTTGGGACATCTCATGAACCTCTTTGATGCTCCTAGCAGCTCTTCTCCGCTGAGAGCATCCTGTCTCAACTCACAAAATATCAATAAAGGAGTACATAAATGTCAAATAAAGATCTAAAAATAACAATCTTGTGGCAGTAGACCCCCTCTTGCCAGCCTTTTGAACTCCAGTAACTTTTTTTTTTCAGTGAATCAACATACATGTAAATTTTGGCACTGAAATAGACATGGTTGAAATGTTTCAAAAAGCCCAGAAAATATCAATCTTGTGGCTCCAGAGCCCCCATTGCCAGCCTTTTGAACTCCATTAATGTTTTTGTTTTGTATGTGTTGCTTGAAAAAAAAAAAATTTGTATGAATCAATACAAATTTTGGCATGGAAAGAGACATGGTTGAGTTAAGCTCATAACATCTCTTGGTTTGCTAATCTCAACTTGCCAACTCTTCAGTTTAACAAACAGGAATAAATGGAAGTTTAAAAAAGAGGAACAAATGGGAAAAAAATCACAAACTTTCATCAATCCTCAATACTTTACTATGAACAGATGTCCACAGAATTGGGCACACAGTATTTGATAAAAAGCTTGTTCTTCTTTGGAAAGACAAGGGGAATACCCCTATAGATTCGGGAAAGTTGGAAGGTACTGGTAAGCTAATCCACTACAAACATCTTCAATAAAGAGTCCCTTTCTTCTACATTCCACACAGCAGCACCCACATGAACAGTAGGATTACAGTTCTTCATGACAGGTGTACCAGGTTAATACACACATGATCAGGAAGTGAATGGTAAAATGTGCTGACAGAATTAGGCAACCCGTTGCTACATCTAAAGCTACCATGAGCCCCACCCGCTTTGGTCCTAACTGTTCTCTACACCTCGACTGCAAATGAGGGGTGATGTTACTTATTTTGAAGGTTTGCTAAACCGAAAATGAAATACAGCGTAAGGTCTGTTAATCCGAAGGTTCATTCCCAAACACACAAAGTCCTGGCCCAGACATTCTTTGATACCAAAATGAAGTTGGGTTCATTAATCTGAACATTTGCGGCATTATTCCTTAGGTTCGTTATTTTGAAAGTTTGCAATTCAAAAAAAATTAAATAGGGTTCATTATTCTAAAGGTTCATTCATCCGGAAATGAAATAAAGTTCATTATTCCAAAAGTTTATTTATCTGAAATGAAGTTTTGTTAGTATGCACCTTGTTTTCATATTCTGAAGAACAAACCTTATTTCATTTTTTGAAGTTTCATATTAGTACGCATCTTCTTTCCATTTCATACAGATGAACCTTTGGAATAACAAATCTTATTTCCTTTTTGGATTTATGAACCTTCGGATTAATGAACTGTTACTGTGAATGAGTGAACTGAACCCCCCGTCGCTGATGTGGTGTGAGTGCAGCGGTCTTTAATACACCAAACCCATTTTTGCCCCGGCGAGTTAGAAGAGAGGAACAGCTACTCTACCTCCCAGAGCAGAAGACTGATGGTGCCGCCGCACGGCTTGTCGTCAGCGCCGATGATGTTGAGGACCAGCTTGTTGCCGGGGGCGGCGATGATCTCCTTGAAGGAGCAAATGGCGTGACCTATTGGGCAATGCTGATGGCGGAGCGTACGCGACGGTGTCGAGAATGTGGCAGCGGAGGAGGAGGATGAGAAGGAGGAGGAGGGGGAGGAGGAGGAGTTGAAATATGTTTGATGATTGCACGACTGAATGACAGCAAATTAACAATTCCAATGATTTTTGTTGTTGTTCATGAGAGTGTATAGATGCGAAAAGGGCAGAGAAAAGAATTCAGTTTGATTGCATTTTTTTAATAAATGAGCACAGCAGGTAATGCATGAGCATGAACAAAAGAAAACATAAAAAGAGGGGAAATGGATTTTAAAAATGATTGCAATATACCCTGTGGTTCACGTGCAAACGTGTAGGGAAAACATGTAACGCATACAAGTGCAACTAGAGTGCAACTAGCTGCGAAAGATGAGAACAACTGTCAATTGAAGCCTCGGTCTGTTTTGCTCCTCAAAATCACCAAAGAAGACATGATATCACATTACTGGGTTTCACTGCCAAACATCACATGCAAACAAACATACAATAATAGCAGAGTATCCACACAAATTCTACACACAATATTGCTTATGCACCAAAGTTCTGACAACCAAATTTCAGGAACAAAAAAAAAGAAGAAAAAAAGGTACTAGTCCTACACACCAATTTCCACGTTGGCACTCTCAAGTATGCACTGTGTTTAAAAAGCCCTTTCTGACTACTTGAAATTTTATCAGCATACAGATTAATGCATGGATGTACAATAAACTTTGGTCAGTTTCTCTCATACTAACTTTTACTATAAATCAAATTACACAAGAACTTTCACATTAAAAGATGTTACAGTGTATACATATGGTTTTATAACACTTAGTGAGGTATGGCCTGGTTAAAACAAAAAAGGCGAAAAGAAGTAATAGATCCCTAATGCTCTTTGCAATATCTGTGCAGCTGCAGGTTTGACAGCTGCTATAGACCACATCACAATAGATGATTTAACTAGTCTTCCACTTGCAGCACTCTAAACTCCTCACCCTAACATTCACAGATCCACAACCTTGCATACACATTTATCATCACTTGTAATATTAGAACATCATGGCAGCATATCACAAGATGTCCAAATGTATGAACAAAAACCCTTCAACACACCAAAGTTTTCGGACAGAATTGTGTTATCACTCGTATCAATATATCTACGAACATTGCTTGCACACACACACACACACACACACACACACACACACACACACACAGTTTACTGAGTGGTTTATTCTAACACTACTCTCTCTCGAAATGATGAGTATGGTTAATCAGTCGCTCACAAATATTCACTTTTTTTTAAAGCATTCAGCACTTGCTTTCAACCCTAACTACGCTGTATGCCATAGCCTCATATTTGCAAAATATCATTAGAGACTCTGGTAGCATGTACAATCTGTAGCATCGTGAAACTCAGATTTTTATTTTATTTTTATTTATCTATCTACTTTTTTTTTGGGGGGGGGGGACCAGAAATGTTGTTAACTGATTTAAACGATTGGGTTGACAAGAGCATTGTGGACTAAATATCTGGCTCAAGTTACAGGGCTTGAACCCTAGACTCTCTGACTAAAAAGTGTAGCATGCACTCCACTAGATCAACTCGCCTCCAGCAGAAAATTCACTCACTGAATGCATTGCAAAAACAATTCACTCTTTGCACTCAGCACCAGGCGGGTTAGCTTCGACTCAAGACTCACCGAGGGGTTTGTTCTGTCCTCCACGGAATAGATGGTGGCCCGGAGCCGCGTGATGACGGCGATGTTGCGGCTGGTCTCGAACACGACGGTGGAGACGAAGAACGGATTGCACTGGTTGTCGATGATCTCCGTCTGGCCGCAGTTCAGCCACCGGGTCTCGGGCGGGGTCATGCAGTTGATGGCCACAAACACGCTCGGCTCTTCCCCAGTGGGCTTCAGGGGTACGTTGTTACAAGCTGCAGAATGAAAGCACAGTATGTATACTGTGGGTCCAGACTTTACCCAGTAGAACAGCGACAAGCGACAGGCATATTTCTTATGGGCACCATAATCCTGTCACACAGGCACTCCACCCAACCACCACTAATCAAGCCTCTTCTTACAATAGCATCCATGCAGCTCAAGGAGGCATGGTTTCAATGTGTCATCATAAAATGTATACTTGTCCAATAATGGTTTCCGTCTTTGAAAATCTTATGCATGCAGCAATACATGTTAATAGTAAGTACTACAGGAGGTGAATGAAAAAAAAGGAACATCAAAGACAGACATGAAGCAATTTACGCACTTATGTGCTTGAATAAATGTCTCATACAAGTACACTTTGTGCCTTAGAGAAAAGCTAGGGAAATCCTCGCCCATTACAGACACATGAAACATTATACAAATAGTGAATGGTCACGAGTGCGATGATACAAGATTTCGCACAAGGTGAAAGATAGAGGAGCTCTATTCAACGAGGCGAAGCCGAGTTGAATAGAGCGCCTCATCTTTCACCGAGTGAGAAATCTTGTTCCACTGCACAAGTAAAGACCATACGCTATTTGTTTTATACAACACCTCGAACATAAACAGATGTGGTCCACACAGATTCTTCAATTTAGCACAGAAATGGCAACCATTTTCTGTGAAAGACGAAGGAGTAGCTGCACAGTCACAGTCACAGTGTACGTATGTACACGAAGCCGGTTGGTTGAAGTTGTTTACAAAAATGAGTCACAAAAGAACGCGCTTGTAAGCGCGCTTGTAATTGTTGAGTGGGCGCTGCAAATGTTTGTGTATTGTGACATCAGAGCCGTGCGATGGAACAAAAACTTCGAGTCAATCATGAGTTTAACACGGGAATTGATGGAAATGGGTGATGTCAGCAATGCGCTATCCATTTTTGCTCAAACAAAATTGCACGGCTGACAGCCACAGCGTGGGATGGAACTTTTAACTAAATGTCATGTGATGGGCAATCGACCAATCGGAAAGCTATATTCTAATTAGGTGTTGTATAAAATGCACTGGTCAGTACACAGCATTTGTCTAACAGGTTTTTCAATCCCTTCACCACCACCCCCCCCCCCCCCCCCCCATGATATTCTGTATCATACACTGGTAAAAATGACTATTCAATCTTGTGCTGGTGTTAGAAATAATGACAATTTCATTGGTTGGCTACACACAGGGAGCAAGGTACTGTAACTTTAATAACCACATGAAGTGAAAACTAAAATCAAGCATATGTAGCAATGATGACTGAAGTGATACTCAGTAGAAGACATGGAAGAGAAACGGTGGTACTATCAACTCTTTCCATGCAAACTATTAAAAAAAAAAACCAGCATCACTCTAGTGGCGGATAGCTACTCACAGATAGACATCTCGAGGACAGGGTCGTTCTGCGTGCCCTCTGAGAGGTCACCAGGGTCAATGACCCCCGGCTGGCCCTCGCTGACCGGGTCGCGGCCCGTCCGGGCCAGGATCTGGATGCGCAGCTTCTGTAGCTGCGACCGCAGCATCTCGTAGCTGGCCTGGCGCAGGGCCGCCACCCACTCGTCGCGGAGCTCGGTAGAGTGTGCGGCAAAGTACTGGTTATGCTCCTCTCCGACGAATTCTGCAGTAAAAGATGGATGAGAAGACATTCAGTTGGTGATGATATACACTGCTTGGGAGCCTGTCTCTTGGCAATGCTTATATCATATCAAATACATGTAGCACTGAAGGGAATACAGAAAATATTGTATAAGATAGGGCCATACAGTTGTATATCTATCAGGTAAAGGACAGGTACTGTACAATATGTGGCCTCTACGAGGGAAACGTTTTCAAGCATGTCGTGTAAAACAAGGATATCCTCCGCAATCATTATCACTGAGAGATCGACAAAAAATGATTAACCCTGTTGGTCGGAATTCCATCCAATGTTTCAGCAATTGAAATCAGCTAATAGTTTTCAAAAGTGTATCAAAGGTGGCACTGCACTGTACATGCACTGGCTAGCAACACTGCTCATAAGTGATGCAATGAGTCTGAAAGTTCTATTTAAAAGTAACTTTGTGGGATTCTGTTGTTACCACTGTGAAGATTTGCAGCGACAGCGGAAAAAAAGTGGTCATTGAGTATTTGGGCTCTGCCCTGGGGTCACCATTTGCATAAACCATCTCCCCATTGATGATTCATGCCAGGTTTGGGTCACAATCCAGCCACCAGTTCTCAAGGAGGCGATTAAAATATGTACTAGAAAAGTTTGCATGTGGCGCATCCATGCAACACCGGCACCATACGACGCATGACTGGATGCGGGACTGTTAATGATCCAAATAGCTTTAATACTTGAGCCATTCCACTCATGTGAGCTAGAAATTAAAATTTTCACATTTGTTTGAAAAACATGCAAAAATTGAGTGAAATGAAATTAGACATGTATATTTTTTACTGATTACACCTAGCATATTCAATAAGACTATAAACAGCAATCTATGTTGCAAACCAACAGCACAAACTGCACATACATATCATATCCTCTTGTTGTTTTTACAGAAGCAGCTCAACCAAACTAGTAGTACATACACATTTCCTGAAAAATGGAGGAAATTGAATGATATGAATTTCCTCCCATTCTAGAAAATGTGTAAGAGCATACATGTACAGCGGGACTTTGTAAGAAAACCAATAAAATGGCTACAAACTAGAGTAGGGACAGCCAACTGGGATGCATCTATTTTTTTCCCCCACACAATCACTATATCTGCCATAGGTTTATGGCCCTTCATTTGCAGTTGGATGCAGTTCACTGAGCTTGACTGCTAGCTAGGGATTGGTCTGTCATCCTTTCTGTATAATGGTACATTGTATTACCCAGTTTGTTTCTCTTTCCCTTGCATCAAAAAAAAAATATTATCAAATATTACTGGATAACCTCATGGAGGTTGTGGCCAAAGAATGACATCATAATAGTTTTACAAGAAAATTCTGTTCAACTTTGAAAACAGTGATTATGAGAAGATATGCACACTTACAAGGACGTGTCACATCAGTTTGAACATGGGCCAAAACCTTTCACGAGGGCCTAGCAAGTGTTTTCCCCACACAAACATACTCATCAAACAAGACGTCATGCCTTGCGTCTTCAATATATACAGGTGAAAAACAAAGTCTAAGCGGTTGGCACGTATGAAATGACAGTCATCATCAAACAAAGAGCTATTTTGATATGGTAACCTATCCACACACCCTTCATGTGGTCAGTGCCACTTTTCTATCTTCCTTTTGACTCTGAGCCAGTTTTTCTTGATTTCTTATTTCCTCAAATACAGTATATGGATTACGTACATACAGGCATGTACATCTTTCTATCCACTATAAGCAAGACACTGGGACACTCAAAAAAAAAAAAAAAAAAGCCACACATGTACACAGTAGAATATCCGTAATTGCATACCAGTACTACTCATGAAAGTTTGGAGGCTTCATAGGACACTGCTGTCGTTCAATGCCATTCGAGCACTGCTGACAGTGAATGTTAGAGACTCAGATTTCAAGAGCACTGTTGCACAGACCCGCAATTATGCATCTGCCATGTTCCGCAGATATATTGATAAAATTGATTCATGCATCGAAGTATATTGAAAAGGGCCTAAGTAATGCGAATCTCAGTTCATCTCTTGATTCGGCCGTTGTTCCTGGCTGGTTCAATCTACTACAGACGGATCCTTCAAAGACTATCCCCCTGTTCAAATGCAAGCACTTTATACGAAAACTTGATAAAGAAACGACATATAACAAGCTGTTATGATCATGAGTGACAGGTATAGGGTCACCTTTCATGCGCTCTCCCCCGAGCCCCGCCCAGTTATACTGTTCTATGGTAGCCATACGTTCAGACACATAATGGACATGATGGCATGCTGATTCATTATCAAGTTCTAGTTCGAAACGATGCTCTGACAGTCATTTCGCTACACATCGTTTCGTTATACGTCATTCCGTTAGTCAGCATTCAGACATATAAATTCATCGTATAGCCGTAATACTGTGCACTGATATTCCTTGCCATCGTAAAACTAATAATGACACAAAGGTAATAAGGGTAGCTAGAGCAAATGCAGCACAGTCAGATGACACATTTTGAGTTATGGATTTGATTCCCTGTCAACCCGAATGGCTTTCGAGCACGAAAAGGAAGACAGCCAAGATTTGCAACGTCTTGGCAAGCTTCGGAGTCCCAGACACAACGTGCCAGCCATCCAAGAATGGAGGTTACAAGCGTTCGTAAAGGGGATTCATTCGAGATTTGTTTCCTTTTTTCCGACTACACTTCAGATGGGTCTGTAAAGTTTGGTTTCACAAGGAGGACACTCAAACCGTTGCATAAGTTTGGAGGTTATGGTCGTCTCGACATTCAGTTTTGGTTTCTAGATGATGACGGGCTACCGCTCCGAGCCCCGCTTGGTGTGTCTCGGGGGGTATAACCATGAAAGGGGAGACGGTTCAAAAAGTTGTGAATTCCTTTTAACTATTGCCACACATGATTACAAACATGCTTGTAAGCTAATGAATCTATGCTAACAATTTTACAGTTTTGAGTTTGTTTTGACTGCAGACAAAGTGGAGATTTCTGCGGCGTGGAAATTTTCACACATTTTGAATGGCATGAAACTAGTTGGAAAATAAAAACATGTGAATATTTTTGCTTGTAATATGAAATATTTCATCTCTTTGATACTGCAAAATTAACAACAAACAAAACTAATATTACCTGAGTGCAAAACAAACAAACAAACTGATGCAAAAATTTCTACATTTACAGAATATGGCTCTTACAGTGCAATACACAACATTTACATTCATGGTTTAACAGCGAGGTCAAATTCAGGCCAACAGTCACTATCATGAAATATGACACACAGACCCTTTTTTTGGCTAAAAACAGCATTAAAAAAAAACCGAAACAAGAACAATCCATACTTACATCTTAGCATTTGAAAACACTATAAATAACATCAATCTTCAGAAAGTTCCCACAATGGCAGAGTATCCTTCCTCAATATTTGTGCGACTGCTAATTTCCTTTTTAGAGAGAGCAGGAGCAGCAGCAGTCTCCCATAGCAATCACCAGCAAATGGTATTATAAGTACTGATACCAGAATGTTTCACTAAAAATAATCTGCAGTCAACACTTGGTATTGGTAATTGTCATGCCACATCCTGCGTACCATGAGTAACATACAGGGGGCTGTTTCATTGGCTGTCACCCCACCACCAATGTTCACTTAGCGGTCATTATTCACATATTTGTTTTTGACGTCATTTCCTGTCTACATACAAAAAAAAAATAACAGCAACGACAACACGTCCACGGCATATTTGGAGAATCTTGCATTTTCGGGGATACCATTCCAGGAAACCCAGGAAGAAAGGGAACTGTCCTTATCACTACACATAAAATTCTTGATGGATATCTAAAAGGAGGCTACTTGTATAGACCTATTCAGTTTCAAAACACTGTCACTTGTATCGGCCATAACTGTGGGGTGGGGGGGGGGGGGGGGGCTTCCAAAATAAGAAGAAAAGTCATGAAGATGATTAAATGGGTTATGTAATGAGTCAAGTGCATTGCTATATCAGTGCATACCAGTAAATCAACTATATTGTTAAGTATACATGTACATGTAGCCACCCCCCCTCCCATTGCTGAAATAAAATAAACAGCAGGGAGCAAGAATTAACTTTAAACAGAACTTTAAAGTGCATTGACCCTCTTAGAAAGTGAAATACAGTAAAAATAGATCGTTCCATATATTGCATTAATGCAGAACTTGAAAAGCATTTATACAAACTGCAAAACAAATTGAAGCAAAGTTTTCTCCCCCAATACAGAAAAGGAAAGGTAGTGGGAAAGTACATTGTAATCCTCCACGAGGGTAAATATAGCTAGGTAAATATGGTTTTAAAGATACAACAAAAAAACCCACTCACACACAAACATACACATTATACACATAAATTGGTAAATACAGCCAAGTACACAATGCACAATGTTAAACTCATCAGACGCTTATCAAATTCCTCCATCTAAAACTCTCCACCCCCTTTTTTAACTACCATTACCATAGCTTCACTTCGGACTACATATACATAGATGTCAAGCATAGCAGTAAATCGCACAACTGATAACCTCTTTATCCACAACAACAGCTGTATCTCCTCAATAACATCCTGAGTATACTATAAATATGGCTGGAAAAAATTAAGTAAGCACATAGAAACATACAAATCTACCCATAGACTAAAAACAATTTCCTCCCAAGGTTTGTTACTATAGGAACAGTGGTGGTTTTCTTTAAAGATAAACGAAAACATACAATGTATATTCACGCACACAACATCCACACATACAATGTAAGTACTGAAGTACAAAGTAGACGAAATTCACAATAAAGCTATGAAGGCCAGGGAGACCAAGGCAGGCAAAGAATTGGCATGACTTCCACACATTATGCTGTACAGCGTATCAGAATCCATACATGTGCATTACAGGTAGACGAGGGCAGGAATTAATCATCCTTTCTGTCAGAGAGAGGTAATGTGAAACTAACAGCTCGTTGCCAATGTCATGCGATCTGGCGAACCGCCACTAGTGGGTCAGTAGTAGCTGATCATACTACGTTTTGTTTATTCGTGCAACGATCGAAATCGTGGTCTGAATCGTGGTGCAATCGTGACGATCGTATCAGATCTTGAGGTCGGTCTTGGCAATCGCGTTGACCATAGGAAAGTTTTGGACGATACAAAAATTGTCTACGATCGATGCGATTGCAGCAACTAACCTTCAGATCTGATACGAACACCATGTTTACTCCACAATTCAGACCATGATTTCAACAGTGGCGCAGATTATGATAGACATCAATCAAAACGCCACAATCAACTACTAATGGCCAATTGTGGTGTGCATAGCAGATAGCACGATAGTGGGAAAGAGTCTTTAGTTGACATTGGAGTATAGCTGAATGGATATGTGTAAAATTTTACTGTCAATGGCTGGTGTTTACAAACTGAGAGATACACTTGTGTTTGAGGTTGCCATTTTTCTTCTCTCTTTTTTTGTGGTCATACTTGAATTTTGATATTGAAAACTCTGTTTATCAATTTTCAAAATATCAAACCTTGCACTGGAACTACAAAGTGTAGTTGTACTTTTTGAAATATTGAGGGAGGTTTCCCAGTTCCAACTCAAATGAAATGATTTGACAAAAAACTAATTTACCCATCTGATGATGAACCAATGAACAGAATTACCTTGAACACATGTTTACTTGAACTGATAGGATCTTTACTGTGATGATATAATGAGGTAATTTGTGATGTGCCAAATGAATCTTTTGATTTGTGGCTTCGTGCACAATGAAATCACTGCAATTACATCAATGGAATGCTAATTTGGGCAATACTTTTATTACAATATTGTAACTACAAACATTACAACACCCACAGGATAATCCTTTCTACACTGTATGTCAGATACAAATGTATGAGGAATCCCATTTTCTTTGCTAATTTTCCGCTAATAAATGGTAATCAAATACACGCATAAAAATAAGATTATAAACCCACATGTCATGCCAAAAGTACCAGTAGCTGTACAGCATGGAAATGCACATGAACATTTTGACTTTCACATTATCTAAAAATCTTTTATGGGTTTAAACATATTGACCTCAGACTATAATGGTAGAAAATGTTTTGAAAACAAATCACTGAAGGTGATTAATACCCCCGCCCCGTGACGACAGTCTTACCCAAGGAACGATCTTTCCTTGATCTTCTGCCATTTAAATGCCGTTACCATGGCAACGCAGCTTCCGACATGTCCGAAAAATATGTCTTGCACATCTTCCCACCAAGACTATTGTGTGTGCCACATTTCATAAGCTTTTGTCAAAAACTGAGGAAGTAGTTCAATCCACAAGATCTTTCCTTGATCTTCCGCCATTAATATGCCGTTACCATGGCAATGCAGCTTCCGACACATCCAAAAAATATGTCTTGCACATCTTCCCACCAAGACCAATGTGTGTGCCACATTTCATGAGCTTCAGTCGAATACAGAGGAAGTAGTTCAATCCGCAAGATCTTTCCTTGATCTTCTGCCATTTATATGCCGTTACCATGGCAACGCAGCTTCCGACACGTCCGAAAAATATGTCTTCCACATCTTCCCACCAAGATCAAGGTGTGTGCCACATTTCATAAGCTTTGGTCAAAAAACTGAGCAAGTAGTTAAATCCGCAAGATCTTTCCTTGATCTTCTGCCATTAATATGCCGTTACCATGGCAACGTACTTTCGGGTACTGTCGAAAAATGCGTCTTGCACATCTACAACCAAAGGCACACATCTGTACCAAGTTTCATGGAAATTGGGCAAAAACTGAGGAAGTAGTTTGCAACACAAAATTTTCCATCATTGTGGCTCATACACTGTAATATGTGAGCTGTTACCATGGCAACATATTTTTTGTCACTGTCAAGAAATGTGTCATGCTGACCTATATCCTAAGACAAACATTCAATATGAATTCCACGAGAATTGGAAGAACAATGATGAAGCAGTTTTGCCATGAAGCATTTTGCCCTATATTTTACCAATAACATGCCGTTACCATGGCAACGCACTTTTTGCCACTGCGGAAATATGTGTCTTGCACATTAACATATTCAGATGAACATCTGTACCTAATTTCATAAAAATTGATCAAAAACTGTGGGAGGAGTTCGCAACGCAAGATTTGTACCCATTTTTGCCCATAATATGCCGTTACCATGGCAACGTACTTTTGGGTACTGTCAAAAAATATGTCTTGCACATCTACAACCCAAGGCACACATCTGTGCCAAGTTTTATGGGAATCGGTTGAAAACTGAGGAAGTAGTTCGCGACACAAGATTTGCAACGGACCGACCGCCCGACCGCCCGACCGCCCGACCGACCGCCCGACCGCCCGACCGACCGCCCGACCGTCCGCTGATTCCTATATACCCCCTTCAAACTTCGTTTGGCGGGGGTATAAAAACAAAGGAGCATGGAGTGCAAATTCCATAATAACTAGTTACACATTGCACTACTGGTTGATGAAGACAAATTCTTCAGCACAATCAACCCCCTTCCTAGGCTTGGCAATGTTTTTTTCACAATGGGACTAAACGTACGGGTTTATGTTTGATTCGGCAAGTAATGACAAAACATGTGACTTTTTTTTTTAAATGGCAAAAACATGAATGTTTTCTGTTTACAAACTGCTGCCACAAAAATTTGAGCAGAGCCTCCTACCCCCAGCTAAAAGTATACAACAAACATACAGTGAAATAAAATTATATTATTGGTAATTATACACTCAACATGAAACTTACTTGTTCCTCTTTCTGGTGGTGCCAGAGAAAGTTCTATTTATTTTGTATTTCATCTTCGATATTAAAGTATCATTTGCTGTGTACTGTATGTGTGCACCATATGCATACTGCACATGTGAGTGTGTGTATGCATTTTGATGAATTTCAATGCAAGACCTGTCAAACTTGACTGTGATAAGATGTAGTCTACGTAACTAGACCAGAGCTGCCAACTTTTGTAAAAGCCTTTCAGTACTATGATGGCTGAAAATCAGTAATTTGCACCTTTTTTGAGTGAAAATCAGTAATCTTTAACAGTGTTATAGAATTTATCACAGACAATGATTTCTAAAATCAGTAATTTGCTTGTAACCTTCAGTATTCTTGTCCAATTTCAGTAGAAATTACTGAAAATCAGTACTAGTTGGCAGCTCTGCTAGACCCAGAACTCACCGATGAGGAAGGCGTGTGGCTTGACCTCCCCATACTCCTCCTTGATGAAGCACTGCTCTAGTACTATCACACCTTGAGGCTCTGGCAGCAGATTGCGGTCCTTGAAGAAGAATAGCAGGTTGCCGCGGAGACGGCACCACCTCTCGCTGTAGTCTGAAAGTGAGAAGTTGATTTTTTTTCCCCAAAGAGGAGGACAAGCAGATAAAAAAAGTTAGTATGAAGTTTAATTTGAAGACATTCTAGAATGGATGAATTCATGGTCTGTGTGTTTAAGATTGGCTGCTTTATGTAGTATTTGTGTTTGTGGCAATGAGTAACAGAAGAATATGAGAAAGTATCACATACTTTTTATTTTGTTTTGTTTTATTTTTTAAAGAAATAACTGGTAGTCTTGAAAACAGGCACTCATGACCTTCATATCACACCTCACACTTCACCACCACTTTTCTGTTTAACACATCAGGACTAAACGGAGCTACTTGTATGCAAGATATCACCTCACAGGTTTTCCTCATTTCTTCTCACTACATGTACCTCAAGTCAGCTGTTTCCCCCCAAAGTTTGCCACAACATCCTCACAAACATACATTCACCTGGTTACAAAGATAATGTGTTCATAAACCCACCCTAAGACCTACAATGTAGAATCCCTCTATCACCTCTTCTACATAGAAACCCATGGAAGCTAATGAGTGCAGCGAGGAGACAACTTTGTTGGATCTCAGCAAAGTTGCTTTTAGCATTTATGATGAAAAGGCATGAATGTGACTTTCCGAAATTTGTCTAGTCACTCTGTACTCTGGATGAGAAAGTAAGAGGGCAGCTTGTCGAAATTTTGCCAAGGCACTATAATAAACAAGGTGCCTCTTTGACTCAAACAAGGTGCCTGGGCAAAGTCTGGGAAATCCCCTTCTTGCCTTCTCATCACACGCAAGGAGATGATGCAGGTTTTGATAAATCACTTTAAAGGACAAGTTCACCTTCATAAACATAAGGATTGAGAGAATATAGCAATATTGGTAGAACACACCTTTGAAAGTTTGAGGAAAATCAGACAATCCGTTCAAAAGTTATGAATTTTTGAAGTTTTTGTGCAGTACCCGCTGGATGAGAAGACTACTGCAGTGTATGAATAACTTAGATGTCACGTGCGTACAACAATATAAGGAAAATATAAAGAGAATTTCACAAAATTCCATCTTTTGAAAAAAGTACACATTCCCCTGACTCGTTACAGACAAATGTTATGGGTAATATTATTCCCCCTGCCTTTAGAAAGAGGCAAGTCAAGTGCTCTTTTATTATGCGAAAAAAGTGAAAATATGTTGAATTTTCTTTTACATTTTCTTTATACTGTTGTACGCATATGACTCACAAGCTGTAGTAGTCTCCTCATCCAGCGGTTCCAACACAAAAATTTAAAAAATTCATAACTTTTGCATCGATTGTCCAATTTTCCTCAAACTTTCACTGATGTGTTCTACTAATATTGTTGCATTTTCTCAATCCTTATGTTTATGAAGGTGAACTTGTCCTTTAATACTGCACTTCCATGCTTTTGTAAAAAACACTACGCATAGTGACATGGCGTTAATGCACTATCCAGCTTATACACTGTAGTTTTCATTGGAATTTGGCCACTTGATTTCTGAGAAATGTATCACATCACCCAAGATTGGAAAGGAATACATGGACTGAAGTGCTTAGATAGAAGCTTGGATCCGGCACAGTTAATGATGAGCACTGTCATACAATGGGGAATATAGTACCAAACAGAAATTTTGAGGACATAAATGGTGGAAAAAAATGTGACATCAATGAAGTTTAGCGAAGTGCTTCTGACATTTTTCTGTAAAGATTTTTAGTAGGTAGCATGACTGACATGTAGCATGGAATAACAGCATGTATCATGTACAGCAAGCCATGCAAAATGCTTCAATCTAAAATTGTTTCTACTGAGTTTAGCACAACGAATATGAATTGAAGTTCAAACAGACAACGAAATAAAATTCATTAATTTAAAAAAAAAATTGTAATTTGCAACACAAGTTTTTGCCCACGCTGGTCCCACCTTATGGAATAACTTACAGTTGTACCTTCAGTTTTAACCAATTACTCTTCATTAGATTCCTTTATATGCCTCCTTTTGATTACTCATGTCTTTGTCTGTTTGTTTGTTTGTTTTTAATTTCATCACTTCAAAATCACCTTCTCTTCTCTTATTTGCCCCTAAAGCACTCCACAGATCATACCAATCATTATAAAACCAACATACATTTAACAGCAGCACTGATTACCATCAATATCATTAAACCTCCATTTCAGTGGTACACAAAAGACCTGAACTGATTTCTTTTTCTTCCTGTTTTTTGCATAATTTGTACGATAAAATATTGATCAGAGGGTCTTTAATAAATATTCTAATATTCATATTGATGAGAAAAAAAGAAACATAAACTTCTCACTACTCCAAAGGCAAATACACTAATATCTCATCTCCAAAGCAAACAGGGAGAGTTAAGAAAGTGATAATACTCAGAACACCATTTTTAAGATCTTCAAAGAATCAAAGTTTTGATTTAATACTGGTATTAATGTCACCAGATCTGTCGTTACAGACTCAGTGCTAATTAGATCCTTTAATAATATTCATGAATATATTGCTTTTGTTTCACTGCTTTTGAGCAAAATAATCATCCTTTATCAGCATCAACTTAAAAATGAATAAAAAGGGCACACAAACAATATACATGCCAGAAAAATTGCTGAAACAGCGCTGCTTTTGAAAATACTTGATGATAGTAGGATATGGCGGTAATATGTTTTCAGTAATACCAAAAAATCAGTGTCATGTTCACATTCACTCACAATCTTCACAAAACACAACAGCAAGGTAATTGTAAGTCTCTGATGTCATGCTTTCCTTTCCAAGAAAAACACAATATCCTCTTGTCAATTTCTGGTTCAATTAATGAAAAAATAACAGTCTTCTTTCTTTTCTTTTCAATTTACTCTGTTAAAGAGATTTGGAAAAAAAGTTCAAACAGAATCAATGAATTTTATAAATAAACATAACCACCAGAAACTAGTCTTTTTTCTCGATTTTCAAACAGTGCACTACTTGTTACTCAAGGAATATTTTAAAGCTGTATACTGCGGTAATGGCACAGAAATGTAATGCATATTCATTTTGTTATGTACTGTGGCAGTGCGCCACCTACGACTGACTCCACAAAAAAGTCTTTACACCAAATGTGTGATCCAACAATACGATCAAACTGCCATGTTTACCGAGTCTCGAAGTCGCATTGCCATAATAACTATGTGTGCCATACAATACTGTACCATTACCAATGACATTGCAAATCATGAAACCGATTCTTTCACCAAACTTCATATTGAATACTAGCACTCTACAGAGAGAATGGAATGCGATTAAAGTGTCGAACAATAAAAGGAACGATGATTGAAAATTGATCAGACTACAAATGAATACTTTTCAAATGGCACATTGAAAGTCCAACTCCATAAAGCATTGCACTTTTTGATGGGTCATTTTATGGCTGGGGTGAGTGGGAATTCATACGTGTACATGGTGGAATAGAAGGAAACGTTTGTATCATACAGTTATGCATGAAATAAGCATGTACTTCATGAACATGTGATATCAATGGAGCAACAGCATGGTGCAGGGAGGATGACATTGACAAGCATGCAATGTACGTAATGATGTGCAAACAAAAAATCAACAACAACAAAACACATAAAGCACGGGAGATTGGTCACATGCCTTTGTGGATTTCCATTCCTTGGGATGCTGGGAGTGGGAGCATGAGTTAGATATCAAATACAACAACAAACAAACAAACAAACAATGAAAACAAGAAAGTTATGATCATCAATTCACAGCGTATGCTTTCATTCCATGAGCATGATGAACATTAATTCACACATTGGCCCCTATTCACAAAGGTGGTACAATCTTTGTCCATGGTTTAAACCATGGACACAGACCGTAGTTTTGTGTGGGGCGCCAAGTGTCGCATGGCCTATTTCGTTACAAAATCAGTCATTTCGTCAACGAAATCAGTCATTTCACCAAATGGTCATTTCGTCGACGAAATGACTGATTTTGTCTGTCAAATCAGTCATTTCGTCGACGAAATTACTGATTTCGTAACGAAACAGGCCATGCCACACTTGGCGCCCCATACAAAACTACAGGCATTGTCCATGGTATAAATCATGGACAAAGATTGTACCACCTTCGTGAATTCGCGCCATTGTGTTTTAGGACAATTATGTAAATTATGCAATGCTAGGCATGGCACAGATGATGGCTGTACACATTTAAAAAAATCACACTTGACACAACTTATAAAATAGCTGATACAGCAGATAGAACTTGTGTTGTAAGCAGCACAGTGATTGATGTACAAAATGAAGCAAAATATCAAATCAGCTGCTAGTGCATAAAAGAGTGCATTTTCTCATCTAAGGCTACATTGACTTTCCCTACTCCAAGAAAAGACAGAATTTCCACAGAGAACATTTGGCTGATTCTAATACGAAAGTCAAACTTGAAGGAAAACACGGTGCTGTTGTGTATATCATGTATCACTAATTCAGATTTTTTTTCCAAAAATTTTATCCAAAATTGACTGACTGAGCTACAATTTTTTTTTTTTTTTGATGACTGACAGTGCCTTGAAATAACCTTATCAGGAAATGAATAACAAAAGATGATGAAATTGCAACAAAAAAAATACTCATACATTGTAATTTTTATTGTTATAGATTACAGATCATGGATGGTTTAGGGCTTTTAAAGCAAGTTTGTCAAAGCCCTCCTGATACATCCGGATTACAACCAGCATCCAGAACCTACACACAACTGAACAAATTCCAAACAAGGAAACTGCACAACTTCTCAATTGGCCATTTAAGCATATGGTATCTGTCAATGTCTTTTCTTGCGGACCTGTGAGACAACGCTCAGACAACGTGCCAACTCTTAGACTTCGGACCCACGCGGCCTGATGATACCATTCCACTTGGCTGACCTACAAGTGAAATTTCGGGGATCCCCTTCCCTCCGTTGTGGATTAATCAATTAACAAATGCTGGGGTGACGGGGGAGTTAGATCCAAATCAGCAGATTCTATTCTCTATTAAACACAATTAGACGAGGGTAATTTGGACATCCGAGGAACTGACATTCAGAAAATTTCCTCCGGATGAATGGCGAAAAAGAAGTCGGTTAGATCACAATACTTACAGACTAATCTTGGAGATCTACATCTACATTCTTGGCTGAGTGCCAAGACTATTGAGCAAGAAATGGGAAGGGGGGGGGGGGGGGGGAGGCACACTTTATCAAGAAAAGAAGCGACCTGCTAAAATTGTTTAACCTGCAACAATTTATTATTAAGAAGCAATAACAAAAGGATGCAGCCACACTAGCAATCTGAAATTTACCAAAAATTTTTTTGATAAAAGTCCAAATTTGCATCTTCACAGCAAGTCCTCTGGGTGTTCAACATCTATCCCAATCCACTATTTGGATTTAAAGCTAGGAAGTTTCCCCAAACATACAGGTGGGATCAACAAATGCAGAAAGATAGTGAAACACTCAAGGGGAAAAGTCTGAGGGAAATCCAACAAGAGACCCGCGGGTCTAGCGCTCACCTGAGTATCGCAAGTTCACCTTTCACGCAGTCACTAATCTAAATTATTCACAGCTCTACCAAAATTTGACCAGGCATTCTGAAGTGGAAGATGAAAATGTACAATAAGGGCCCAAATTTTTAAAGATTCCTTAATTTGGGGGATGGGGGCCCCCTGGGGCCCTCTGGGTGGGGCATGGTGCCCATTTTGATAAATTGAGATCCTGACCCCCTAAGGATGCTACCTGCCAAGTTTGACGAAAATCTATCATGAGGTTTTCAGGAAGAAGATGACAATGTACGATTCAGGCCCCCATTTGGACCTTCCTAACCAACCCCCCCCCCAACCCACCCCCCCCCCCCCACCCCTGCCCCCAAGAGGGGCACCCCTGGATCTCCTATGAACAAACTCGAAACTACAGTCATTAATGTACTCACTCATAGTATTATCTTAGCTGTATAACTTCTGATTCTAGAGAAAATTTTTAACGATTCCTTCATTTGGGGGGTTTGGGCCCCCCTGGGGGCCCCCTGGGTGGGACATGGTGCCCATTTTAACAAATTGAGATCCTAACCCCTTAGGGATGCTACCTGCCAAGTTTGGTGAAAATGGGTCATGGGGTTCTAAAAAAGAAGATAAAAATGTACAATTTAGGCCCCATTAGGACCCCTCCTCACCTCCCTCCCCTGGGTCCCAAGGGGGGCATCCCTGATTCTGCCATGAACAAACTTGAAACTGCAGTCATCAATGTACTAACTCATAGTATTAACTTAGCTCCATCACTTCTGGTTCTAGAGAAGAAGATTTCTAAAGATTCCTTAATTTTGGGGGATTTGGGCCCCCTGGGGGTCCCCTGAGGGCCCCCTGGGTGGGGCATGGTGCCCATTTTAACAAATTGAGTTCCTAACCCCCTAGGGATGCTACCTGCCAAGTTTGGTGAAAATGGGTCATGGGGTTCTCAAGAAGAAGATGAAAATGTACAATTTAGGCCCCATTAGAACCCCTCCCCACCCCCCTCCCCTGGGTCCCAAGGGGGGCATCCCTGATTCTGCCATGAACAAACTTGAAACTACAGTCATCAATGAACTAACTCATAGTATTAACTTAGCTCTATCACTTCTGGTTCTAGAGAAGAAGATTTTTAAAGATTCCTTAGATTTGGGGGGTTTGGGCCCCCCTGGGGGCCCCCTGGGTGGGTCACGGTGCCCATTTTAACAAATTGAGTTCCTAACCCCCTAGGGATGCTACCTGCCAAGTTTGATGAAAATCGGTCTTGGGGTTTTCAAGAAGAAGATGAAAATGTAAAAAGTTTACGCACGACGCACGACGCACGACGGACAACGCACGACGGACGACGCACGACGCACGACGCACGACGGACGCCGGACGAAGGGCGATCGCAATAGCTCACTTGAGCCTTTGGCTCAGGTGAGCTAACAAGCCACTAAATATTCATGAAGTTTGATATTTCTGGTTAATCCCGTGTGCCACCTGCGCTAGATGGACACTTCAAAACAATTTGAGATGTCAGCACAGGATAATGACATAAAGTTAAATACAATTTCCAGAAAGTGTAGAACATTATAGCGATTACCCAGTATTGGTTAAAGACTCATTTTGATCACAAGAGTCTCCAGGGTCTCATGTCATCAAAGATGTTTTGATAGCAATTATTGCTAGATATAGTACCTTCTTGCTCAACAGCCAATCAGAAAGAACTGGAGGATTCTTGTTTACACCATGACACTTGGCACTGCAGCAAGAGTTGCTATCACAGCAACTTTTTTATAAAATGGAGCACATATGGGACTTCATTTCTTGTATAGTTTCAGGGAAAGTACGATTTTGTTATTTTGGGATGTATGGACTGATTTTGAGACTTTGCTGAAAACACGCCATAATGTCTAGATACCATATGATTAACAGCAGACTGGAAGGTCCAAAGCAAGACACACTTGATGTTACGCACATGATGGGGGCGAATATGGAGAGATACGGAGAAAAAAAAAAAGATTAGTTTTCGTTGGCACACACATCCTTCCGAAACACATTTACACTATAAATGTGGCGCATCACTGTACAGTGGGTGGAACAGCCTCTGGGTGCAGCTAGCTCTTGTAAAAAAAATTTGTGAGATTGTAGCACTGCACAGCAACCCTGATATTTCTGTACACCTGTGGGTGGCACATTATGTCAGAGTTCAAATTTGCAAAATTCCACCAGGAAAAGTGCGGAATTGATGGGTCCCCATTTTCCTTATAGGTTGACCAAAAATAACCTGGACGCTTTCTGCATCAAGGGTGAACTATTTCATTTCATTTCCAACAGAGTTTTCCCACAAAAGTGTCACATTGAGTTAGATAAAATTATGGCATAAATGAGTTAATGAACATGTATACAGGGTGGCGAGCATTCAGTGCTGTGAGTTTATACAGTCTACACTATGCAGGTGGATTATGTTTGGCTCTTCGTTAGGTGGTGCATGAGCGGTAGCAGTGAGAGTGAAAGGTGGAAATCTGAGGGAAATGGAGAGACAGAGATGAGGGAGGGGGGGAGACAGGAAATGGGGGTGGGGACAGCATGATGTAAAGCATGCTACAGCTGTACATCTAAACTGACAGATGACCTCCTCTTACCCTGGGGAAAGGGGCCCCCAACCCCACCCTATAAACCCATCCCTCACCCTGACCTGCCCTCACTCATCCTGACCCGCCCCACCCTTCATCCAAAACCTTGCACCACTGCAGGAGTTGCATGTTTTTCTTTTTTGTTGTTGCTTTTTTTCAGTCTGCCACCAATGAAGCACTGGCATATGTCAAAGAAATAATATGTGACCCATAACCATGGTAACCTAATATTGCAATAAAAGTTGCAGACATGGAAGAGCCTAGAAAGCTGTCAAAATCAAGTGATTTGGCTGCATGATGTCTGTTCAAAACTTCTGACAAAAAAGTTTTATATCTCGGGAACACCTCCTGGCCAAATTCAATGTCTACGATCATTTGGAAAATCAAAACTTGTTCATTTGTCACAGTACAACGTAGGTCTAAATTTAGTATTTTGAATAAATATAACCTACATCACTGCACACTTGACCACATCTGAATTTTATAGCCTGCTGACTTTCTTACAAATACAACCACCGTTTACAAATGTCTGTGGGGTACTTGCAGGTTTTGTGGTGAGAGAAATGAAGTGGGAAAAAATCATACATCCACAGGAAGCTTGGAGTCTGGGGAATTTTGATTGCAGCCAAATCAGAAATTGATGTTCAGCACTTTCTTCACACTTTCATGATATCAAAAGGGTCACTACCGGTAATTGCCCGTATTTGAAAAGCATGTTGTATACACACATGTTGTACCAACAAAAAAGACCCACACACACACACACACACACACATTATATTTTATGTCAGCCAAGGGTAGAATTGCAAATACCCAAAGTGTCTAATGTAGGTTTTGAATTGTGCACTAGAACACTCTTTGGGAGGTATTGCAAAGAATGAAGAATGACTTTTGAAGGATTTCCAAATTTTTGATACAATGGTATCTGACACAGATTATTATCATGGTTCAACTAAAATTCAAAATTACTGCATTTTATAATAAATATATTGCCAAGTTTGAGGCTACAGCACAGCTGGGAATAGTCAGAAATAGTCAGACAAATGATTCCCTATTGGATATTGGCATTTCTGTTGCCTTTCCAGATGAGGAAAACTTCTGAAACATCTAAAAAAAAAGGAAGTGAATGCAATTCTTTTCTCGAAGTATAGTATTGCAGCGTGGGTGATTCCAAGTATCTCGTCTCTTTCCTTTGTCTGCTTCTGGGTTGTCTATACAAAGCAAACAATTGCTCACACATTTGGGGGAATTACGCGGGGAATCACCCACATTTGAATTTGGACACATGAGGCAGCAGATTTTAATCTGTTCAAACTTTGGTCATCATTGTGTCTTTTGAAGTATGTTTGATGTTGTTCACATTCAATAATTTGCCACAGTGTATTAAGAACTTAATGTGCGAATGAATAAGCATATTAATACACCCACACACGTACACACTCAAACACATCGAAAGGTGAGCGGTTTGCTGTCAGAATGGTACAATGTACATGTACTTACAATGTAATCTTACTCAAGAGTCCATGACATTCACGCCCTCCCCCATCCCCCCCCCCACCCCCACCACCCCCTTCATAGCCCACACGAGTTGAAAGTCTGTCCACTGGCTAGATAATAGGGATTTTTTTTTTCCAGTATCAGCTCAATGCACTGTACTTTTGTGCAATTGACAAATGTAAAATGGAAGAATGGAAATACACTGTACCTGTACAAGTACAGAGAATGCAACCATGACTGCATTTGCATCTCAAAAAATTATGGGATTATCCTCTTCTTCTTTTTTTTAATTCATGTAAACATAATATGTCCAAATTGTACAGTATGAGAGCTCTCACCTCAACAAAAAGGAAAATTATCCAATGCAACATACAGGTATCCCCACATTCACTGCATCTATAGAATGATGTATTCCCCTTTGTTGTTGGAATTACATGAGTGAAGCTGAAGTGCATAAAAAGATATGAGGAGGAGGCTGCCTTTTCTCATAAAAGTTTTTGGTGCTCTTGCAGTAAATTGAAACTTGGGGACTGCAAAGCCCTGTTGCGCTCTACCAAAAGGTGTTGGCCAGCTTTTCACAGTCAGTGAACAGACATTAACCTGTTGATGACGAGTCCCAGGTATACTCGGGGGAAATGCGTGTTGTAGCAAAATCAGTCCGTCCTCAACAGGTTAAACAAGAAATCCACTTAAGAATTTTATCAATTTCATACGAAAGAGAGGAAAAGAAATCCCTGCAGAACAGTGCAAAAATGATCAAAATCGGATAAGGAATAAGGAAGTTATGACATTCTGAAATTTCAAATTTTTCGGAAAACACTTCTTGACCAGTTGATATGAATATTCAAATCAGCAAGTAGACAATGTCATGCTCTCACAATTTCTTAAATCTATTTCATATACAGAAATGACAAAAATCTCGTATTTCAGCTGTATGAATTGAAAACTTGCCTTAAAACTACCCAAAATAAAAAGGAACATAGTATGTGAACTGTGATAGAGTTTAGTATGGGAATATGCCTTTACCTGTGTTAGCTGGTTATTCTGAATTTCATGTAACATACATGAAAAATTGTGAGGGCATGACATCATAAACTCGCTCATTTGAATATTCATAAGGACTGTTCACGAAATGTTAATTTCAAATGTCACATCTTCCTTATTTCTTATCCAATTTTGATCATTTTTGGAACGTTCTCTTCAGATTTTTTTCCCCTCTTTCTTTCAGAGTGTACTTACTATTAGGGTGGATTTCCTCTTCAAGGCACATATGGTACAGTGTACATTGTATATTACACTCTTTCACAAGCTTTATAATGAGATATATTCACAGTGGTTGCTGTGCCAACACCACATGGGAACATATTATCATCCCAATCATTTCCTGGTCGGTGGTTCACAGTACTGCATTAGCTAGGGAAATTCACATATTTGTTCATGTACACACGTTCATCATTGGTAAAACCACAGCAAAACCACATCAGGAAGTAATTTTATGAATTGTTATGTTCTAGAGCTGACCTACATAAACCTCTGCTTGGTTTGTTTATTTGGTTCAGAGTTTGTTTTTCTTTTGAATATGGGGAGGGATGGGGGTAACAACAAGTCAGCTTGTAAAAGAGTGTGCCATCACTTGTACAGCAATATTAGTGAAAGAGAAAGGAGTGAACAAGGAGGATTATACGAAACCTCTGTCCCCACGGTGCAATAGTGCATCAAAAGATAGTAGCAAGGTGCAGCTCTAAACTCTGTCAAAAGCCAAAAGGAAACAATTACCCAGACCTTTCCTGCGCCAGCCACCCACGGCGACCTTCATGTAGAGGGGACCCTCCTTGGTGAAGTATTTGGGCGGCTCCATGCCGATGGCTGCCAGCTCCTTCTGGTTGAACCGCATCCTCGGCGCCGCGAGGTGCAGGATCCCGCCGCCCTTGAAGTAGCTCCAGGTAGAGGCGCGCTCGTCGGCGGTATGCGTCATCTGCCGTGCGTGCGCAAGGGGGGTGTACCCCTCCTCGCACCAGTGCCCCGTATATTATCCCTCCCCCTTTTAACGTCGCGATCCGCCCGGCGTCATCATCGTTGGACCATCGAGCATCCAGCAACTACTACAATGTCCAGCACAGTATGCCAGTCCCTTCTCGCCACTCTTCTTGCAGATCTACTTCCCGCCACTGTGTCGGAAGACTACAACACCGACCAGGTTACTACCAGTCAACCACAAAAACACTTTCATTTACCTCCTCAACGTTGCTATTTTTTTATGGGCACTGAAAGGCATTTTCTTGTGAAAAGCACATCTTACTGATTTGTGGCTCTATCATCAGTGGTGTGAAAAGTTCACTTAATGGCAAAAGTTCCTTTAGCAAAATGGACAGTGCAAAGACTTTCTTTCTCTTTTCTCATCGCTCGTCATTTTTGCAAAGAATTGGTTGCGGCTCAGAGAGGATCCACAGTCTGCAGAGGGCACAGCACTTTAATACGGGTGATCCAAGATGCGGCCGATGATGCACTCTCAGCTGCACGAGGTTGCCATGGTTTCTTAACAATGTCCATCAAAATGCCATCATAAAAAAATAAAAGTAAAAAAAAAAATCAGTTATGGAAAATGATTCTGCCCTTCACGTGCTATCAACAGACTTGAAAAAGCATGACAGGGGACGTGGCATTTATTTTGAAAAAAAGAAAAGGTGTATTCTTCCTTTCCTGGAGATGAAGCAGCCAGATTTTTGCAGTGTAGCTTTTCCTGCAGTCCTAATCCTCTGTTGCAAGAAACCTGCAGAAATGACAAATAGGATTTAGATTGTAATAATGTGTCAGCATGTATATCCTGCCTACATTCTGTGCTAATGGCACAATGAAATCCACCATAGTTACTATGACGACACATAACTGAGTAAAGTACTGTATACGCCGAATGTTTCGCTAGGTTTTAATTTCGCGAATTTCGCGAGTCAGGTGCTATTTGCGAAATTAAAGACACACAAAAATATTGACTCTGATCCCGATGTGAATGTGACATACGCGTGTACACTTCTCCAGTACAGGACTCAACGATCGCAAATTTAACCACTTGCGAAATCATCAGGAATTCCCGATTCGCGAAAATTTAGACTCGCGAAATATATGGCATATATTAAGCGAGTCTAATTTTTCATGCATTTGGACTTCCCAACAATTTTGTGAGTGTTTAAATTCACTATCACGGAATACAGTGCAAATGAAGGGAAAATGTATGCATGCACATCGCATTCACGTTGGGACTAGAGTTGATATTTTGTCATGTGGTCAAATTTCACGAATAGCACTTGACTCACAAACTAATAAAAACCTAAAGAAATACATAGCGTATACAGTAGAACCAAAAAACAGACACACAGTGGTATTTTCTTGAAAAATCTTCCAATGAAGCCCTCTAGACGAACAGAAAGTAAACGAACACTTCTTTCCAGATAACACTCTCAAATTTGCGAGAATAGTATCTCATAACTTGATGAGGTTAAGTACTGATTGAAACGAATGCTTTTCCTGCAGAAACTAGTGCTGTAATAGAAAATGTACATGCATGGGAGTTGCAATTATTTCCTGGAAGGAAACAGTTTAAAGGGGAAATCCACCCTGAAATTAGTTTTGTGAATGGAAGCAGAAAAATTAGAGGAAAAAGATCATGAAAGTTTCAGCAAATTCTTCATCAAAACTAAGGAAGTTGCAAAATTGTAATCAATTGTACACAAATCAGCAATTTTGTGATCATGTGGCATATTGGGCTCTTGCCCCATTTGCTCTGTACTATAAAATAAGAAATTTCCCTTTTCCCATCAAGTAAATTTTTTGTGTGTATTACCCCTACACACAAAAAAATATATATATATTCTGCCATCAATAATGAAAAAGAAGAGAAATTCTGTAAAATTTTATGTACAGGGCAAACAGAAAGTGATCTCACATGCTATACCAGAGAATTGTCAGTTTCTTTTTGATTGGTCACACCTTCAAAATATCATCAGTTTCTTCATTTCTGTCAGCATTTGGTCAGACTTTCACTATCTTGCTTCTATCATAATTCTGGTTCTATTAAATCAAACTTATCTTTAGGGTAGACTTTCCCTTTAAAAAGAGTCAAAAAATTACTTGTCTGTGTTACATGTATGTTCGGTCCTGCAGAAACCTCATCCAAAAGTACACTGTGTGTCATGCTGGAAAAATCGCAACAGGAGCATTTCCTCGAAATGACAAACAAGTACACCATGTTGTGATAATGACGCAACTCCCTACTGGTAGTGTGACAAATTTTGTCAGATGAGCAGATGAACGATCATTGTTATTTTGTGAGCGCGTGTGTCATGCAGCATGGCATGGCGCTACATTGTATTCATCATACCATGGGTGTAACTTTCTCCTTTTAACCCGTTAAGGACGGGCTGATTTTGCTACAACACGCATTTCCCATAGACAGTTGCCCGAGTATACATGTACTCGGGACTCGTCTTCAACAGGTTAATATGTTTCTCTAAAAAGGCACAGCACTTCATATACAATGAAAACTTGGTTCAACTGTCACATCCTTTCAGATTCACTTCAGCCTGTAACCATGGTATATACAACAGTCTTTCCCCAAATGCATTGCAGCTCTTCAATATTTTCATTTATGTTGCACGTTTCTGCCACATGAGGAAATGACACAAAATAGTTAGAGCAAGTTCACATCACAGTCAGTGTACTCATGCCTCATCGAGTTCAGTTCAGCTGAACTTTGCTTCACTACTCGAACAGACCAATGTCTAAGGCTAGAACAATTGGGAATAGAGATGCATCCCACAGTCACTCGAAAAATGGGTGATACAATAGCTTTTTCAGGAGGAAGTTCCTCAAAAAGAAACTAGATACACGTTAATACCATGACAACAGGGTAAAACTGATGGATAGAATAATCATGATAATGATAATAACGATTAAATATCAGTAATAACGATGGCAAAATTCAAAACAACAAATTTGAGCTATTAAATATCACATTGTGACATCATTTGAATTATCAACACTTGTCATTCTCATATCTCACAAAATACACAGTCAGCCGGAAATGAGAATGCATGTACCGCATATAACAAAAATATTTTGGGAAATGAAATGAGAAAAGGCTGAATACCTGACTGATTACTGGAGCACCTTTATATGCCATTCATACAGTGCAAACAATTTCTTTTAAAGTGACTTTGTCACTTGAAAAGAAATTTAAAGGGATGGTATAATTTTGGGTGGGATGGGCCTTCAGGTTTCCAACTTTTTTGCGAGATAATGAGAAAGCTCTTTTGAAATATTAAAGAGCATACAATTCCAAGAGGAATTCAAAGCTTATTTGATGAAAATTGGTTTAGAAATGGCCGAGATATCCATGAACAAAGAGATCCTAATAAAAGGTGGAACCCACCTTTTCTTATGACTACTTTGTTTTATAACTTCGTTTTTGGATATCTCAGCCATTTAAAAACCAATTTTCATCAAATAAACTTTGAATTCCTCTCAGAATTGTATGCTCTGTAATATTTCATAAGTGGTTGCTAATTATCTTGCAAAAAGTTAAAATCTAAATCCCTCCCATCTCAACCAGAAGTATGCCACCCCTTGAAAACTAAAAATGTCACTATGGCAACTGGTATGTCTCAGCTCTACAATCACATCATTATTCCAATAGGTCTACCACCACAATGTAATACGCTGACAAATGCACAATTTAAGCCCAAGTTCAGTTTTATTTTTACCAAGGCCAAATACTGAGGTGAAATAGCACTGCAAGAGGGCCAATTATGCATTTGGAGCATATGTAGAATAGCAAAGCGCATACCGGGTACCATTTGCCATAGTAAATTAAGTGTGTTTGCAACACTGATTTGTCTGGACTGCCAATGCTAGTCAAGATTATAGTTCAAAACTGTGAGCTATTATCAAGGATTGCCACATAGTACCAATTCAACCAATCATAACTCTTGTTCTAATAAATAGGATATTTACCACTCTGTACAAATATACACTGTATGCATGCTATTGATATATGTGAGCCATGAATGTGAACCATAAAATGTATGCACTGCTTAATAGGCGTTTCAGTATAGATGGGACAATTTCAGGGATGCTCAGTAACCTCTCACACATATTAGAGTGCACTTTTCTTTTGAGAAATAGAACTCAGAAAAAGTTTCCACTTTGTTTCCTCTTTACCAAAAAAAAAAAAGTGCAACGTTTTTGTCCTGTTACGGAATTCAGGCGAGAGCCACCAATGCAGTGAAGTTTAGCAAAATCATCTCTTTTACAATATTACTGGTCATCAGACAGTGTGTGTGTGAGAGAGAGAGAGACAGACAGACAGACAGAAAGAAAGAAAGAGAAAGATAGGGAGAGCGAGGGAGGGATAGAGAGAGAGAGAGTAAGGGTAGAGAAAAGAGTATTCCCCAGAGTAAACAAGCAGGTGTGCCCCTCGCCAGGGTAATGCAGGAAGCATGGCCAATATCTTTGGTTGCTATGACGACTAGACAGAAACGTGACATGCTGAGACAGTCCTAATCTACTCATACTCTCTCCCGCTCACTCTTTCTCTCTCCCTTTACATTCTTCTTTATGCACAGCATAGAACGATACAAAGCTGAACAAAAACAAATGAAAACATAGAATGATACAAAGCTGAACAAAAACAAATGGAAATATCACTCATAAATAGATAACAATATCTATCAGCCTATGATTCATGTTTCACAGCGGCGGTATTGCATACTCCAAGTAACGTTACATCAAACTTGACGGAGTGACTCAGAAAAGTAGAGAGTGATAAGGCTGAACATGATCGTTCAGCAGTGTAAAAAGGACTTGATTTTCTGTTTTACCTGTTTACACCAGAGCTGGTGTACCAACAGTACAGACAGGACCTGCATTGGAAGTGATCGTAATGGTTTACCCGACAAACTTATAAAGAGGAAGCCACACAGAATTCCCATTTCTACGTTCATGCTTGGTTTTAATAGTAAAGGCACGATTCTGGCTCCAGGAATACAACAGGGGAAGTATACATACTCTGTGGGTATTGTGCCTTAGCTACAAGTAAGCAGATAGATGTCCTTCACTGTAATATTTAGTATGAAGAGCATTTCCCAAAAATATGAAGATATACGATGTACTCGCTAGTATCAATACTGTTAGTGGTCCATACTACACATGTATTAAAATAAATTCAGCTAAATCCTACGGAGGCAGTTTGCCTTATTGCTATGTTAAAGTATGATACACAATTCCACAATGTTTTCCAAAGCATGTCAATATGCAGCATAGCATTCATGACAAACAGATAATCAACCTAGACTGCAAACAAATGCAAAAGGTTTCACTTACAGAATGTGCCATGCCAATACTGGTACTCACTTCATCGCAAATTTTTGGTGAGATCACAATATTATGGTCCCTTTACATAATATGACCTAGCACAGATCAGCACAGATATTATCAAAACTGGGGGACAGACCTACCGCGCCACACTGGATTCTACTCCTCGCCAGCTGTTACGACTTTAACACGACTCTTAAACACACAGGGCTGCACAGCATGCAAGTGAATCTCTTGCTAGGCCACATGACCAGATCATGGAAGCCCCCTGCACCTCTCTTGTGTATTCAGATTGCCAGAGATCCTGAACAAATTAATCCCAAATTAATAACATCCTGCAGACCCAGATCAGATGGGGCGGGCAAGTAGACGAGCGCAGCCGGCAAGCCGCGTTTCCACGGGGGGCTGCGGGGGCCGTGCGAGACTAACGAACGAGCAGCCTGCTCCAGAGCGCACACAGCATGTTTTTATGGCGGAATTACACAGATCATTACGTGTTTACCATAGTCTCCACTATATGGATATGGAGTGCAGTACATCAAGCTGCAATCACAAATAATCAGTTTAGACCTTTTTATTCATGCGCTTATCCATTCATGATGAAACACATTTGGGGATTTCCCCTGGGGATGGGGGGGGGGGGCAAGAGGGGCAGTGGGGTAGTTGCCCTTTCAACAGTGTTCTTTTCCAGCAATACCATATGACCAATATTTTTCTGATATATATCAATGAAAGAAATTTGGTCACGGTCTCAACCCTAGCTTGCAATGCCAGCATCTTTTATTGAAGGATGTGGTGCATTTTAATGCTATTTTTGTAGAGATGGCGCAATCCAAGCAAAATAAATCATTGAGCTCCTTCATCAAGTGGGGTAATCCATAACACTTCACAATGACAGCGTATGGCGTGATTTTGCACATACATAAATACATATTTGATTCCTTGCCCCATTCTGCTGATACTGTTTTAACGAAAAGGGAAGTTCACCACTTCTATTTTCTCCCTCTCTCTCTCTCTCTCTCTTTCTCCCTCACACACACCCACCCATCCACACACAACAGTCTGTCTCTTGTTTTTTATTCTTCTTGTATATTGTACAAACTGGTACTCTAAAAAAGTCCATTCTGGACTATCAATGTTATACTTCAAGTGTATTGTACACGAAATGACAGGCGAGGGCCAAAAATTTTTTACACAATACATGAGACTGATTGACAGGTCACCACTTGGCAGATATTATTCTATTCTAAATTTGTATTTGTCTCAGTTTCACCCTAATCTTGTTTAAATTCATGTACAGGCCCTGTGCATGCGAAAGAGAAAATGCACTATGCTGCATGACTGCATACCACACACAAAAGATCCTCAAGTGCACTGAAAAAACAGAAATGTTCGTGTGCATTTTAATTTCGCATATTTCGCAAGAGCCAAGTTTTGTGAAATTAAAATGCACAGGAAAGTTCTTGTATACACTATAGGCCCCTATGCATTGAATGCTAGTAGCAATGTCCTGGTACATTAAAACTTCATGCTGAGACAAAGGCCGTCGGCTCCAATTACCGAAAATTTCATGCCATGAAAATATCTTGCTTTACAGTATTCTATTTTGAAGAAGCAGTGAAGGAACAGGGCATTTCCATTCTTGAGATCCAGTTTGGATACATTAGATGCCGCCATGTCAGGTAATTCCCCGGTATGCTTTCTGGTTGTAAGGAACAACCTGGGCTAAACAGGCATCCATACAATTTGAAGATGTTTGTTAACCTACCTAGATCACATGCAGTGTACACGTATCTTTTCTACTTTCATTCTTCATTGTATGATTTTTTTATTTTTTTTAACGATCGGGGGGTTTCACGATTACATCATTAACATTTATGTCAGCCTTCTCCATTTCTATGAATGGAAAATATACAAGTTATGGCACACATGGTGTACCTTGCAGTCAACTGTCTCACAAATTCACCTCATAATGACTTGATCGTCATCATCCTATTCCGTGATCCATGATTACTGCATAATCTTGATAGGCATACTATGCACTGTTAAAAGAAAGGCCAAAATTACAATCCCCTGACATTTGAATAACAATGGGGGAACAGTCATAGGGTATACCAGCGTCTACATCTTTCCCTGTGTGCCCAACTCAAAAAATGCAATCATTTGGGTTGATACAAGGTGTATGTATTGTACGAGTATGATTTGTAGCTATATAATCACAGAACGTCTCATCCACATAAATGCTGAGGCCATAACAAAAATTTAGGTCAGGGGGAACATCTGCATACTTTAGTATGTATACATACAACTGTAACTATTAATGTAGACAGTATATTTGTATGCAATATTGGGCAAAATGAGAAGAAAAATTAAGAACTCAATTCTGATTGGCCAAATATGGCCAAGTTGTGCTGATCATGAAGTTTATACTGTAGTCACTGCCAAATCTCTAGCCACACAGACCTTTAACTTTGATATTTATAAGTAACTAGCAGCACCCGTGGAAATCCACGGGTCTGAGGGGTTTAATTTTTTTTCTCATAATACGATTTTGCACATTTTTATTGAAGAAATAAAAAGAAAAGTCTTCTCATTCTTTCGTTAATTGTGCTGTCTTCTAAATGACCACCCTTCCCAGAAATTTTATAATACATTTTTGTAGTATATGCCAGGCGATCCGGTCCATTGGTAGGGATCATTCCCGCCACTACTTGCTTTTATTATAGAACTTGAGTTTCAAGAGGATATTTGCACCCGTTGAAGTCCAACAGTTGTCTTGTTGCCCCTCACCCCTCCCCCCCCCCCTCACGCACACACACATTTCTACCTCCGCAGGGCAAAAAACAAAAACATTCAGGAAAAATTACCAAAAACGCAAATGAGATTCCCCGAAAGTTCTGCCCACGGGTTGTTCCCGTCGAAACGGGAAGATATTAACACTATGACTTTGATTACCCCCTGCTCTTGCATCCACGCGGGCACCCGCGGGAATCCACGGCTGGTCTCAAGGCCTCGGTTTGTTTTGTGGGTTTTTTTTTTTCATGTTTCTTTTCCCCACGTTATGAGAGAAAAATAAGATATTTTCGTCTTCATAATTTTGCTCCCTCCTTTTTGTTTTTAATCACCAAAACTTGGCTTGATATATCATATTAATATGTGACCCTGCACCTCAAAACAAACAAAAAGTCGCCAGACATGAATTTTTAGTTAAGACCATATTCTGAAAGAGCAGACTTTAAGCTTTAAAATGATGTATAACTCAAATCAAATGGACTCTACTAACCTATCTAAATATTGGAAAGAAAGCACAAACTCAGGAAAAGTGTGAACTGGGTAAAGAGGCTCTGAAGTACAGTGTCTATTCAAGCACTTAATCTTTACCAAACCGTGCTGGCTGTGCGATGAATGGGACAAAAAACAGGAAGTTAACCACCAGAGTAATAACAATGAAGGGATTATCAGATTAAACTGAAATTGAGCGTGCCTCATTAACACATTCTGTCCATAATTAATGCCAACTTTCAATGCAGTAGCATTATCCTTTCAAAAGTTATTAGAGTTGAAAGTGAAGAGTGTGGACAAGGATTTTCAGAAATGAAAAGGAATTCTAAAGACACACCTAATCACACTATTCTACCAAAAAATGTTCAAGATAAACTGCTAAAAAAACACACTTTCCTGCCCGTTTTATGATACCAAATTTTAGTATAATGTAAAAGAAGACCCGCTCTTTCAGAAAATATGAAAAAGTCAAGTTCGGCTAGGTTGACCCATTTCACTTATTTTCAGTCCTCACGCAAAATGAGTGTGTGCGACTTTATGTTCGTTTTGAGGTGCACGGTCACATATAGAACTACATCTGCTTCAGATTGTACATTATCATAATTAATATTAGGCCTACAATTATTGCTCCTATTATTGTTATTATTATATCATTATTATCATTATCCTTATTATTATCATTATTATTATTATTATCATTATTATTATTATCATTGTTATTATTTGGGGAGGGGGAGATCATAGTCATCAGGTTTAATAGGCACCCGTGTGAGTAGGTTCTCACGACCTCGTATTTTTTTTCTTTAATATTTTTCCCATGTTATGGAAGAAAGAAGAATATATATATCACTGCATTCGTCTTCATTTGCTCCCTCTTTTTTTTGTCACCAAAACTTGGTTTGATAGACCATAGAACCACACATTCTATTTCCACTTGCAATTTTAAAAATAGGCGGTCGGCAAAGCGAGGTTTTCCTCTACGTCCGCTCATCTTATGAATATGTATGATTACAGCAGCTCTGCAGTAAACGAATGGACACAGCTGCGCGTGTAATCTGATATGTAAGGGTACGATCGGCAAATATATTTAGCCGCGTCCTAAACAGTCTGCGTACAGTGACACCGGACTTGAGAGCAAACGGCGAGCAAACTAAATGACGTACCTGAGCTGCATATAGTATTCTGCAGTTGTGCAAAATACAACTACATAACCAACGTTCGTTGTTTTCATTTGGGGACGCCAATAATGGCGAACTGTACGTAAATGCCCTTGTAGTCCATATCACGCACACACAGATTCGTGTAACCATCGTCAATACATTCAGTACACGTAACAGGCGGAGGCAAAGGTACATCACAGAACTATATACACACAGTGTAGAGTGTGTATAGAGTTCTGCGAGGTACATTGTGTGTGTGCGTGCGCGTCCGCCGGAAGATGTCAGAGATTTCGCTGCACCATCATCTTTAGTATCCCCCAGTGTCTCTGCAAGCTAAAAGATGGAAGATCGAGAAAGCAGGAGGCCAGCGCAGGTTCCGTGAATATTGAAACGTTCGGCTCTTTCGTCACGCACAAAAATGCATTATGCATGTGGCTAATTAATTTTTCTTTTTCGTCCTCGACGTCGACACGGAGGCGGAGAGGGGACGAAACCCGCGCCATTCGATGTAGGATACTCTCCTGCGGCCGACGGCACCGGTCGCAACTGCCCGGAGCCGACGGCTCGGGAGGAGATAGAGAAACCAGCAACGCCGAAATAAAACAGGAAATACATAAGGCCGCGACAACAACAACAACTTCGAGTATTATAGTATAGGAAACCTAATTTCCTGCTGACACCCACACAAACTGTTGATATTTAATCTAAAATGGACACATGTCCATAAGAAATGGGTGAAATAACACTGAGATAACATGATTTCAATTGGGTAACTACAAAAATGAGAAATATTAGCCAAACAGGAATGGCGATAACACTGCAATGAGCCTGATAACATATTCTTTCATGGTTGCTACGTAATGTCTTATGATTAGGTACAAATTGGGCCATAGCAGTATCCATCGCTCTTCTGTGCAAGAGTGAATCACATGCAGCTTGTTGGGAAATATTATAAAATGGGTTCAAGAATGTAGCCAATAGGAAGTGCTGTAATGAGTCACGTGTGCTTTGGTTACTCAGTCCCATTGCACTGTGTGTTAAATCCTATCGCCGATCGTCTGTGCGCGCGGCGGCTCCTTTGAATTGCATGCATACGCGCTGTCAATCCTGTAAACAACTTCTAGTTCGGACTGCCGGCCGGCCGGCCTTTCTTCCCTTGTGCATAACATGTGTGGCGTACGTATCATATGCACAGTGTACAGTAGACCAAGCGTTGTGGGACCGGACGCGTACATGGAGTCACTTTGAAGGGCAAATGCAATGATTTAGCAGGTTAATTCTTATGCCGTTTTCAGAGTATGTTGTCTAGAAGGCCTACATGAGGAGTCTATATCAAGTCTTTAAGATAAAGGGTGCATATTCTATGTAAAATAAGTAAGTTTTCATGCGGGAATTTAAGTGTCCGAAACCCAACCCCCCATCATACTTATATGTGCGGGATTTCCGAGTGCGACGTGCGTAAATGTTTGGGACGAACATCTTCGGACGTCTTGACCCACAAAGGTATGTTAAAAATGCTGAAAAATGCTGTTAGTTTTTGAATTTTCGACCCATTTTATAAAACAAATGATGCACAGGATTATTTCGTGGCGTTAGTGTAGGCGTATAGTGCACTCGAGGGTATTTACAATTGTGAAACATGCACGAGGCGAAGCCGAGTGCATGTTGCACTACATTGTAAATACCCGAGAGTGAGCTATTCTATCCTGTGCATCATTTGTATACTACTGCTAGGGCATGATCAATTATCACAAATTATTATACCTACCCACTAATGAATGCAGAGGGCGCTTATAATGGAATCGATGTTAGGGACTCTGATCTACATCATTTTTAACTTTTGATCTAAAAATACTCCAAAACAACTCATTATCCTGGCAATCATGACAAGTTTCTTGGTAGACCCATTCGATATATTGCAAGCAAATTCCAAACAGTGGAAGATGAATTAGAGCCCTTCTGAGTACTACAATGTCTAGTTTTACCTTTAAAGGGGAAGGCTAGTAACTGATCAGTGGGAATCAGTGGAAATGCTGGGAGATGATTGTTCCAATCCTTATGGGATTCATTCAAGAGTTCATTGTATATCTATTGTTGTGTGAAAATGATTTGCTTCAGAATGGTCTCATATTCAAGTAATGTGCAGTTTAATGCTTCCAGGTTAGCGTCCCTGGTCAGTGACGGAGCATCAATCTGCACATTACTTGAATATGAGACCATTCTGAAGCAAATCATTTTCACACAATAGATATACAATGAACTCTTGAATGAATCCCATAAGGATTGGAACAATCATCTCCCAGCATTTCCACTGATTCCCACTGATCAGTTACTAGCCTTCCCCTTTAAGGACTTTTCCCGTAAAATAAAGACATATAGACAACAGTGTATATACTTGGTCCTTGATGAGTTTATCAGAGTGGACAGGGCAATGCAGTCAGGGAAATGGAGGGGGAAGGGATCGCATGAGGAACTGGACATGCAGAAAGTGTTCCAAGACGGGCTGTTTCCCCACAAAATTTCTGCCGTGTGGGGCTGAACTCTCTCTACCTCCTCAAAGTAAGTGAACAGTGTTTGACCCTTCATGTGTTTTGAGTGCCAAGTGGCACAATAAACCCCACAGCATTTTACACACTGTACAAAGTCCCTGGCACAGAAGGAGTTAAATATGGAATGCTTGAAGTTTCAAAGTGTGATGTCACTGAAGTGAGATGATGTCATGATGACATCACCTCCCAAAACTCCCAAAGGTCTGTACAGAACAAAAAATACCCCCAAAAAGTTTTTAGCGTAGTCCATTATTGACCAGCTACAAATGTACAATACTAGTACAAACCCATCTCCTCAAAAAGTCATTATTATTGGTACAACATCATCATAATGATCTGATATGAAAGCTAACTAATATTCATACTGATGTTGGCTCAAACTGTGATTTTGTTTCATTACAACAGATAAGATATTTGGTGAAGATTTGTGTACTGGTAATACAGACTTGTGATGTGATAACATAATCAGCTCATCTAATCTGTGCAAGTGGGTCTGAGCCAATAACACTGTTCTTTGATAGAAGACCAAAGATTTCGCAGCAATGTTTGATTCAACGATGGCATTTGGCAGCGAAAGAACAAGTCTAGGTCAAATTTCAGCTGAAAGTGCAATTAAGAGCAATAAGAATTTATTTTTAACTTTGGACTCTCCTTCCTCTTTCATTTGTATCACCATGGAAGGCTTAAGATGACATTATACACCCTTTACCATGCCACAATTAGAGCTGCATAATTGATTAGAAAGTTGTGGTTAATATCTCATCATGGGCCAGTCTTTTTACAGATATAAATAGTTGATTCTTTGTTTATGTGGTTTTTCTCTTTATTTTTTACTTGAATCGCAGATAAGGACTATCACCATTTAAGATCTCTGACACACACTCTGTGAAAGTACACTTACATATGGGCTTTTTTTGTGTGTGTTTTTTTTTTCATCTTGCATGGATTGGAGTAAACAAACCTAGCACTGTTCAAAATAAAAGCATGGTGTTATTACTGGAGATGAAATCGGTCGGAAGTAACTGCTGATACTTACAAACATTGTCGATATGGTCCTGTTCTGTGCCATATAAATCCCACAAATAGCATAGGCAAAGTTTGTGACAAGTACATGTAGGTGCTGACATGATGATTTGTGTCTGCACTTGTTTAGATTACATGCTATAAACAATAGAACTGCTTTGTTTCAGTTCTCTAATAATGGCACTGTCATCATTTTGCTTGTTTGATTGTAATACACATACCTTTACAGTCAGTTTGATGTCGTCATGTTATTTTATTCAAAAGCTGCACCAAGAATTTTATCAATCACATCGGTTCTTTTCTTTTCTGTCTTTCCACTTCATCTCTGAATCAAGTTCCATACAATTCTCACTGTAGATGAATATTGAAGGGTAGTAAATATTTTCCTTTGCAATAAAACAAAATATATTTTTTTTTGAGATAGAGGAACTTCCCCTGGTTTTCCACAAATAGCACCGTAAGTGTGTCAGGAACATCACACATGATTTATGATTGTTATGTATTGTGAAAGACAGGTAAAATTTAAAGCGCCTAAACTGATATCAATGCCGGGTGACAATCCAAATTAACTCATCAAGTCCTAAAACAACATTTCTGTGGTTTGGTTATGATGCACTGTGCCTTTTTTATCATAATTGTTATAATTCATTGTTTACTGTTAAACCAGAAATTTTTGCATGCATAACACTTAAATGGCACAATTTTGCAAGGAGCAAAGATTCGCAAAAGTAAAATGCAAACACAAGTTTTTGTTTCCTAAATACACTGAATGCCAGTACAGAAGAAATTCTATTGCAATGAAGTAAAGAAAAAAAAAATCATTATCTGTATATCTTTGTATACTTAGTTGGTTCAGCTTTAACGAAATTTCGATAATTAAAACAAAAGAAAACTGTTGGTCACAAGGATTTTGTTGTATAATGGGAGTCACCTGTAGTACAGTTTTCGTTTCTCTATGACACTGGATTTTTTTCTAGATGTTTCACTAATTTGTTGTCAGTCAGTCCATCTTTAGAATCTTTCCCCAATTTGATAATGACAAGATGATGATTTCTGTAGTGTGGCAGAATTCACAGGGATTCGATGGGTAAAGGGTGCATCTTTGATGTTTGTATAATACATGCATTATCTACACTTGTAAGTGATTATAAATCATATACAAAAATGTAGATTGACTTTGTGTGTACCACAGGACCTCGTCAAAGCAAGCACTTCATACCAACCAGAAGTGCATCTGCTCCCTTATGAAAACACTAACTGCCAAAGCCAGTTTCGGTTCATGCAAACTCTGCGGTGCTACAGTACGTGTACGTGGCCACTTAAGGGCATCATAGATTGTTTGTTGTTGCTGTTGTTATTGTTCCTGCTGCTGCTGCTACTGCTTCTGCAGCTGTTTTAGGTCGTTCATTTTTGGCTAAATTCTGTACATTGCATGCAAAGCTATTGTTTTGCAAGTACAGTAGTGGCAATTAGACAGTTTCCTAAACTCCATGAAGCAACAATACTTCCCACTGTCGTACCTGTTCATATTTACAAAGTATTCAATCTCTGACATCACTCATACTAAGGCTAATAAAGCGCATTCTTAAACTCTACAGGGATGGCTTTATTCTAATGGCATAGCCACCAGAGAAAAACCTTAAGAATGCTACATGAATAGGGAGATGTAAGAATTGGGCTGAAAATCAGATTCACACAGGAAACAAACATATTCAGGTACTAAATGTACTTCCAATGTGCTTGATAGGGTAAGTAGGCACAGTTTGGGTGGTTCAAACGTTTTTCGCTCGCAATGAAGGGATCCCACATTTGGTTGCACTCACTGTCCACTGGCAAGTTTGTTTGTTTTTTTCCCTTGGCAAGCATGGATGTACTATTGTGGCAAACTATCCTGTTATCTAATAGAATTACAAACAATTTAATCATTCAAAACAGAGCTTAGAGCAGATTTTGGCAGAGTTTGTTTTTTTATGACTGAGAGAAATTATCAAAACCATTTATTCTTTCTTGGATGTGGGTGTAGTCCTAACGGACCTACTCATTCTCAGTATTTCAGTATTAAAGCATGTTTGTACCATCCTCAAGAGAATGCAGAATTATCTGTTGGGAATGTGTAAATACACTGTCGTACATATAGAGAAAGTGAAAGTTATATTGAAAGTAAGTGTGCTATATCGTGAGTGTAGCATATAAATATTGGCAGCAAATGCATATAATATGTGGATGACGCTGACCAAAACTCCTCACTCTTTCTTTCGACCAGTGACTTCAACTTGACCACTGCATTAAATGCTAGATATCATATAAAATGTGACTAATCATTATGATACCCCAATGAAGTCTCACACCCTACAGCCTAGGAATTAATACGAGTCAAAATCATAACATTCATGCAGTCTCACACAATCCAAAGTGAGACATCTTCATTACATCTTGTCCACACTCTGAACAACGAGGAATGTCTCGAAATGGCATTGAATTTCTACAGATTTTTTTTTGTGAAGCAAGTTTCAATTTTCTTCGAACTGACCTACAAGTTTTGTTTTTGAGCGACTGCACTCTTCGACATCTGACCACATCTATGTACGTCAGAGCTGATTTTTCTCAAAACTGTGTTTAATCTGGTTGCCAGTTTCCTTCCTGTTTTAACTTTTAGGTTTTAAGAAAGACAAATGTCATCAGAGAGCTTAGAATTCCCCCAAAAAAATAAATGAATAAAAATTATGAGATATCACAATCAGGAAATTAATGTACGTAACCAGTAGCACGCGACAAAATGGGAATTTACTGAAATACTAAAATGAGATTATTAGTTCTGGTTCCTTTCAAGGAAGGAAGTCCCTGCAGTATGTTTACTGTTACAGGGGTCTACACTAAAATACTTGGTGGAGCTATCACAGTGTACAAAGATCAAGTCTTCACTTCCCACGGTACACTTGCATTCTGCACATGGTGCGAGCGTGCTGTGTGCTTCAGGCCATAATCACGGTTACCCATGGTCACTGGCAATTTCCTGCCTTTAACGAACCGGTACATAAACTACCATAATCTCTTCTTTTTTCTTTTTTTTTATAACAGTTGTCGTATAACCATCTACCTAAATTTTGTAACCATGCTAACCAAAAGATATTCACATTACATTATAAATTCAAAATATTTGCACAAGCTGAGGTTCACAATGAATTCTTTGTTTAGGCATCAAGGGTGGTATTCTGAAATCATTCCTAGGAAGAAATTTCTTCCTAAGTCAGGATTTCTTCCTAAGTGGTATTCTGAAAATCTTCCTAAGTTTCTTCCTAAGTAGACTTAGGAAGGGGTTGGGAATATGCAAATTTCTGATATAGGAAGAAGTTGTTACAAGTATTCTAGAATGCACTTAGGAAAGAATTTTAGGAAAATATTTAGGAAAGCTCCACCCCTGTCCTAAGTATGTTGTTAAGAATAGCAAACTGCAAGCATCGTGATAGGCGCGCTTGTCAGTCATTGCGCGCACATGTACTTTGATGCGCGAAATGAGTGTGAGAAAGGGGACATGCCGCGCACTCGTGTATTTGACCCTACGTCATAGTAATATGCGATTGTCATTGGTTAGTTCCTTATCATACGGCATTTCGTATTGGCTTAGAAAAGGACGTGGGTGGGGATAAGGATGGCCTAATTTGCATTAAGAAGTGCCTAGGAAGAAATTTCAGAATACCAATTTTGTCTTTCCTAGGCACTTCCTAAGTTTCTGACTTAGGAAGAAACTTAGGAAGAAACTTAGGAAGATTTTCAGAATACCACCCCAAGAGTATGGGATAATAGTTTGTTTATAAAATTTATAGAATCTGGTAGCACATACACCTGTACACAAAGAAACCCAACACAATTTTTATATATTCTAAGACATACTTGAGTATCATAACCTTAGAAAATTAGAACCGGGAGTAGTTACAGGGGAGAAAACATGAACTTTATCTAAATCACCCAACAATATTGTGTAAACAAACAGCTAGCACACAGCACAAGAAGAGAAATACATGCACATATTCAATATGTTCAATGAGAGGATAAAGGGAGAAAATAGAGATCAGGGGGGTGTTTCATAAAGCTGTTCTTGAAGTTACGAACGACTTAAGAACGACTGGTGATCAGTTCTCGTGCTGAATTATTGAAATTCTGGTAAGTATAGCACATCAGAACTGATCACCAGTCGTTCTTAAGTCATTCCTAAAGAACAGCTTTATGAAACACCTCCCATGACACTTTTGGAATGCTTTAAATACCATTCTAATCAGCATATCAAGCACACTTTTTTGAAGATTGGAAGACCCTTAAAACAGGAAGGCAGTAACAGATATTTCGTGTCTGGCACTAGAAAAAAAAAACAACAACAATAACAGTCTCCATCTACATAAGATTATCCTAACACATATTCTGGCAGAAAAGAAAACCAACAAAATTGAGTGCTCTGGAGTGTATCAGGTGGTAAGACATCATCTGAATTTGAGAAGCCTAATAAATATGGCAAGTCGTTTTGTCCGTTCCTGATGAGATTCTAAGCACGGCATAGTTTACTCACAATGGACAGCCATTATTCATTGTATTATACCAACACTCTATTAATAACACTGAATTAACTCTTAGGCAAAACAAAGATGTGTCCTTTAGTTGTACAGTCAAACCCCATCTACAAAATGTATAGCAGCCACCCAAGTGAGATGAAAAATGTGGCTGACATTTTAGACAGGTGGCCACTCATAGACAGGTTTGACTATGATTGCAGAATTGTGTCACGAATACCAACAAATTATCGTGCTTAAAATGAACTGGCCAGAATTTAAACATGTAGCTCGTGGTTAAAACATCGAATAACAAATACAATGGTAATCAATAACTCACTGATCAGCTATGTGAAGTTCCTCATATGAACATGCAGAGGTACAAATTCCGATGAACAATTCCCAATATCTTCTATGCGGTACAGGACAGGGTATTCCAAACAAATTGCTCAGTTATACTGTGATGTGTATTGTGGTTTTCGCTGTCCTGAGGAATATTACTCACAGCTGTATTCACTTTCAAAGTATCCTTCCCTTTCTCATTCACATCAGCTGCAAAACGGAGAATACTAGTACCAGACGTTACTCCCCCGAAAGGTAATTATCGCCCACTGTCAAGAATTCACAACCCCCGCCGATCCCTGCAAAGGAACGTCTGACAAGAGCAGCCCAGCTGTACTGCTGTCTGGCACACCACATCACAGAACGTAACATAACACGCAAGCTGTTGTTGTTTTGTTGTTGTTTTTGTATTTGAATTCACAACCCCCGCCGATCCCTGCAAAGGAACGTCTGACAAGAGCAGCCCAGCTGTACTGCTGTCTGGCACACCACATCACAGAACGTAACATAACACGCAAGCTGTTGTTGTTTTGTTGTTGTTTTTGTATTTGAAGCACTTGGCCGGGGACTTGCCTCACATCAAGGCTGGACCACGTTGTATGTGTACTTCACATTTTCCTCATAAAAGCTTCTTTTTTTTTCAACCAGATACGCAGTAGAAGCGTAACAGACTTTCAGAGTAAACACATTAAAGGACAAGTTCACCTTCATAAACATAAGGATTGAGAGAATGCAGCAATATTAGTATAACACATCAGTGAAAGTTTGAGGAAAATTGTACAATCGATGCAAAAGTTAAGAATTTTTAAAAATTTTGTGTTGGAACCGCTGGATGAGGAGACTACTACAGCTTGTGAGTCATATGCGTACAACAGTATAAAGAAAATGTAAAGAAAATTCAACATATTTTCACTTTTTTCGCACAATAAAAGAGCACTTGACTTGCCTCTTCCTAAAGGCAGGGGGAATTATATTACCCATAACATTTGTCGGTAACGAGTCGGGGGAATGTGTACTTTTTTCAAAACATGACATTTTGTGAAATTCTCTTTATATTTTCCTTATATGGTTGTACGCATGTGACATCTAAGTTATTCACAGACTACAGTAGTCTTCTCATCCAGCGGTTACTGCACAAAAACTTCAAAAATTCATAACTTTTGAACGGATTGTCCGATTTTCCTCAAACTTTCAATGATGTGATCTACTGATATTGCTACATTCTCTCAATCCTTATGTTTATGAAGGTGAACTTGTCCTTTAAGAAAGGTGTCCTGCGTGCAAGGAAAGTAGAGTGCAACATTTATCCTAAGTTGTGTGGACAAGCAAGAATCAAAATAATTTCACGAGATTGTAGGTTCCTACTGTGGACGTATAGGCACCACATGCACAAATAATTTAAAAACAGCGACAGCAACAGCAACATGATATTCGACATGCACTAGATATGGGGCTGTTATATTCTATTCAGTATGCAACAGCTGATAAGTCAACAGATATAATTTGTTGATCGTAGAAAGAAAAACAAACCATAAGGCTGTGGAGCATTCAAACCCCACATACTGTAAACGATGACTGGGAGAAAGACCAAACAAGTTCTTGACTTGTACAAATGAAATATGATACTTCTATACGGGAAGGAAATGGAAGAAAGTGGAATGCAGAACTCTTTGGTGTCATAATTATGTTTTTGCGATGTGTGTGTGTGTGGTGGTTTGTTCTTTTTATTGCTTTGGGCCTTGTGGGAAAAGCGCACTATAAATAATAGTAATAATGATAATAATAATAATTGTTGTTGTTGTTGTTGTTTCTTTTTCTTTTATATTAAAATGGAAGATGATGAGTTATTGGAACAGCTCCAAGTTGCATTCTCAGTTGTAATTTACACGTATCACCCTGACAAACATGCTTCAAAACTTAAACATGCTGTTTATTCATATATGAAAGCATGGCAGATACACTGCACCATAGTGTAAAAACAGAAATTTTTGCATGCATGAGATTTCTGTGAATTTCGCCAGGAACAAAGATTTGGGCAATTAAAATGTACATGAAAGTTATTGTCTATAATATGTATTGAATGACAATGGCAATTTGCCAAAGTTTCATGTTGCAAATACTTCTGGTTTTACAGTGTGAATTTTAAATTTGTCCCAGTGTATTTCCTTCTGACCAACCTGACGGTAGTGAAAGGAATGAATGATCAAATGAACGCATAGTTTCAAAAAAAGGTGAGTCTCACTGACCAACTTGTAATTAGTGTCAATTGAATTAGGAATGAATGGCCAAGTGATTATTTAGTGTTGCACTTTGGCAATCTCTTAGTCCAACTACACTGTACGCAACTTGAATTTTAATACCCTGGCTGGCAAACAAACTATTAAATTCAAGTCATGCTGGAGGAAAATTCTGATATCTGTAAGCGTATCTGTATCCGGTATTTATAACTTTTAAAAGCCATGATATAAATGACAGCATTATATGTATTTAAGCATTGAAATCAAGCACAGGGTACCGTAATTAAAACAAAGAATGCTCTGAGAAGGAGGCTAGCCAGAAGGCTGCATGTGCACGGAGCGTCAGCAGTCGACACCATCAGGAAAAGGGCAATTGAGAATTGTAGAGGGCACTAGACTTAAAGCACTTCAGGGGGAAGTAACACTGTATTCCATGACAACCATTCCAATTTTAGCTCCTGAGATCAATCCACAGTACAAAATAATCGCACATGTATATGACACAGAATATTACGAGAAACTGGATTTCTCATCTATACCAAAATTCATTTTGATTAAGGGCATTAATTTTACTGTAGTATACTTAACAAAAACATAACCAAAACAAAGTTTCCAAAACTTTTTTACAGTGTAAGGGATACAGAGGACAGCCAGAGTAGATACGTGTGTAGATCTACGTGAACTGAACTGAATTGGCTTATAAGATTCTTCTATAAGAGTCCCAGCAGCATTTACAATGTACAAAGACTTAGAAGGGAGACTACAAGGGAAGGTCTGAAAGACAAGATAATTTGACTGCCTGAAAGTTTATACCAAAGTCTGCTTGAATTTGATGAAATATCGTCTCTTTAATGGTATAATCTGGGCATTTATGATGTAAGACTTGACTTCCAAATAGAGGGAGAAAATTGTACACTGTATCTGCAATGCCAAAACCCAGAATTATCCCAGTAATGCTAACTAGTGTGATAAATGCTTTCATATAGTATTAACAGAAAAAAGGTGAAATGCACAATATTTTCTAACATTTGTCATGTCATACCTGCATTATTATGTCTGAAAATCTACAATACGGATTGGGCTTCTTCATCAATAATCTCTACGAACACAACAATGACCGAGACAATCTGGATTTATGGGATATACAGTGTACAATGATCATTAGCGCTTCATTCATTATCAGACTTCTTCGTTATATAAATGTTCATCACTTTAAGCAAGCAGCCTTCATCCTGCTAGTTTCTGCTTACACAGTGTACATTTACCAGTATGTGTACACACTTAGTATTTTCCTAAAATGCATGTTGACAGCTTTTACACATAAGTACTACAAACAGATTGAAGTGTTGCTTTCCAAAGAAACAATTCATAACTTAGTGCAAGTGTCAGCAAAAGACTTTAGAAGTGTAGGGTAGAAAATAACCCCCTAAATGGGAAAAAAAATTTCATATATACACAGGCAGACCCGCTATAAACCTTTCTGACTGAATAGGAGTGACTTGGCTCAAAAGTAGGAAAGAAAGAGCAGTTGTAATAGGAGTGTGTAGTCAAATCACCAAGAAAAATAGGAAATTCCTATTACAACAGGAGGGAATGGTCGAAATTCATATTTTCTCCTCCAAATTTAGAATGGTTGAGAGGTCTGCACAAACAATCTCTCTGCTTTAGCAGATACGCGCACACTCAGGCCACTTTGGTACAGTAGTTTGCGCAAACACTAGCCAGCACCGCAAATAAATCCTGCCTACTCATACGATACGTAGTGTACAACACAACGTATGAATATAAAAGCATGAAGACAAAGATAAACTTTATTGGTGAAAAACTGAGCAAAGAAAATGGGACTCCATCAGGATTCGAACCCGAGACCTCTGGATTGCTAGAACGGTGCTCTATGCTCTATCGACTGAGTTATAGAAAGCCCTAGTACAGTGTTCATCCTAGAAACCTTTAATTCTCAATGCTCAAGTGGTCAAAAGTTATTGTAGTGTGTGTTGTATGTGTGACACACACACACACACACACACACACACACACACACACAAACATTAAAGGACAAGTTCACCTTCATAAACATAAGGATTGAGAGAATGTAGCAATACAGTGAAACCCCATTATAACGAGTTCGGTTATAACGAGGAACCGCTTATAACGAGGTGATCGCGTCGGTCCCGTTTTCCTTTGCGTGTAAACCTATGGAAAAACGAATCGGTTATAACGAGTTCGGTTATAACGAGATTCCGGTTATAACGAGGACATTTTCGGCGCATCATGATAAAGAAAATTATAAGAAATTTGATCGGATATAACGAGGTACCATTTTTTGACTTGCCGCTTTTCAAACACGCGACAAACGAAACATTGAAAATCGAATTCACGCTATCCATGTCTTTTTCCCGTTTTGCAGAGAACAGTTCCTTCCATGTTTTCTTCTAAACCACGCAATAAGACACATTAATACCATCCGATGTTCCTATAAGTTATTAAACATGATCATTCGATTTTCTTTTTCGCGAGATCACACGCGTGCGTATGTTATAGGTCAGACCACAGCCCAACAAGGGAAAAAAGATAACGCACTCAAAAACTTTTCATGTAGCGACACTCGTGGCAAATATGGAAATTGGAATGCGTGTGCAACTCAACATTATATCCTTTCCATTTGTAGTCCCGACTTCCTGTTCTTTTGCTGGTGCTGGTTAGCAAATATGAGTGTATGATTATAGCCGAAATAATTAATGAAATCGTGATCTCGCCGGGTGACAGTAGCGTAAAAATAGTTGAATAACGCAATCCTGTCGCAAATTTTTAAAGAACGGATGTACAAAATGCGAAGGGATTTTCGGAAGAAGATAAAGAACGCATCTTTAATCCCTTCGGGCGCAACGATAATACATTGTATGAGATTACAGCCGAAATGATTCATGAAATCATTGCATTCCCGCTGGGCACCAACAGCGTAAAAGACCCTCGCAAGTTACGGTAAACAACGCACGTATGTTACTCTGAAATCATCGCGATCTCGCCGGATGACAGCGTAAAAATAGTTGAAGAACGCATGTTAAGCTACTTTAATCGGTGTTCAGAAGAAGCAGCAAACGCATTTAACAATTTGAATAGATCTGGGTTTGTTCATAATCATAATTTTAACAACGCATTTCACAATGAAGATTTTTCTTTCTTTAAGAATGGTCTACAAGGAACAGATCTGCGTAAAAAGGATCACAACCTTCTAACTTCAATCCTGTCGCATATTTTTGAAGAACGGATGTACAAAAAGCGAAGAGATTTTCGAAAGAAAATGAACAACGCATCTTCAATCCCTTCGGGGGCAACGAACTTACATTGTATAAGATTACAGCCAAAATGATTCACAAAATCATTGCATTCCCGCTGTGCACCAACAGCGTAAAAATACCTCGCAAGTTATGGTAAACGACGCATGTATGCTACTCTGAAATCATCGCAATCTCGCAGGTTGACAGTAGCGTAAAAATAGTTGAATAACGCATGTTAAGCTACTTAATCGGTGTTCAAAAAAAGAAACAAACGCACTTAACAATTTGAATAAATCTGGGTTTGCTCATTATCACAATTTTAACAACGCATTTCACCATGAAGACTTTCTTTCTTTCAGAATGGTCTATGAGGGACAGATCTGCGTAAAAAGGATCACAACCTTCTAACTTCAATCCTGTCGCATATTTTTCAAGAACGGATGTACAAACCACGAAGAGATTTTCGGAAGAAAATAAACAACGCATTTTAATCCTTTCGGGCGCAACGATCATACATTGTATAAGATTACAGCCGAAATGATTCATGAAATTATCGCATTCCCGCTTGACACCAACAGCGTAAAAATACCTCGCAAGTTACGGTAAACAACGCATTTATGTTACTTCATTTGTGCTGGCGTTTAGAAAAACTTAACAAACGCATTTTTTACAATCTGATTATAATATAATATAGAAATAAAGATAATACAGGTATAAAATAATTTCCCTTTATTCTCTCGATAATAATGATCCATAATTGTGTAACAACGCAAAGGATGTTCTTAACTTTCATTGATGGGTATATTATGACGTCGTCCTTATGTTTTTCTTTGTTTCTGATGCGTACGGTTATAACGAGGAACCGGTTATAACGAGGTAATATCGCCGGTCCCACGGACCTCATTATAACGGGGTTTCACTGTATTAGTAGAACACATCATTGAAAGTTTGAGGAAAATCGGACAATCCGTTCAAAAGTTAGGCATTTTTGAGTTTTTGTGCAGTAACCGCTGGATGAGAAGACTACTGCAGTGTGTGAATAACTTAGATGTCACATGCGTACAACAATATAAGGAAAATATAAAGAGAATTTCACAAAATTTCATCTTATGAAAAAAGTTCACATTCCCCCGACTCGTTACTGACAAATGTTATGGGTAATATTATTCCCCCTGCCTTTAGAAAGAGCCAAGTCAAGTGCTCTTTTAGTGAAAAAAGTGAAAATATGTTGAATTTTCTTTATATTTTCTTTATACTGTTGTACGCATAATATGACTCACAAGCTGTAGTAGTCTCCTCATCCAGCGGTTCCAACACAAAAATTTTAAAAATTCATAACTTTTGCATCAATTGTCCAATTTTCCTCAAACTTTCACTTATGTGTTCTACTAACATTGTTGCATTCTCTCAATCCTTATGTTTATGAAGGTGAACTTGTCCTTTAACCTTACATAAACCCGAAGGATGTATAATCAACTTCTAAGGGAATAATTGCCGGGGATCACCAAAGCAGCTTTTGAATTAAACAAAATTGAAGAGAAATTGACCAGAAATGAATATAATCTATTAGTGTAAAATTGAGTAGAAAATGGGATTCCATCAGGATTCAAACCCAAGACCTCTGGATTGCAAGACCGGTGTTCTACTGACTGAGCTTTAGAAAGCCCTAGTACAGTGTTCATCCCAGAAACCCTTAATTCTCAATGCTCAAGTGAGCATCACACTTCCCGACAAGCTGCATATGATTCACTCTCATGCAGAACAATGATGGACATTACAGAATGGGTAGTGACAATCCCGTGATTTCATTGGCCGCACACTACCTCACAGTAGACAGCAACCGTAAACACTACTGCGCACTTGTAGCAAAGTTTTGCACACTAAAGCAAGCGTTCGCATACTTTAGTAGTAAGAGACGCCCAATGGCTAGAAAATCATGCATGCAGCTATTTTTGCCATGCATCCAGTAATTACTGGATGCATGGTTTTTAGGCTTTCGTCTCTAGAGATGGCAAGACAAAAGTAAATGCATGGACCATTAAATTTACCAACAGGTAACATGATCAAACAAGGCAAGTGCCATAATGTGTCTCACCCATAGGCGTACAAGAAATTGTACACGAATGGGATATAACAGCTAAAAAAAAAGAGATACAGAGAAAAAGAGATAAAAAAGGGTAAAAATTCATGGCAAAAAAAGAAACGTGCCATAAAAACTTAACATTGGGCCCTTAAAGTTCATTGACCCCCTGCTTGTGACCTTTGACCTTGTGGTGACCATCCACTCCCCAAGGGACATCCACCATCCAAGTTTGGTCACAAACGGACCTATGGATCAAAAGTTACAAAGTGTATGACCCACAATAGAAACGTGCCATAAAAACTTAACATTGGGCTCTAAAAGTTTGTTGACCCATGCTTGTGACCATTGACCTTGTGGTGATCATCCACTCCCCAAGGGACATCTACCATCCAAGCCTAGTCACAAATGGAGTTATGGATCAAAAGTTATGACCCATAATAGAAACATGCCATAAAAACTTAACATTGGGCTCTAAAAGTTTGTTGACCCCTGCTTGTGACCTTTGACCATGTGGTGATCATCCACTCCCCAAGGGACATCTACATGTACCATTCAAGTTTAGTCACAAACGGACCTATGGATCAAAAGTTATGGTCCATAATAGAAACGCGCCATAAAAACTTAACATTGGGCTCTAAAAGTTCGTTGACCCATGCTTGTGACCAACGGTCCCCAAGGGACATCCACCATCCAAGTTTGGTCACAAACGGACCTATGGATCAAAAGTTATGACCCACAATAGAAACGTGCCATAAAAACTTAACATTGGGCTCTAAAAGTTTGTTGACCCATGCTTGTGACCTTTGACCATGTGGTGATCATCCACTCCATCTACCATTCAAGTTTAGTCACAAACGGACCTATGGATCAAAAGTTATGGCCCATAATAGAAACACGCCATAAAAACTTAACATCGGGCTCTAAAAGTTTGTTGACCCATGCTTGTGACCATTGACCTTGTGGTGACCATCCACTCCCCAAGGGACATCTATCATCCAAGTTTGGTCACAAATGGAGTTATGGATCAAAAGTTATGACCCATAATAGAAACGTGCCATAACTTAAAACTTAACATTAGGCCCTAAAGTTCATTGACCCCTGACTGCGAGCTTTGACCTTGAGGTGACCTTCTAATACGGTAAAATGTGAAACTTTGTATGACCCCTCTTCCCTCGAAGTTTAATTGCAATTGAAGCCCAGAGTAAAGAGTTATTGAAATTTTTGTAGCGTTACAACGGACGGACGGACGACGGACAGACAGACGCCGCAGGCAATCCCTTAGTCTCCCCTCACCTCCGGTGGGCTGGACAAAAATGGATTTCTGGCAAGAAAATTTTCCCCATTCTATAACACAGATCATACACACAAGTACATACACTGTACATAACCTTTGACATCAAGCCAACTGGTTCACTATATATGCATGCATACACAAACTCGTACGAGTGTGTGCTGAGATGTCCATTCTTGACATACATTCTAGGGGGCATTTCATCAAGCGTAAATTGTCTGAAATTTTTTCTGACAATGCATTTTAAGTTACTGAAATCCTTGCATCTAATTGGCCAACAGCAAATTGTCTGAAAAAAAAAAATATTTCACAAAGCGCTAGATGAAATGGTTCATTGCCACTAGGTGTAATATCAGCACAGTACAGACTGTGTTACACTTGAATTTTATCATCGTGATCATGGGCCCTTGTTACTATCAAAACTACCTAGGTCTAGATCGGTAACCTGCAGTAAAAATTCTTCCTCCTATTGACCGATTCTGTGACGCGCTATGTGTATTTTTGGCATGGGCAGCGCCATTATTCGGTGTCTCAGCCAACCCCCCCCCTTCCCACTCCCCATCCCTCTCCCTACATTAGCACACGCGCAGAATGAAAAACTGCTTTAGCCAATGGGCGTCTCGTACGCATGAGTGCGCGAATGCTTGCTTAGTGCGAGAACCTTTGTTACAAGTGCGTGATAAACATGTTGCCCGGGGTGGGGGAGAGCAGGGGGGGTCGGCTGAGACACCCACTATGGCTGCGCCCAGTGCCATGAAATGTCTGCTGCCCTCAACGAACCCGAATCAGTCAATAAGTATAACTGCGACCAGCTCGAACGCGAGTTTACAATCTGTACAACTGCGACCAGCTCGAACGCGAGTTTACAATCTGTACAACTTTACAAAGGAGTGCCCTGGGGGTAATCTGGAAATTGTGCACTTTATGGCCCTATATTATCAGTACCTCATTCCCTGTGTGCCAAGGTGATATCCCATGAACCACAGCGCACTGAGCAGCTGGCGAGCTTCTCTTGCTATATGGAAAGCTGTTTGACAAGTGATAACATCACTACAGCCCTCCTCACCCTTCGATTTTGACACATCGAACACTGCGCGATATCGCGTCTTTTCTCTCTTACTTCCTTTAATACTGATAGTCTTCAGTAATTCAATCATATTCATGAGAGAACAATGTTAATTTATGCCTAGGCCTACAGTGACTAACTAAGCGTAATTTATCTTTGATAGATCTAATTAGACCTAAATTTAAGTGACAACAATGTTGAACAATTCAAGAAATGAAGAATAGCTAGTATTACCATACCGTACCTGCCTAAATTATAATACAACTTAGATCCTAAATATTCTAAGTCTGCCAAAGCACACTGAATTTTGATAGACCTACTAGACTACGGTAGAGTTAAACCAGCATGTGATCTGATTGTAATATTTTAGGTCTAATTTCTAGAATAGACAGCAATAACACTATGATCATCGGCATCGCAGCAGTGCGGGGCAGTGGCCAGTGCAGTGCCGCACAGTGCCGTGCATGCAGTGTACTGGGTGCACACTCCGCTCAGCTCCGCCAGCCTGTCTCCGTTACTTCCTATTCGAGGCCAAGGCAAGGGTGTCTGATTTATATGCATAGCGAAACAGACAGACAGGTTCACAGAATCTACAGTAACCCAGCACTTTGACTCTCACAGACGATAAAAAGACATTCTTACCATGCAGATTATAATGTCACTTTCTTCCTGTGTAGTTACAGAGCTTCGCTGGTGTATGACGTTTTGTAAAAAGACAGGGTCTCCTCCTTTTAATTCTTGTTTACCGACACTAGTGTCAAATGTCAACAGCAGGCTAGGCCGCCGGCTAGTGGTGGTACACACTTGTGCATATCATATGCAGAGCGCGCGAGCGAGCAAGGTAAGGTAGCAGGAGGAAAATCGAAAATGAAGTAAGCGACAAGAAAAGCTCTGCGCTACAGTACACTGCACACACGTACGTCACACGAAACACATGCAGATATACGGTGTCTTCAAACACACAAGTCACTCTCAAAATTATATACAGGGGCCCGTTGCATAAAACTTATCGTTGAATTTCAATGGTAACAACCGTCAAAATTAGGCATCACAGCCAATCAGCATCAAGGATTCTAAAATTTACCGCTACCTTGAAGACTTACCGCTAGAAAGGAGCGGTAAGTCCAGCGGTAAGGGTTTTATGCAACAGGGCCCAGGACTCCAGTTAATACAGAGCTGTATCAGTGAGAGCTTACTATACTCATCTAGTACAAGTATCGAGTATACCGGTACTCGGTATGTACTATGGATGACACGATTCGTTATTATGATTTCTTCTTATATATTGCGATATGCATGCAATGATGAATAAGAATGGTTTTACAATATCACCCATCCTTGTAAAACCAGGGGTTGTACGAAGTCATCACATAAAAGTCTTGACATTTCAGAATAGATAAAATAGATTCTGGATTTTTGGCGTATACCGTATATTGAAATATCCACCGTGTCTTTCTGATTTTAATCTGATTCACAGACAAACGATGGTTTGACAGAGTGACGAGGGCAAACGACAGTGTAGATAGAAAACATTTTGTGCAGCTTATGCCATGTTATATCTTCTGCAAGGACATAATATGCAATTCAATTCAATTCAATTCAAACTTTATTTCATTTTTCGAAAAGAACATAAACATTTTAATTTCTTTGCTAACAGAGAATAGGGTTGCATAATCAAAACAAAGTAAACTGAGAAAAATGTAACTGAGGAACTGTAGAGGCAAAGCCTTTACACGGTGCATTAAATGTATTACATATACTAAAATTATGATAGATTTCGCTCAATTCTTGGGGGAAAAAACTTGGATATTAAAGAAGAAATCCACCCCAAAACTAAATGAAATTCAAAAGGAAGGGACAAAATGAATAATCCCTACAGAACGATATGACAAAAAACGGGTGTAAAATAAGGAATATATGACATTTTGAATTTTCATGTTCATAGGGACTGGTCAAGAAATGTTTTCCGAAAAAATGCGAAATTTTAAAATGTCATATCTTTCTTATTTCTTATCCAATTTTTGTCATTTTGTATCGTTCTGAAGGGAATATTTTTATCATTCTTTTGAAGTTTATTTATTTTGGGAGTGGATTTCCTCTTTAAGATAATAATTATATAAGGGGATCGCAGTGAATGAAGACGATTGTCTTTTTTTCTTTTATTTTAGATTGATATGTCTCATGAAGATAGAGCCTATTCTTATACATGATCAAGTTGACTTCATGGTAACATTTTATATGTTTACCATTGTGATATTGCTATTTGTACGGGCATATACAGTATAGTTAAAGTCAGTTGAAATTCAATGATACAGGCCTAGGCCCTTTATTTGCAGCAAACATAACATGTATTTGTACATAATTAGTATTATGTGTGCGTGATAATCAACGCGAGAGTGGAATATCGTGTTGTTGTTGTTGTTGTTTTTTGTAATTAGTGTTGTACATGCATAATTGTCATAATTTATTCATCAGCATCCAAGTATAATAAACACCACTCTTTTAGATTCAGTGCACATACGGCGTACCTGATAGGGCCTGTATCAGGATTCAAACGGCAAGGTGCACATTGGGACTGTTTCACGAAACTCTTATTATACATTCCTAAGTTCTATCAATTTAACTGACCTTACTACATAGGGAGGACAATTTTGGGCACTGTTTCACAATGGAGCTATACAACACATAGCTCCTGACCATCGTTTCACCAAGCCATTTAGGAACAAGCTGATGAGTTTGCCCCCATTTTACCACGCCAGAGTCCGGCATCTTTAAAAACGTTGTTATTCTTCCCAACTAAGATCGGATCTGAGCTCTGCAAGCTCTGTTGCATAAAACGATGTAATCAAACATAGGTCAGAAAAGGCAAATTTTAACGTAAGTCAGCAGGTATCAGCCAATCAGAACTGAGTGTGTTCTGACGCCAATAAGGCCTGATGTTTGATTGTCTGACTTCTGTTTGATCTCAACTCACCCGTTCTGCAACAGGGCCCAGAATCTGTCCCATCGCAACATTGGGTTCATTATTGTTTGGCTCGATATGGTTGCCAGGATAGTGAAATAGGGTCCTGGGTCCTGTTCCTCTGTTTAGGTTCTTAAATCAACCCTACATATTATTAAGGTTAAATTTAGCTGATCTTAAGAACAATTTTGAGATTAATCAGTGCTCAGAGGGGAGAAACAGTTTCACTGAGCCATTTGGGAACACTGTATCTGAGGCTCACCACCCACACCATGTCACATATTTTAAAGAATACATTTTGATGAATGTCCTCCCCAAATAGATCACTGTATAAGCCATTTCGTCGTTGACACCACGAAGTGGCACTTTGGCCAAAATCGCGTAGAAAATCAATTTTCTGTTTTCTTCATTTTTGTTATGTATTAGTTATTCTCTATCATTTCACAGAATCTCAGGTCAGAATTATGCTTATTTATGCAAAAACTGGTATTTCTACAAGTGGCACAAGGCACAAAAACGCAGATCAGTAATTTCACAAAGGTGGCACTATCGAATGTGCCGCTTCGTGGAATTAATTGCTCTGTGTGTTGGTTAGTTCACGAAGCGGCACAGTACATAGACGCCCTGTGTTAAGACGTGCTACGCGCATCGTACGCGGACCACTTCCAGCCAAGCTACGATGATAATACGTCAATATCCAATGAAATACCAAGTACCATGTCATAAGAAGGTAAGAACTCTGGGTAGATTTTAGTCATCTATGATAAGGGCGTATATTTTGTTATACTTGAAATATTTGACTTGACATTGCAACGCTATAACGTAAGATAGAGACGTTCAAGACAAGTGTCTGATGTTCCTACTGTACAACGCAACTTTCAAGTTAACCTGGGCCCACGTACTGTGATCCCTGTATGCTATGAGTTATCAACAACCCCCCCCCCCCCCGAAAACATGTATTAAATTCACGCTTTGCCAGCATTACCATATTTTTCCCCTGGACAAACGTGTGCCCATTTAGACTTTCCTATTTTTATTTGCTTGTCAGTTGCGCAGAAGTAAATGTGTATGATGTTCGTGCCTGTAGAAACGTCTAGTTTGTAGGCCGAGATGAATTATTAATACCTGTAGTACGGGCTGTAGTCCTACGCTGTTATAAGAAGAGCTCAGAGGGGTCCGTTTTATGGAGTCATTACATATTTGAATCTCTCATAGATGTGTTAATGAGTGAAAAGTCTCTCCTTAATAGGCTTTCATGAAACGGATCACAATCTTGTAATTTACATAGACATGAAACTAATATGCCAGGGAGCAAAACATAATGTGATTATCTAGGCCTACACCCTCATTTGACCTAGTATCAAGATGTAGATAGACCCTATAGCACGATGAACGAAAACTCTAGACACCCATTTAAAATGAAGCAAAAAAAAATCACAGGGCTTTTTCCCGGTAAAAGATGGATTCCTAGTGTTCAGAGAATTATGCATTCAGATTTTCAGGGAACCATCTTCACAGTCTTGTGCTACTTCATCGTTAAATACATTTTGTGCAATTCTGGCAATGCATTTACCAATTTGAAACGTAACAGAGCAATTCAGAGTAATTTTGAAATTGTGTTTATTTATTTATTTTTTTTGATAGAAAAGGCCCTGGATGTGTCAAGATTTCCAAGGTCACCAAGTCTAACATTATTCATGTAATAATTTACATGTCTGTGTTTCTGGAATTTAATTAATCCAGATACCAACAGTGCAAGGCACTTCATCTCCAGAATCACACCTCTACAGAAAGCAGTTCGGATTCAGAGGACAATGTTTCACCGCCAGTACTGTTTAACAAAAGTGTGCTTCAGCAACAAGTGGAGAAATTATACATGCCAGTCGTTGCAATGTTTTTCTTTTTTTTCTCAAGACTCTCAAGCATAAACACCCCTCCCTAACATCTTTACCACCAATGTTTGACAGTGATGTCAGGCCTTACTTAAACTCATGTGTCCATGTAATTATTTCAAATGGTCTTTAGGTTTATAGTTATCCTCTTGTCGTAAGATTGATGATGAGTGACATGTTTAGCAAACAAAAGCACATGCCTGGAGCAATGTGGTTTTCTTATTTGATTAAAAATATTCGAAGAACTATGAATCAAACAAAATTTGGTACTATGTTTCACCACTGTAAATGTGACCGTGCATCACAAAGCGAACTAAAAGTCCTACCCCTTGATTTTACGCGAGGACTCAAAAAAAGTAAAATGGGTCAACCGAGTCAGTCTTGAGTTTTTCATATTTTCTGAAAGAGCAATCCTTGTACATTATTCTCCAGTTTTGGATCATAACATGAATGGTAGAGTGTGTTTTCAGCAGTTTTTCTACAACCATTTTTTTTTTTTTTGGGGGGGGGGGGGGTAACAGAATGATCAGGTATGTCTTAGGGTCCTCTTTTCATTTCCTGAAATCCTTTACTCACTATTCACTTTCAAGTTTAATAACTTTTGAAAGGATAATTGTACTGCTTTGAAAATCGGCATTAATTGAGGGTAGAATATGTTGATAGAACATGCGCAATTTCAGTTCAATCTGATAATTCCTTCATTGTTGTCCCGGTGGTTTACATCCTGCGATTGTCCCTTTCATTGCATAGCTAGCACGACTTGGCAAAGATTAATTGCTTGAACAAACCCTGTTCTTCAAAGCCTCTTTTCTCAGTTCAATCTTTTTTCAGAGTGTGTGCTTTCTTTCTAGTATTTAGATAGGTTAGGGGAGACCATTTGAATTTAGTTATACATCATTTTAAAGCTCAGAGTCTGCTCTAAAAGAATCTGCCCTCAACTGAAAATCAATGTCTGGCGACTTTTTGTCGGTTTTGTGATGCAGGGTCACAATGTAATATAGAATGCGCAATACATTACAGTTAACTCCATGATTATTTTAAATCAGTTAGCTTAATGATAGTATCCATAATATTTATTATATCTGACATACATTGTATATTATCTCTTGTGTATTTCAGTAAGTTAAAAAATCATTCCTTGAATCATTTCATCTTTTTGCCTCTATTTCCACATTGAAAAATAATTCATTTGTTAAAAAAAAAGAAATGAAAATTCGTAAAGTTCGAATTTACTTATGCCATTCGATATACCGTTCCGTACCATTCTTATTGATTTAGTGCTTATCGATTCATATTTTGACAAACATTCTGAAACAGGTATAATGAATAATTACATATCCAAGTGCACGAAGAGGGTCCAACTGACATACTGAAAAAAAAATAGAATATTTGCTAGGTAATAAGGGGCATGGTCAGTTTCTTGGAATTGTTCTGGTTTTGAGGTTGTCGTTTATATTTGACATCCAAAAAAAAGGTTGATTTATTCATTTAATTATTTCACCTCCTGAGCCGTTATACACCGCTCAAAGTCAGAGATCTAATTAAACGTAGAATTAGTGATCGTTGGTGCGTTTTAAAGTGCTGATATGCAGGGTAATGGACGTTGGTGTTGTAAGGGGACGTAGGTATGTGTTCCACAGAATTATTAATTTTCTTCCGCTTATCTGAATCTTAATCTGGCAGAGAAAAAAAAAAGAAACTACACTGTATTGTTATTTTAACCCGTTCCGCAGCTAGCCTTTCCCACAACGTGTGTATAGAAATATAATTTTCTATTCTGTCAAATACCTTCAGAATATGATTATGTTATAACAATAAGCGGACAATGTAGTTTTCAAATGAACTGTCAATTTTGTAATACTAAATTTCGATTACATGTCTGAAATGTAAGCGCTTATTCAAGTCTGAAGTGGTGTAAAAGATCATTTTCATTGCTTTATCAACTGACCATTTTTCTTTGTCAGTGAAGAACGAAATAAAATATGAAGTGTTTCAGCACTTAACAAATAATTGTGGGGATCGACTTTATCATTTCTTTCGTACATTCTTTATTCAACCTTTATCATGTGGATTTGGTTTTGTTTTGCTAGCTTTTTTTTCTTGTATAGACGAATGGAAGTAGTGAGTATTCTATTAGAATAATAAGTATGATAAAAAGAGACTGAATACGGGCAGTTGATGGGGTATGAGGAGGGCATGAGATTGCTTCCAGGAGAGAGAGAGAGAGAGAGAGAGAGAGAGAAATGTGAGAGAGACAAAGTAGACTTAACTGTAAAATAAAGTCTGCATGTGAAGCTATGAGACGTTAATCATAACTGTGAGCATCGTGAAACATAGAATTAAGCAAGAAAAAAAGATCAGTATACATTTCAGTAAATGTGCAGAAGTGAATAATGCTGATTAGGAATCAACCCCTTGTCATTATAACACACAGAAAGCCCTGAACATAACAGCAACACTGCTTGTTTTTTATTACATGGAATTGTTCTTGTGATATATAGCCAAGAAGACATTTGGGGTTTATAATGAAATGACGAAACTGTCTACATTTTCACTGTAAAGGCTGCACGAATGATTGCAAGTAATTTCGGAAATTGGAACACGCGCGAATGCCTCATTGTTGTGAACAAGGCGCACGTACGGTACGTCGTGCGCGCGTGCAATGTGCCACTTCGTGGAATTAATGAAACCTCGATTTGGGCATGTGATTTCGTTCACGAAGCGGCACATATGTTTGCAACTTTATGTTGTTAATATATTTTCTCCTCGATTTGAAAAAATCATAGTAGCCCGTGAGAAAAATACCCTTCTTGCTTTTCTGGTCAATAAACCATACATATATCCCCTAAAACCGATCGTAAGAGCAATTTCAAGATCGCATCTCAGAAAACCTCGTATTGTACTCGAGAATACACAGGACACAATGGGGCGCGACCCAATGTGCCACTTCGTGGAAACAATCGAACCGCGGTTTACGCGTATGATTTATTCCACGAACCGGCACAATTGTTTCCTGCCTCGCCGTCGCAGTATTTCACCTTCATTATTTAAAATTGGTATGTGACTGTAAAGAAGAAGTTCTCCTCTTTCCGTTCATGTACAGTTTATCATGTTTAGTTACAGAAATCCACTCGATTTGACGATTTCAAAAATTGTAAAACTTTAATTGCGTTTTTCTCGAAACGCGGTTTTCGTGAACCCCGCGCCAAAGTGCCACTTCGTGGTGTCAACGACGATTTGGGAACAATATCTTGCGCCCATGCGCCTTATACCACGTTCTCGAATCCTTCTGTCCCAATTCTGTCCCAACTTTGGGTTCACTGTTTGGCTTGATATATCGCTATAATAATATCAGGGATAAAGCTGTCCTGCATGCACAATTCGTTTCAAGGGATCTTCAATCAGGCCAATCTGTACCTTGACCAGACAATGGTGCTCATTGACCAGACCCATGCACCCATTGCCACGGGGTTGTTAAAGAGGAATTCCCATCCAGTTATAAGTTAGTCCGATATGAAAGAGTCATTATTTTAAGTGTACACCGGTGAAAATATGATCGATATATCGGATAAAAATCAGAGAAGTATACATATTGAAATTGTGAAGTTTCGCTTATTCATGCAGAACAGTTTCGCACAGATAATATGAATATGCAACGAGTAAGCTGATGATCCTATCTCACCTCACATTTTCTATTGATCGTGTACAAAAAAAAAAGAAAATTCAGTGACGTACTTAAGTACTATAATATAGGTGTTACAAAAATATTTTCCACTTTTGATCCTTAATAGTTCGAAAACTATCAGATAACATTGTTTGATATTGACAAGAGTAATAGCTGAATAGTGTACAATTTAGTTGGAGGTGATTTGAATATAAGAGCATGAATCAGTTTCGTTAAATCCATGATTATTTCTAAAGTTTACTTCCAGAATTTGGTCAAATCTGGACCCTATGTACAAAACTGAACTTTACACAAGAGCCAATGAAATGTAGCTAGTATTATTTTATGTACCTGTTTATGTGTGAGTGTGTGCTTACAATGACCCTGAACAATATAGACATGAATACATGTAGCACGAACACCACTTTTTCAGAGCTCGAACTGCTGGCTAGGCTTCTGGACTCCTGCTCCAAGCATGACCTATACTACACAACCGTTATGGACTATGAACGGAGGCCCTTTCTTTGATCCCATCACCACCGCAACCTGATTATGTGCATCTTAATGAGTACATTCAGGTGTCTGGACAATAACGATTGTGTGATCGTGTATTGTCACTAACAAAAGAATCGTTTCCCTCATTTCAGTCTGGTTTCGCTGATGTGCCTTTTTTTGGACGGAAAAGTCTTTGAATAAATAGAGATGATGATGAGCAGCAAATCCTGAGAATATGACAAATTTTGTGTCAAAAGATGGGTAATTGCTGATTCGCACATTTTCGCACACGCGTAAGACCTTGCCTAATGGCAAGATATACCTGTTCTCTACCAATACCATCCTTTTTGCTCTGGAATAAGCTGCGGAAAAGTGAAATATCGAGATCACAAATGACGATCATTCTGCCAAAATGTTAGCTTTCTTCTAAAAACTGCCTGCTTCTGCCAGGCAAAATTAATTGAGGCATGATTTCCTATCATACACTACAACTGCACATTCACTTTACTTGATTTTTGTGAGTTATTTTCTTCTGCACATATAGTTTTAGATTTATCGAATCTGCGTCTTGTTCTTCTGCCGGCTTGCTGACGAGGGGGCATGCTAAAAATATCTTTGTGGCGCTTTTGAGATGTATGGGTGCATGAATTAATTAACGATACGATGAAAGTCCGTGTATATCAGGTCCATGCTCCAAGGCACATGAATGCTTTATTAATAATTCAAGATGGATTGCTCTGGGCACTGCTAGTCTGAATTCATATGGTATCCAAGGATAAAATGCATGCACATGAAAAAATAACCACATGCTTTCATGTGCCTGCATTCACTATAAACATTTCAGAATGAATGAAGACTAGCTGTGAGAGTGGAATTCCTAATGAATATGATATTTGTAATAGAACATTCCAATCCTGGCCATTGTTCAGGACCGTTGTCAGGGTGTTAACCACACACTCCCATACACAGCAATTGACCCCTGTGCAAAATTAAGATTTTGTACAGAGGGTTGAAACAGAGCAAAATCTGAAACCTATCAACTTAAAAAAAAATCTTGAATTTAATGATTTAACTGATTTATGCTATCATTTTTAGATTACCTCCAACAAAATTGTTGGCCTACACTATGCAGCTATTACTCATATCGATGCCAGTGTTATCTGATATAGGTCCTATAGCTTTTTGAACTATTAAGGATCAAAAGTGCGATATGTTTTTGTAACACCTAGTATAAAGCATGATGTTAATCCTAGTTGAATAGCTCTCAAAAAATGATCAGTATTTGAGACTGGGGCGTATGGATTGCGTCTTAATGAAAAAAGAAAGGAAATTTGAAAATGATATATGGTAAGTTATGAGGGGATGACATCATCACTTCCCTTGTAGTCCATGGGCCAAGAGCCGAAAAATGGGTTGTTGGTACCATCCGAGGTGGCAAAACCTTTTTGGTGTCATTTTTGTTTGTCGGACATAGATATGCTTATCAAGCTATGATAGCATTTCCAAATGAGTAGCCTAGTCATAATAAATGAATTTTTAATCAATTTGGTCTCGTTTTTATATCCCTATACTTCTGAATCGAAACTAACCGCTATACAAATACGAGCACTGCCTTCTGCATGTCCACAGGTGTTCTGTTGTAAACGCGGTGCGCTTAGTTTTTATTGAAGGCAGCGAAGGGAATATCCAAAGGGTTATGATGTCCACAGCTGTCACGCGGTGCGCTTAGTCTTTATCTAGAACAATGTACCGTTAATCATATTTAAAGTTCCTAATAAAAGGGATTATCTATACTGTTTTTATACCACCCTCTCAACAAATACATCAGTTTTAAACAAAAATCACTCTGTTCATTTACAACATTATTAATTATAATGTATTGTAGTGTACCGGTACATTGTTTTTGCATAATCTTTCATTGTTGGATGGAAAAAAAAAAGTGACATTGGCGTGGTATTAGCAGTTTCACCGTAGCGTTTTCACCGGAAAATGATAGATAATTGAAAAATACGCTAGAATTCACTAGAAATTGCTTTTTTGTTGTTGTTGTTTTTAGATAAAGGGATATACACTGTATTATAAGCTTTGGATATTCCCTTCGCAGTCTTGAATATTAGACTAAGCGCTGTGGACATCATAACCCTGAATATTCCCTTCGCTGCCTTGAATAAAGACTAAGCGCACCGCGTTTACAACAGAACACCTGTGAACATACAGAAGACAGCGCTCTTCTTTGTATAGCGGTTGGTCTCGATTCAGAAGTACAGGGATATAACAACGAGACCAAATTGGTTTAAAATTCATTTACTATGACTAAGCTACTCATTTGGAAATGTTATCATAGCTTGATAAGCATATCTATGCCCGACAAACAAAATGACACCAAAAAGGTATTGCCACCTCAGATGGTACCAATATCTGGCCTGGTCCATGGACTATTGTTTACTTATTGATATTGAATGTTAATATTGTTTCCTGAAAAAATGAGCAAAACTTCAAAATGTCATTACTTTCTTATTTTTATATGATTTTCAATTTTTATCGTTGTGCTAAGATTTGTACTCCTTGTTCATATTGTTTATACTTTCAACTGCAGTAGAATTTCCCCTTTAAAGACTTAGTTCTTAGTTCTCCCATCTTAAAGGGACATTCCAGACGATTTTCATAATCTCACATCATGTAGTACATAAATCGACAACTCCATGTATAGATTTGTGGAATTTATTGTGGTTCTTGAGCAGAGAAACAATGCTTTGAAAAACCTTAAACAAATTACACTGAACAAGGATGATGACATAGCAGGTTCACATATTTCAGAAATGTAGCAGTGTAATTCCATTACAATACCGCTTGCTTACGAGTTCACCTGTGTATAATCTTGCATGCCTTCTTCTTTTGTTCTGCTTCCTTGAGCCCCAACTCATGCATTCTTATGGTGACTCTGCCATGTCATCATCCTTGTTCATCGCAAGTTGTTTTAAATTGTGAAATTATTCTAATTCTTCATCTCAGTTCTCACAAATTCTGAAACTCTGTCCTTAGTATAACTAATTTATAGTTGTTCAAATGTAAAAATCTGAAAATCATCCGGAGGTCTCCTTTAACTATTAATGTTGGCAAACGTGTGCTATAAAATGCATTTTTGCAATTTTATCCCTGACGAAGGGGAAGACCTCCCGAAAATTTGGATCTTTAATAGACAGCAGTCTATTTTGTGACATTACTATCGTATGCAATGTGTATATGATATATGATAATGATGTCCTATCTAGATATTGTTTCTTAATACAATGCCATATTGAAACCCCTTTTATGGTGGTTTTCTGTACACAGGATGTAGTGCCATCTACCCTGCACATGAGCATCTGAAAACTAATTTGATTGGGGGAGAGGAAGGTTGAGACACCACAGCAAGCCTCTCCCTTTGAAGTAAAGTAAACCCGTATGGAAAATTTCAACTCCGAAAAGTTGGAGGTTACGAGTACCTTGGGGTAGTCTGGTTTCCAGACCCTTTGCCAACTGGACTCCGCGGCGCAAAGGCGTGACAAAACCACCTTAAACTATGCAAGCTTTTGACGTTGAGGGCGTCAATGTTCTGTATTGCGAAATAGAACGAGCAGAGGGTCTGGAAGCCAGACTAACCTTGGGGCTACTGCCTCTTAGAAAAAGTAAATCCCGCTCGCGTTACCCGGGGGGGGGGGGGGGGGTCCCAACCGAAGGCTGCTGTCAAGCAAAGTAAAAGTGGCTCCGATCAAATTAAAGCTGTCCTTTTCTCGCGCACACTACGAACGCCGAAAGGACAACTTTCATTCGATGGCCAGAACTGATTTGATCGCTACCAGAAACCATTTGATGGCTGGTACTATGGAGAGCCATCACATAAAAAGTGACAGTGATCAAATGAAAAGTAGCAGTGATCGAACCGTGTAGGCGACCAAATCAAGGTTGTCCTTTCCGCGTTCCATACATTTCCGCGCCTGTCGATGACACGAAATCTCATTACACAGTAACACGTGCCGTGTTACCGTACAAATACTGTATTGTCAGCTCTGCTGTCATGGTGGACTATCAAACAAAAGGTTGTGGTCGTGTATTTTGGTGGACTTTCAAATGTCGTGCTTGCTCCCGCAAATTCATAGTTCAACATTACTAACCTCATTTCTTTGGCACTGAGACTTTCAGATTAGATTGTAACAAAGTACAATGAAAGATGCAACTGTATTTCGTTATTTTATGATTGCCTAAAGTGCATAATACACACACATTTTTCAGACGATTATCTTTTCATTATCTTTTAATGCCGCCATTACACATTATACTGCCTCCACGTTGATTTACTATAAGACATGGAGTAGTAGGCCTACTATTCGAATGCAGAGAGCAGTCGAGACCGCAGCACCCGATAATTCGCTCGTATTTATTCAACTCGTATGCAAGCTTGCATATACGTAATGAGCTGCATAAGGGGATTTTGTCCTTGGGCTTTCGGCAACAAAAGTACACCTTATATTCACAAATTTGGTATCAAATTCAAGGAAAATATGTAAGCTATCGTCACATGTTACTCAAATTATTGTAAATGAAAAATATCATAGCGTAATTTGTGCTTGAAAAATGATGAAAAAAGTAATTCGTATAGTACACGTTCAAGATGTCAAAAGAATACCAAATTCACCTTGCGTCTCAATGAAAATACATTATTTGGTAGTTCATCTCTTAATAATTGTATCCATGTAGATATCTTGACAATTTGTTGCTTAATCCGGTCAGGAACCAGTAAAATATACATCGATGTCAGTGCTGGTCAGCTTGAAACCGTGCAATCTCAAGAGTACTAAGTAAGCTCCTCATTGGACAGCGCTTGCATTCAGCGCTTGCATTACGTCATTACGCTGCTACAGTTTCATGCCACGTGCGTGCATAGCGCATGCTTGCATAGGCACGCGTGTAGATTTCTGTGCTTCGGACAGACAAGCTAGGAGCTTGGTACAGCGCGCGCCAGTCGCCGAAATTCATAGAGATGTATACTAATAATATACTAGAGCGCGGACTGCGTGTGGCGCGTACGCAGTGCTCGTGTGCCGAGATGAAGAGGCCGCGCGCCATCTTTGTCCGGGCAAAAACAAGCATCGGTCCGGGCAGCGCAGTAGTGGTGGACACGTGAACACGTATACAACAAGCGCTCAAACACGTATTGCCTTTCAGCAAAAAGATGAGGGGGTCGGAGATGAGAGAAGGAAACAACTCAAAAATTTAAGTTGCTAGCAATCTCTTATTGTGAGTGGTAAAGAAAATGAAAATATAAAAAAATTACTTTATTCTCAACGAGGTAATACTTTCAAGCCGACCAACACGACCATGGTCCATGCAATACAAAGGGTTCTCTTGGTCTCTAGACTGCCGGATGCCCCTTGTGATACAGTATACTGCGTCAATTTTTGTATTTTTTTTTTTTTTTTGCAGTTATATTTTTTTTCTGTATGAGGGGACTGCATTCTATAGTCCTATCTGTGTATACGAGTGTTTCATTGTATTTCTATTTTTTTTCCTGGTGGTGGTGGAAATGAAATAAATCATTTTTATAAGTACGTGTAGGCATATTGGTTCCATGATATATTGATGTTCAAGCTCGAAATGCTAATGTTGAAGCTTACATAAACCCTAACCCAAATCATAACACCCACGGTGACCCTAATCCTAATCCTCACCCTGCCTTTCTTACAAGAACCAAAAGCCCAATCAGACCCATGATGGTAATTCTACTTTCAGAAAGATATCAATGCCGGAGCATATGTCCTGTCACCAGGCATATATTACGTATTCTGAGCTTTTCTCACACTATCTTAGTGAAATTAACTGCTGGTATAGCAAAGGGTGGAGGAACGATTTTTTTTTTTTTTTGGGGGGGGGGGGGGGGCTCAATGGCCAAATAGGGCACTTAGAAATGAGCACTTTTTTAACTTAAAAAGGGGAGTTTTTTTTTTTTTGAAATGGGGCAAATGCCCCCTCCCCCGTTCCGCCGACCTTAATACTTGTATATAGTTATGTACTGTATTAGCTATCTATATTATAGTAGCAATAGATCGAGAATAGCTGAGGGAGGGCGGAGTGCCCCTGACGAATTTTGCACGACCTTTTCTTTTCTTTTTCCTTTTTTTTTTGCCTTGAATCAATCTGTTTAACACACACTATAAATGTAATTTTAGTTACTTGTGAAAGGAATCTCCGCTCCCCTTCTTTTCTCCTGTTTCTACATCCAAAAGCAGCACATGAACCAGGCATTTTGCAACATAGATCTATGCTACTTTAAGTAGAATTTGCGAATTTAAGAACATTTTTCGATTTCCAAACTCCGATGGAGACCTTGGCATATGTCAGCCTACTGCCGTTGCATCCCGTCGTCGATCTCCCTGAATGCTCCGTAGCGCTACACGTTATCGGTACGGTCGCTAGTCGAAATTTGCCCGGACCAAAATGGCGAACGCCTCCTTCTATCGGTCACAGGGATTTTACGGAGTCCGCCCTCTAGTGTTCTTAGTATACATCTCTATGCCGAAATTACTCTCTTTCGCGCCACTGTATACTCTGTGTGGAGCATACTTCCGGCTTAGGAGTGAATTTTACAGACATTTCAAAACGGAAAAACTAGTATAAATCATGCCTGCGTCTCCTTGACTCCAATATATGATGAGCATCTAAGTTTCCTCTCTACGAAAAAGCCAAAATCAGAAACAACAGTTTTTTAATCCGGTCAGGAACCAAAAACGAACTTTAGACGACAAAATCTTCCGTGAAAAGCGGGTAAAATTTACGCAAATTCAACTGATTATATCGCCATGATAAGAATCTATATCATACCCACATTTGGTATCAAAATAAAGATCAAAGTCTGGAGAACAATTTACTATGACTTGTAGCCATGATGAATGTATGTACAAGTCGCTAAACTGTGAAAACCATAACCCTGTCAAACTCTCGCAAAATCTCGCGCGTACGAGACACCTTTTGAACGCAAAGATCGTCAACGAGAGTGCTGAATAAATCTTGCCGGATCGTCTCATTAGCATACGTGCTGCGGTCTGACTGAGAGCAGAGAAGCCAATCAGCGTGCCAATAGCATCGCATTGCACGAATATAGACAGTACATCATCCCTAGACTATAGTATTACACAATGTACTTAGTACTCTTATTAGGCGTTTTCACATCAGCCCGATGTTTCGAAATAGCGCGCTATTTTGCTGACTATTTTCTGCGAAAAATATCTCGAGCTTGGATTTTTATCGGGCTGATGTGAAAACGCCTATTGAGTAATCCAGCTACGCCCTCAGTAGGCAAGTTTTTGTTGTAGTTTCGTCTTCACAAGACGACACCAGTAAACTGTTATCCACTCCGGTTTACGGTTAAATGCACAGGACAAAATGTGACGCACAGTACGGGCCGTGGAACCATTATTAGGGGATGGAGGGGGGAGGCTGCACCCCCCCCCCCCCCCACACACACACACAGATAGTTCACACACTCTTGGGGTTCTCAAAGAAAGAAAAAAAGGTGGGGGCGGCAAAATGAAAACAACCATGGCTTCCCTGCCATGAGGTATCATTATTACGTCCGTAAAGACGTAATCTGGACCAGTATAAAGTTAGTCTTTAAAAAGAAGAGTAACATTTTCTGAGCAAAACTATAAAATTTGATGATAATCTGATGAAAATAAAGGGAATCATAAAATTGAGAAGTTTCGCTTATTTTCATAAAACAGCTATTGAACAGTCGATATAAAATAATATGCAATTAGTGAAATGGTGATGTCATCCCCTCACAACTGCGCCATAAAATTTGTACATAGAATAAAATTTTCACTTTTTTGTGTGTTCAAACGCAATTATGCCCCAGTCTCCAATCCTGACATACTTTACTTCACTGTCTGATTGATCATTATTTTGAAAGTCAATCAACCAGGAATAACACTATTGATATTTTACACTTTCATAGCAGACAAAAAAATGAATTTTTATATCATTTTTATACACGATCTGTGGAAAATTGTGATGTGATGACATCATCAGCTCACTGTTTTGCATATTTATATCAGCTCTACGAAATGTCGTATAGCTTCCTTATCTTTATTGCAAGTTTGACCAAATTTTCACTGATTTTCTTGTCATTTTACTTTTCCTTTTAGACTACTTGTAACTTTATATTTCTGATAGACTGGATTTCCCCTTAGTCTAAGGGGGGAGGGCATTTACCCTTGCACACCCCCCCCCATTACTCTAAAAAAAAAAATGTTCCGCGGCCCCTACACAGTATACTTCAAGCTTGCCTATGACTTTGTTCCTAATGTTGTTTTACTTTACTGAAGTGATATTAAGGAGAATGCCGATTAGCGTGTACATGCTTATACACACAAATACACACACTCCGTGGGTTCCATCTTCGAAAAAAAAAATGATCATGTTTAGGGTGGGATTTCACGGAGCACGCGAACGATTTGCGAAGGACGCGAATGACAAAGTCCAACATTCGGAAAAGTTTTTCTCCGAATGTGTTCCGACAATGAAGCCGAAAACTATTCTTGCGCAATTTGTGCGAAGTTCCCACGACGTATGTGCGATTGTCGTGTGTATCATTGCTAAAGTACAGCATGTTACGTACACGAAGAACACGCGACGGAAATGCGAACAACGAAAAATTTTCATGGGAGAAAATGTAGCAAGGAGAGGTGGAAGCAATAAAAAAAAGATCAACTCAAATCAGCTTTCTTGAGTTGATTTTTTTTCTTTCCTCTATTTCTCTTTTCGTTTTCTCTCATTTCTCTATCGTGTGTTTGCCTACATTTTTTCCCCCTAGGACGTATCTCCACTAGTAAAGCATTTGATCTTTTTTTTTTTGCAGTTCCTCCAACACATAATCTCTATAGTTCAAATGAAATTTACATACTTAAGATTGATTTTAAGTATATTCTGCGAATCTTTTTTTTTGTATATCAAATATTCTTTCTCTTTGCTAGTCTATAATTTCTTTTGTTACTATAGTTGTTGATAATTGTTTGATGTTTAGATGTATGCTACGATTTCTATTTGCAGAAAACGTACAGGGCATACATCCCCCAAACGTGCGCTAAACGTTCGCGAGAATGTCTCAAAAGGTACGCGAACAGTTTGCGATTACGTCGTAAAATGATTGGAAAAACTTCGCAGATTTCGCGTAACATACGCGAGACATTCTCAGAAGCTTCGGAGTCTGTTCGGGGTTTCACGAACATTTTGCGAACATCGCGCGTGTCTTGCGAAGGTCTTGCGCATATGACGAAGCTTTAAAGACACTTTCGAGAACAATTCACGAGCAAATCCCGACTAAGTGTGCGGAAAAGGTTCGCGAAAAATTTCAAACTTTTTTGAAATTCTCGCCGAAGTAAAAACGACATTCGCGAACAATTGACGACGCTTCCGAACCCTCACGTAACTTTGTTTGGCGATCTTTTGCAGACTAAAATGCGAATGCTGGATTTTGCCATTCGCGTCCTTCGCAAATCGTTCGCGTGCTCCGTGAAATCCCACCCTTACCTGGGAACGTGTGTGTTGTGCATGTGTGTGCGTGCTGCGTACGTGACATGAATTGTGTCTGCATGTGTGTTTGTTTGTCTGTTTGTTTGTTTGTTTGTTTGTGTGTGTGTGTGTTTGTGTGTGTGAGAGTTTCTATCATAATTTTGTGGGTTTCTTTTCCTTTGAGTTTCATCATTTTTATTGCAATAATGCCGATTTTCCTATGTTTATATAGGACACAACAATGTGAGCGCATGAATAATAATAATACTGTTTGCAATAGATAAAATAGAATGATTGATTTTGTGGGATGGTCGTGCTTATGATAGGTACAGTGTATTATGAAATAGAATATTCGGTATAAGTGTATGAATAATGGCTTGCTGCAATTTATTGGTATTGGTGAAAGGTTTAGGCGTATGCAGAATATTCAATAAAAGCGCATTAATATTGCATACAATGTGATTTGTTTTCTGGATTCAGTGCATGTAAGCGCGTCAACGTTGTATGCGATTTGATTTCGTTTTATCGAATAGCTATTTGATAATTAGCATTCCACTAAAGAACATTCAATAACACCGTGTGCAGTTCGACTGGTTTTGTGAAACGGTATTGGGGATCGCCTGGTGCATTTCCCTCATCCTTCTTTGAATATCTACTTGCGAGAATATCTGTGAAATCGCGCATAATGCAGAATCGACCATGAACTTATCCTCGGTAAAGGACATAAAATAGTTATTGTGTGAAATTCAAATTCCTATCTACGTTGTAAGGGAATCGGTCTCGAGAGGATTGTAATGGCCTTTGATACCGATCCCTCACGTGCGATTGTATGTATCTATTTTTTTCCTCTTCTGTTTGTCTCGTAAACTGATGTTTTCTTTTTAGCATGTGAAATAAAATGAATATGATTTGAATTTGAAATTCGATGGGTTTAACATAATATCTGCATTCCATGTAGGCCATTAATAATTATACAAATCAGACAGGGGCTTGAATGGAAAATATACAATTTAAAGAATAGTTGATTGATATTTGATTTGAGTTGAATTGAATTGAAATTGAAAAACGACTGCAATGTTGAAAACTAAATTTCTTTGTGAAATAGATGCAGAATAAACTTACTTAAATGAAATATGTTAATAACCCGTAGGCTTTTAAACGATTTGTTTGTACTTTTAGATTTGTGAGCGGAAGTATGAAGTATCAGTATCAATGAAATAAAATAAAAATCGCAATCCAGACAGCAGGAAAACACTTTGTTACACCTCAAACAAGTGGGACTATTTCAAGCCGATAAAACACGCAAAAACATGCATCAAAGTGCACCATTTAAAACACAAAAATGCAATAAGTGCTCACCGTGGGAGGGGGACACCCCTCCCACACCCTCGCCTCCCCCGCAATGAGAGATGATGTCAGATTTGATTGTATTAATCAAATAGGGAGTAGAGTACCCTTCATAATAGCATAGAAGATTCATTCTAATTGGATAGTGTATTATATGCCGTATACCTTCTCCCGTAGGTAGCGTAAATAATCAACGGACTAGATTGCATCTTGCGAGATAATGGATATTAAATGCATTGATTAATGAAGTACTGTAGTCATGTCCCCAATACTGCCATGTACGTCAATGCCATGCAAGGGGACGTACCATAGTATGTAGTATACGTAGATTGTGCTGATGTAACACCTTTTCTGATCAAGTGGGTTGAATCATTTACAAGATAGCCATCACGACGGGATTAAACGTCTCAGAGAGGATTTGGCGTGTTCAATAGACCGTTTCTTTAAAGCATTACAAGTTATGGATGTTTCTTTCCTACAGACTTACTAGTAACGAAGCTTTCGATTCATCTTTTCCTTCCCATTGGCCCGCGAATTCACGAAGGTGGTACAAATGAAACCATGGTTTAAACCATGGAAAAAACCATGGAGCGCCAAGTGTCGCATGGAATATTTCGTTATGAAATCAGTCATTTCGTCGATGAAATGATTATTTTGTAACGAAATGACATTTTGTAACTAAATGAACATTTCGTCCACGAAATGATAATTTCGTTAACGAAACGGTCAATTTCGTAACGAAATATTCCGTGCGACACTTGGCGCTCCATGGTTTTTGTCCATGGTTTAAATCATGGTTTCATTTGTACCATCTTCGTGAATTTGGGCCATTAAGTTCCATGATAGGCGGGAATTCACTTACTAAAGTTGTTGCTAGGTTGGTGGTTGTTAACCATTCCTGTGCCAATGAGTCAAATATGCACAAATTTCACACACAAAGCTATGGACAGGAAAAAAATGCATGGCACTCAAAGAGTTAAGGACAAGTTTACCAAAAAAAAAAAAAAAAAAAAAAAAAATGCATAAAATCTGAATCTCGCAGAACCGGCCTATTTCGGGACAATGTGACCCCTGCATAATGGAAAGCGACCACGTGCCATAACACTAGTTATACATGTACGTTCAAAGACGGTAATCCTTAACTTCGAGGATAAGCTAACTTCAAGGATAAGAGCAAAGTCAAGTATGGGGCGCCAAGTGTTGCATGGTCTCTTTCATCATGAAATCGGTCGTTTCGTCACGAAAAATTGTCATTGGAAACTGGAAAGCCTCGAGCCTTGTCATTCTGTAGACAGAATTGTAATTTTGTCGGCGAAATTGTTATTTCGTGACGAAATGCATGACCAATTTCGTGACGAAAGAGATCATGTGACATGGCGCACCATACCTACTGTACGTACGAGCTTATCCTCGAAGGTAGCTTGAACTAATATCGTAAAAATGCAGATTTTACGCTCAGTACTCATTCTTGACGCTTCCACATCACACTGTTGTTTATGGGGAGACAATTCACCCTTCTGATAAAACGCTTTCACGGTAACATTCCTTTGATACACATAACACGCATGCGCAAATGTCCAAACAAAATGACACACCGCACCCCGATCACTAACCGCACCCCATTCGCAGGTGAACAGGTGGGTACATGTATTTTGATTTGGAAACCTATAACCGGGAGGATTCGGTGTGTGTATGTTAAAGCGGTACCCCTCGCCATCTCCTGCATGATAAGGAATAAGGTAAGCTATAATAACTAAAGGCCCTGTCACACCTTTCCGGGTAAGCTATAAGTCAGGTCGCTTAATGTCAAAATTTGGGCTTACCGTTACAGGGCGGATAAAAGCACCAAATTTGGAGAGGTGATCCCCTAGGACCTATTCATTGATATTAGAGTAGGAGCCGTCTGATTTTTTTTTTTTTTTAGGGTGAAAATGCTGAATTTCAGTATTTCTCTATTTATGATAGATATATACCGTATTTGCGTAACAAGGGGAATATGGTAACATAGGTTTACAAGATCTGTTGTAAATTGATTTATGTTTTCATGGATATAAACGTAAACTTAAGACCATGATCAACATCAAACCATATGAAACATGGAGTTGGTGGAATTAATTACCGATCAAATATGATATACATATATTACATACCGATCATATACAGTTTAAAAAGAATTTAGTTTCTGACATAAGCGGTTTTCCTAAACTCAATTGTGGATCCAGGTGGGGGCGCACTGGCCCCCTTTTTTGTTGAAATAAAAGAAATAAAGATATAGAGATATAAAGAAAAAGATATAGCGGGGGAGCACGTACCCCCCCCCCTTTTTGATTTTGTAAAGGCGCCCCTCCCCCTTATGAAATTCCTGCATCTGTCCCTGCTTCTCCCATAATCTGAGACTCATTTTACACTGAAATTATTTTGCAGTAAGATTTTGAACTGTTTGTAGGTACAGTGCACCCTTGTAATAACGAACGCGGTAGTAATTTTCGTTTAAAAGTTTTCGTTTAAAGTTAAAAACCAGGTCCCAAAGCTATCATCTATATATTTCTATACTTTACTGTTCGGTTATAACGAAATTTCGATATTACGGGAAAAAAACAACTGCCGGTCCCGACGACGTTTGTTATAACGGGGGTGCATTGTATACTGCAGTCTTTTGGAAAACATTATTTTGACTCCCATCGTAAATCTATATAGCAAGGTCTAAATTGCATGAAATTGAATGATCATCGATTAACTAATTACTTTAACCACGAACAACTTCCTGTTGTGGTATGGAAGGTCATGCTGAGATAAGTTTTGTTCATCTAGAAACAGCCAAAGATAGACATCTTAGAAACCACTGGGGAGGATGTTTGACTACATTCAGCTACTGCATTATTCTTCTTGTGCCACCGAAACGTGTCTCAGCAACCGAAAACTTCCCTTCTGAGATTATGGGTGAACTTTATCTTTTACCAGGAATTTCACTGAATCAGATAATCATACCAAATGAGGACAGAAAAATATACACGATGTCTTGTCATAGATGTGTTGGCCATAATCTATATTTGTGTTTACAGATGTTTGAAGTTTTGTGGGCTGAGGGAGGTGTGTTTTGCAGAATGTTTCATCAGATAGCTGACTGGCATAGTCGCTTTACAAGAAATTGTATAATGTTCTTTTTCCCCCAGAGGATTGCCTTTTATCATGTATATGTGCTTTCTGCTGTAACAGCCCAAGGCATCATAAATGTACATACCTAGAGATCAATTTTCACCAGAAAATGTCTTTGCTGCCAAATACATGACAATATTACTCCAATCCACCTTCAGTGAAATGATTGAATGGAATTCAAAGGTTTATACGATTATTGGATTAAATTCCAATACTTTTGCTTTTTAGAATGTAATCCATCATGGTAATTAAGTGGGATCGTTGCGTGATTTGCCAGCAAGACACCGATGAACCCTTGAAGTGTCCCTTGAACAGTTCAAGGGCAAGTGGTGACAAGACAGATCCCTACAAGTAATTCCTGTCGAATGTCGAACAGTCCCGAGTCATTAATGCTGTTCCAGTTTAACTGTTTTGGAACGAAGAAAGAGTTGAAAGCTTTGTTTCACACTCTGCTCAGTGGCACAGATCTTACCATTTGCAATTCAATAATTCTAAAGTGGAGAAGCCAAAGAAAAGAGAGTTCACACCCCAAATAAAGACCAAAAAAGGCTCACTAAGCGCAGAGATGTTCAAAAATGTTTCTTCTGTGAGAAAGGAGCAGAGGGTGGAGGATGTCCTCCATGAGTGTCAACATCCGACGCTGATAAAAATTTCATCGACAATATGATCACAGAGCTCAATGACACCTTACTAATGGCCAGAATAGTCGGAGGAGATGTCATTACAATGGAAGCAAAATATCATTATTGACCTGTCTCCTCAAGCTTAGAAATCACTATCGCAGTCACACTCGCAAGACAGGCCAGTCGCCAGAAACATATACAGTGAAACCCCGTTATAACGAGGTCCGTGGGACCGCCGAATTATAACTGGTTCGTTATAACCGTACGCACTAAAAACAAAGAAAAACATAAGCGTGGAGTCGCATAACGGGAATCAAACTTATGAGCAGTCTTTGCGTTATAACATTACACAAGTAAATGTATCATTATTATTGAGAAAGAATAAAAAGGAATAATTTGTGAGTTGATACCAAAAGAATTAAAAAAAAGAAGGGGTTGAAAACGCGTTCTTTGTTTTTCTTCCGAAAAATCTCTTCGCGTGTGTTGTGCATGCGTTCTTGAAAAGTGCACGGCAGGGTTGAATTCGTAATCCTTTCTACACCTATCTCCTCCTCGTGTTTTGAACCATTCTCAAAGAATAAAAATATCGTTTGTGAAACACAGTATAAAATTTTAATAAACAAAATCATATTGTATCAAAAACGTTTGTTACTTTTTTTCTGAACACAGGTGCAAGCAGAGTAACATGCATTATTCAAAATTATTTTACAATGTGTGCGCCCAGCGGGATCGTGATGATTACATTATTTAGGCTGTATTCCATGTCTGCACCAGCAGGGGTTGAAAATGCGTTTTGTATTTTTCTCCCCAAAATCTCTTCGCATTTTATACATGCGTTCTTGAAAGGTTTTACGACATGGTTGAATTCGTGATTTGTGATCTCTTCCTCATTATAACAGACCCTTCTGAAAGAATGAAATTATTCATTTGTAAGATACAGTGTGAAATAATAATGAACATCACGATGATTTCATTAATTATTTCGGCTGTAATCTTTTACGTATAGTGTACACATCAATGTTTCCCAACCAGCAAAACAACTGGAAGTCGGAACTAATATGGAAAGGATTATGATAAGCTGCACATGCATTCCACAAATATATTTCTCAATGTTCTGTCACCAGTTTGTTTTACTGGATGAAACATTTTTGATTGAGTTTTTTTTCACATTACGGTTTGGTTTGAGCTAATATCACGTAGGCCGATTACGCGTATCTCGAAAAAAAAATCTAATTATTATGTTCAAAGACTGAAGAACATCAGACAGTATCCGTGTGTCTTATCGCATGGTTTATAAGAAAACGTGCAAAGAACGGTACTCGGCATTTGTCACTGATAATGGAGGATAAAAGAGGGATAACGGCGGGACGACTGAGCCTAGCACATTCAGGCCCGTAACTGGGGGGGGGGGGGGGGGAGGGGGAGGTTTCATGGGGTTCGAACGAACCCCCCGCTAGCGAGCAGGGTCCGCTTGAACAAAAAAAAAGTGAAAACTTCTTCCCAAAGCTCCAAATACGACAGAAGAATGATATGATATATACGAACATGTTCAAAAAATGCTCACACTGGTTTATAAGTTTTAGCAAGCATTTGGATTCAACTGTCGCATGATCTGTTATTCTATATACAGGGCAAGCCACCACAGTGTGCCAGCATTGTATGATTTACAAGTACAACGAACTATGAGATACGTGCAATGTTTCCTACACAGAAATATACAAATTTCGGCTCACTCGCTCGTATACTAATTTAGAGTATTTTTTCAAGTCCTCAGTTTGTTGGTATAAATCGTTATCTATAAGGCCGTCACTATATCTCGATTACAATTGTAAAATTTAATAACCAAAAAATGACAAGAATTCCATGTTTAGTAAGCTGAAATATAAAAATTTTCGGCTCGCTCGCCAAAATTTATCAAAATTGATTACATTTAAATCACCCTCAAAAGACCCCTATATACGAACATGTTTAGAAAATGCTCACACTGATTTGTAAGTTTTAGCAAGCTTTTGGATTCAATATTTTGTCGCATGATCTGTTATTTTATATACAGGGCATGCCACTATATAACAGTGTGCCAGCATTTTATGATTTACAAGTACAACGAACTATGAGATAAGTGCAATGTTTCCTACACAGACATATGCAAATTTCGGCTCACTCGCTCGTATTATTTAGAGTATTTTTTCAAGTCCTCGGTCTGTTATTGGTATAAATCGTTTAAGGCCGTCACTATATCTTGATTAGAATTGTAAGATTTAATAACCAAAAAATGACAAGAATTCCATGTTTTGTAAGCTGAAATACACAAATTTTCGGCTCGCTCGCTGCGCTCGCTCGCCAAAATTTATCATAATTTATTACATTTAAATCACCCTCAAAAGACCCCTATATACGAACATGTTCAGAAAATACTAACTCTGATTTGTAAGTTTTTGCAAGCTTTTGGATTCAATTGTCACATAATCTGTTATTTTATATAGAGAGGGCAAGCCTCCATTACAATAACAGTGTGCCAGCATTGGTTTTTTTGTGTGTTTGTGGTTTTTTTTTTTGCCAGTATGCGCTCTTATGTTTAGCAATATTATTTATTTATTGCAAAGGCAAATGTTTTTGTTTATGATGCAATACCTGATTTATCTTGTGTTATGTTTTGTTGGAAAAAAAAGAAGAATGAAAGTAAATGAATTGAATTGAATTGAATTGTATGATTTACAAGTACAACGAACTATGAGATAAGTGCAATGTTTCCTACACAGAAATATACAAATTTCGGCTAACTCGCTCGAATACTAATTTAGAGTATTTTTTCAAGTCCTCAGTTTGTTGGTATAAATCGTTTAAGGCCGTCACTATATCTTGATTAGAATTGTAAGATTTAATAACCAAAAAATGACAAGAATTCCATGTTTTGTAAGCTGAAATATAAAAATTTTCGGCTCGCTCGCCAAAATTTATCAAAATTGATTACATTTAAATCACCCTCAAAAGACCCCTTTTAAGTGCTTGAAAAAGCATATCATATGGACTTTTTGTTAAGTCCCTACCGGAATGGGGTTGGGGTTGAACACTTTTTCAGAGATTAGGGGAGCAATTTTCGCGCTTACCCCGGGCGCCGTTTTCCCTAGATACGCATAGGTATAAGAACAGTTCAGTATATATAGGCACGAAGATGATCAGAGACTTTTCTTCATGGCTGATACATGTGTCAAACCGAACTATTAAAGGTGTTTTTACGTTTGAAAATATACCCCTCCCAGAGTGAGACCCTATCCCGCTTGGTTGCTTAAGGTCCACTATTTCAAATTTTGAACCCCCCCCCCCCCATAAAAATCCTAGTTACGGGCCTGACATTAGTTTCCTCTTCCCGCCTCAGATCATTCATTACGAAGAGCTACGGCATGGGGATCGCTACAATACGGCTCACGTGTTTATGCATATATCACATACACGCGCGCGCTATGTGTTCAGAATGACTCTGTAGAACGGGAAAGAGAACAGAAGGATAGCGTGAATTTGGTTTTCAATGTTTCGTCTGTCTCGCGTGTTTGAAAGCGGCAGGTCAAGAAATGGAACCTCGTTGTATCCGATCAAATTGCTTATGTGTTTCTTTATCATGACGCACCGAAGATGTCCTCGTTATAACCGAAATCTCATTATAACCGAACTCGTTGTAACCGATCCGTTTTACCATAGGTTTACACTCAAAGAAAAATGGGACCGACGTGATCACCTCGTTAAAAGCGGTTCCTCGTTTTAAGCGAACTCGTTATAACGGGGTTTCACTGTAGATGAGAGGGTTCCGACTCTAACTATGGTCCTCAAGGAATCAGCGTGCCTAATCTAAACCTTTTATCGGCTGTGTAAGAGCAAAACGAAAAAGAAAGCACTCAAACGAACAAGCTAGCAACACTTTTTAAGGGGTCCCCGTCCCTTTTGCCCTACCGCCCCCCCCCCCCAGCTTATATTACGCAAAAATGTAAACAATGCTTCGACCACAATGTCCAAATTATGGTTCTTAACCAAACCAAAAATAAACCATATAAATATATCTTGTCATCAAATCAAACATAAAAAGAAGCGGGAAGTTTGCCAAAAGTGTCGGCCATTTTGAAATTTTATTTGTGTGTGTGTGTGTTTTCCTTAGAAATTTCAGGAGAGCTCCTACTCTAATATTGCTTTATATTCCTCAAGGAATGCGTGCCCCAAATTTGATGCTTTTATCCGCCTTTGTATACAAGCACAACGAAAAAAAAAGCACGCAAAAAAGCAGCAAGCAACCATTTTAAAGGGGGGGGGGATGGGATCCCGCCCCTTTTGCCCTACCCTCCGCCCCCCCCCCCCGAGTTCAGACACTTATTTATAGTATTTCGCAAAAAAAAAAAAATGTAAACAATACTTCTACCACAATGTCTAAATTAATAGCCAAGCCAAAAATAAAGATATACAAATACTGTCATCGAATCACCCATATGGCATAAAAGCGGGGAATTTGCCATAAGCGTCGGCCATTTTGAAATTTGATTTGTGTGTGTGTGTACGTGTAAGTGTGTTTTTGTTACAAATTCCAGGAGGGCTCCTACTCTAAGTCCTCGGGGAATCCCTGTGCCATATTTGATGCTTTTATCTGCCGGGTATACAAGCAAAACAAAAAAAAAAGCGCGCAAAAGAACAAGCCAACAATTTTTAAGGGGGTCCCGCCCCTTTTGCCCTACCCCCTATCATTTCCAAGACTTTTCATTGCGCAAGAATATTATAGAAATGATGCTCCTATACCGCAATATCCAACTTCAATTGTAAACCAAACCAAAATTAGAATAGCATCGTATCACCCATAAATGACATGAAAAGTGAGGGGTATGACGTGTCGGCCATTTTGAAATTTGATTGTGTGTGTGTGTGTGTGTGTGTGTGTGTGTGTGTGTGTGTGTGTGTGTTTTCCTTGAGAATTCCAGGAGGGCTCCCACTCTGATATTGTTCGATGGTCCTCAAGTAATCCGTGCGCCAAATCTGATGCTTTTATCCGCGGTGCATAGAGCAAAACGAAAAAAAAAAAACCGCAAAAGAACAAGTGAACAACTATCTTTTTAAGAGGGGGGGTGTGCCCCGTCCCTTTTGCCCTACCCCTCCCCCGGCAGTTTAGATACTTTACATTACGCAAGTATATAAACATTGCTCCTATACTGCAATGTCCATATCAAGGTTCTAAACCAAATCAAACATTAAAAATATGTAATACATGTATAGTGTCATCATATCACCCATATGACATGAAAAGTGAAGGTTTTGCCAGTTAAGTGTCGGCCATTTTGAAATGTGATCTTTTTAGTGTTTTTCTCATAAATTCCCGGAAGGCTCCTACTCTAATATCGTTTCATAGTCCTCAAGGAATCCATGTGCCAAATTTGATGCTTTTATCCGCCGTGTAACGGTAATTTCACTAAGCGACCTGTTATACTCAGGCTTGTTGCGAGTAGGGATTTTCCAGCACGCAGGAAAATTTTCTACGGGCGGACAAGGATGTTGGCGAGTTCCGTACTTGCGTCTTACTGCTATAGACGCGTGCTATTTACCTGGTACTTGCCTGTATTCCGTGTGACTTGCGTGAGAGCTTTGAAACCGATCCATTTTCAGCTACGAGCGACATACGGGAACTGCGAAGTACCTGCGTTACAGCTGCGAAGTACCTGCGTGGGCGTTGCCTGCGAGTTGCTGCCGCTAAGGGCCTCCTACTGGTGTTCTGCGTGTACCACTGGGGGCAAATCCCCGCGACTCACCCGGAACTAGTTTTGAGCATGTTCAAGGCCTTGTCACACCGTGTCTGCGGAAGCCTTTCGGGTTGACTTGCGGGGGGGGGGGGGGGAATTACTACCCGGACCCCCCAGCAGTAGGTCCACACCTGACCGATTTACCCGCAACCAAGTTTTGAGCATGACCAAAACTTTTTTCTGGGTAAGTCGCGGGGATTGCCCGCAGAGGTCCACGCAGAACACCAGTAGGAGGCCCTTAGCGGCAGCACCTCGCAGGCAATCCCGCGCAGGTACTTCGCAGCTGTAACGCAGGTACTTCGCAGTCCCCGTATGCGGCTAAGATAATGACATTCTGTGGGACTTCTGTCATTCCTTCAGAGGGATTCCTTCACCGAGTTGTCAGACCTCACTCGCCACCCATGCGCCTGAAACGCAGGTCACACGGAAGTAGGACGTAAGTAGTGCGGGTATTATTAGACGCATGCGAAACTTGCCCTAATCCTTGTCCGCCTGCAAAAATTGTCCTAGGTGCTGGAAAATCCCCACACGCAACAAGCCTGCCTAGCTTGCCCGGAAAGGTGTGACAGGGCCTAAACTTGGCTGCGGGTGAATAGAACTTGCGTGAGCAACTCCGAGTAACTACGGGTGAGATACGTGCTAGGTACTATCATGTGCGGGAACCTCTGGGTAGTATATAAAATTGTTCTTCGCAAGTCGCACGCAAGGCTTGCCCAGAAAGATGTGACACGGCCTTTAACAAACAGTTCGTTGCACGCACATTCACACAGGTTAACATAAGCTCTAGATTCTTCGTGTCAGTAGTGGCGGACGGATACTGCGGAACGTAGAAATGTAGATTATCTTCCGCAGTTCAGACAGTCATGATTTATATTCTCCATGAAATATAGTCCTGTCAAGTTCGTAAAGAAAAAAAAAGGGGGGGAGAATGGTATGTCTGCGTAAATCAAAGAAATACTAGGTGCCAAGTACCTCCTTGGTCCGAGACAGTAAAAATGCCAAATACCAATCAAAGAAAGCCGAAGTGCAAGTATGTCTACGTCATAACCACAAATCTTTTATCGTGGAAAAGATTTTTAGTCTTAGGTTCTTGGAGAATGTATGAGGTTTTTATTGTCAAGAGCAAGTAGTTGCGTTCGAGGCTATGGCAGCTGCAGCACTGCGCGTGCGTATATTTCCCCCTAATGTCACGTTTTACATGTTTGGCTTTTGAAGTTACAGTACACACACTACGAAATAAGTATAGATCATCGATATGATAAATAGAATGTTTGAAGTTTATTCGTTCCATCTGTTTATACATTGATTTATAAATCAAGAGTAGTATTACAAGAGTAATATTATAGCATTATATATATATATATATATATATATATATATATATATATATATATATATATATTGCGAAAACTTTGAGCAAAGAAAATGGGTTTTCATCGGGATTCGAACCCGAGATCTCCGGATTACTAGACCGGTGCTCTACCGACTGAGCTATTGAAAGCCCTAGATCGGTGTTCGTCCCAAACCCTTAACTCTCTTTGCTCGTGTGGTCAGAAGCTATAGTGTGTGTATGTGTGCCACACACACACACATTAACCTGACATAAACCCAAATGATGTAAATCAACTTTGGAATAAATGTGAGGGATCGCCGAAGCGATGCAGCTTTTTGTAATATATTTTGAAACAAGGAGGGAAAAACTGACCAGAAACAATTGTAATAATAAATAGCGAAAACTTTGAGCAAAGAAAATGGGTTTTCATCGGGATTCGAACCCGAGACCTCCGGATTACTAGACCGGTGTTCTACCGACTGAGCTATTGAAAGCCCTAGATCGGTGTTCGTCCCAAACCCTTAACTCATTTTCTTTGCTCAAAGTTTTCGCTATTTATTATTACAATTGTTTCTGGTCAGTTTTTCCTTCCTTGTCTCAATATATATATATATATATATATATATATATATATATATACTGAAACAAGAGAAAAAAAAGCAACAGCATATTATTCCCTTAACACCGATGAAGAAGAACACATAGCAAAACACTATAATGAAAGCTCAAATATCTTCTCTTTTGATAGAATTTTGTTGGCTGGTTGCAAAACTCTCATGGATTTCACATTGTTGAATCTTTATTTTTTTATTCATTTTGGGGGGTATTTCCGATAAAGTTAATGTATATGATATGAAAATTGACATTCAAATAACGTTTGTCACTATACTTATTGCAATATCTATAACAGTCACTATTGGATTAGCAATAAAAAGAAAATCTTGCTTCTGGTAGGTAAAATATTAGTGTCACTGCATAGTCTGTTTGTTTACTTGAAAATCCCTTGTAAATTAGGTCAAATAACAGTCTTGTAACAAATTTTTGCAACAAAAGTTTTGCTCAAAAAACACTACTTTCCTATGTTCATGTTTCTGTTTGAGTGAAATTTTAAAGATTTGGGAAAGATCTAAATAACAACAGCAACAACAACAAACACACAAAAAAAAGATAAATATATATATGCAAGGTAATACTACAAAACAGAAGTGGATCATGAAGTGGAAACGTATTCACATCGTTGAAATTCTCTCGTCGATGTAGGGCAATTTGTCAATCAGATGCAATAATGGAAACGTGATAATGGAAACGTATAGACTCTAAGGCTTGCCTCAATTTTGAGATTCAAAGCTGAAAGCACAAATGGCTCCTGTTCAATTGTCCATCATCATAAAAAGCAAAGGGGAAAATGGCACAACGGTACGATGATTTCAGTCAAGGTCCATTTTGCTTGGAGAGAACATTGACGCATGGTTAATATTGGGCGTTATGGAAATGTTCGGCTCTACGCGCGAGGTGATTCTCTTTCGCCAACATGCCGGCAGGATGAGGGCCAACGATCGTTTGAACGCTTCGCGAAACTGTCTGTTGGTGGTGCCATAAATGAAAGGATTGCAGGCAGAATTCAGCATCGCAAACCACGTGGAGACCAAGTAGAAAGTTTCTGGAAATACGGCGCAAGCTGGAATGACTTTACAAGTCATGGTCACGGTTTGTGGAAACCAGCACAGGAGAAACGTTCCCATGACAATGAACAACGTTGTCGCCGCTTTGGCGTCGTTTCGTATCTGCCTTGCGCGCCTCGCTAAAGCTAACATAGTTTTACGATTCATGCGAGCTTGCGTCGATTCGCTCGCATTGTGACCGGTCACAATGTTTTCATTTAACTGTTGCAATTTCACCCGTCTGCGATGCGCAGAGGCAACGCGCAGTATATGCGCGTAGCTGTACGCCATAATTGTCACCGGTATCCCAGAGTTAATCCCGAGAACTAACCCTGTGTAAATGACGTTGTCCGACCAGTCTGTGGCACACATATACTCCGACTCGATGTACATGAATCTCGACCAGCCGAAGATGGGGCCGAGACTGAACACGATTGACTGGATCCAGATCCAAGCGATTATCGCTGCGATTCGACGAGGAGACATAAGCTCAGCGTAGCGAAATGGGTACATGATTGCAAAATACCGATCAAGGGCGATTGCACCGAGTGTGTTGATGCTCGACAGACAGACAAGACTTGTCAACAAGCCGATGATGGTACAATAGACGTCCCCAAATATCCACTCATCGAGGATGCAGCTTACCAAAAACGTGGATATGCAGACGATGGCATTTACGAGGTCAACCACGGCCAAGTTGGCGATGAACACTGACGTTTTGTTGCGCAGATTCTGCTCGCGATATATGGCAACAAGAACGAGCACGTTGCCAACAATGCTCATGACGATGATGCAGGTCAGCGTCAGAATTGAAACAATTACCATAGCCGGTGCTCTTTCGTCACCGTTGATTACAGGCTGTCCTGTGACTGCTCCGAAGTCCCATGGTATGGTACTGTTTTCGGTGATGGTCATTTTTTTCAGACACGTGTCAAGGGTACTTTGATAGAAATCTAAAAAGGGTAAAAGCTGTCGGTCAAATTGATAGTGAGCATGATTATAATGCTATTATGAAATAAAGATCTAACTTGAGGTCCGTTTGTCTGTTGAAATTGTGTGTTCTTCCGCGATACTATATCTGCGTCACTTTGAAACCAGCAAATTCTTGATCATCGAAGTTCAGCAAGAGCTTGAACAAATCCTGCAGAAAAATGCTTTACAAACACCGATGTTTCATTGTAATCTGGACGTCTGCTTTTGTAATTCACTAGAATTATTGTAGGATGGCAAAGCGGATCCCGATGTCAAGTTATGGTCACGACTTGATGAAATTCTCGCTTCTCATCGATCCCATATGTGCAGGGTGACGATATCGGCATAGGTACATCAGAGTCATTCCCTTCGAGTTCTGCGAGAAACAGTCATCGGTAGAGCCATTGTTACAGCGAGGTCTCCTCCTCCACCATACTCGGAGTTTTCCACTCGAACTGAAAAGTATCACCAGCGCAATGTATAGTCATTAACAGACCGTACATTGATTGTATTCGGCAAGCTGGGGGGGGGGGGGGGGGGAGGGAGATGTCAGTTTTCAGCTCCATCAGTATCGCGAAACATACACGCGCGAAGTTGGAATGAGAGTCATTTTAAATCGTTATAGCGTCACCTCCGCATATTCCAAACTAAACCTCAAATGAAATGGAAAAATTGATTTTAATTTAATCTGAATGAATTATTCATCAAAGTCACCGTCAATGTTACAATGCAACAGATGTAGTTGTCACCGCGCTAGCTTTATAACGTCTTTGCCACCGCATGTGTAATTCTTTGCTCGTGTAAATGTAAAATTCATCCGAGAGTCAACACTCAAAGGTTGGGGATAATGGCCTGCAATCGATTCACGTAGTAAGAATTAAGATAAAGAGCAAATTGCGTTTCGCTTGCTCCGAGGAGCTCGTAAAAAGCCCCGTGCGTGCGGTGGCGCAGGTAAGTTAATTCGACTGAAGGAGATGCACAGGTAATCAATGCAGGACGTTCCGCGATCACCAAGTATTATTCTCGATCGTGCCATTATTTACGACGTAAATCTTTTATCCGTCCGGAAATCGGCGGGAATTGCGTCGAGAGGCAACGATGCTCAGAATAATGAATTTGCATAAACAAACGAATATACCACACGTGGATTAGGAAGTATACAACTTAATTTTCCTTTTTCGACAAGACAGTGCCCTAATGACAAAACAAGGAGGCATATTTATCTTTTAGCAGTTTTTAAACCTTTACTGAATGAATTAATCAAGGTGAGAATCTTTACAATTTTTATAGATAATGCGGGAGAGATGTTGTCGATAATGATGTAGTTAGGGTGATACAGTGGTTAGACCACACGTCTGTGATGACGTATTTACGCCTGAATGTATACAATGATAATAATAATAACAATAATGATAATAATAGTAATGATAATAATAATAATAACAATTATAGTAATAGTGATATCATTATCATTATTATCATTTTAATTATTAATGTTAATAATGATAATAACATATTGTCATTATTGTTATAATTACTTTATCATATTATGATATATCCTTCCTTATAGTTACAGTATAGTTACATACGCTGTGCCTAAATATAGTGTCTATACTTTTAGTGTGTAGCATGCATCCCAGAACTCGGCAAATTTTTAAGTGGTGTGTATTTGCACCTCAATCTGGCAGCCTTTTCATTTTAAGTCGGCTTGGAAAATGCTTCATTTTTCGGTTCTTTTGTTGTTGTGTTTCTTACAGTAGGCCCATTTCCCAGTATGGAAAACTACAATATCCATACAAGTCTTTGATGTTAAACATTCTGTTTAATAGATGGTCGTTCTATTTATATTATCCTGTGTAAATACAATGTATGTTGAAATATATAGATAGATAAATGAATGAATGAATATATAAATAAAATGGCGCCCCAATTATGATCATTGCATCAAGTAGCTCTCTGCGTTGTGAATTTGGCGCTAAAATGGCCCAGAACCGACGTGACGACGCAAGATCGATTTTGATAAACGGTCTAATGGCTTGCAAGCGCATGCCCAGAGCATTTTTTCCCGCTTGTAACGTCGCCGTCGCAAATCTATCTCCCTGTTATGAGTAGGCGGCTTATTTCGGCGTAGTCGGTACGTAACACCACACAACTATACGGCATGAAAGGCCATTAAGACGCGTAGGAAGTCATCACTAAAGTATCTTAAAAGATACACAATAAAGAAGCGCAGGTGTATCAACGCCGTGCGCTTGGTGCGACAACTTCGTAATTATATACTATTCAGTATTGTAGTATAGAGTCCCCCTTCGATTTTAGCAAACCGCTGCTATTTGCTGAAACATACATTTTTCATGCGCCTGTCAATCATGAGAAAATTATATAGTAACATCGATTATTTCAGTATTTCGTATGTTGATCACGCAGTAGGTTTAGCCATCATCCCGTCCCTGCCTGTACACAAAGCCAGACAACCGAAGTGCCTAAATCGTCCTCGTCCAGGAGTGTATTAATTTGAGTTGGTGATGGTCATTAAAATTTTGGCTGTGGTGTACACAGGTATAACGGTGCCAATTCGAATGCTAGGCATGTTTGTTTGTTGTTGTTTTTTCCGATACGAGTGCGTTTTCACGTTTTTCTCCCTTCGATCTTGTGCAGACTTTGAAAAACTGGTATACTAATCATGAATCGATCGTTATGATGAAGCTATGAAATTATTTAAAAGTTTCGGTTTATTGAGAGAACGAACACCATTCACTCAGAAGCGTGCAAGTGCGTGGTTGCTCATAGGTTATAATCCTTACCATTTCTGAGTTCATAAATTCATAACGAGGAGGTCAAAACATAATACACGTACATGCATATCAATATGTTAGATGTGCAAGCATGCTCGTTTTGATGACGTGAATTACCGGCTACTGCTGATGAGTTACGTCTGAACATGGTGTCTGAGCGTGTCCACACGCGTGTTTTTGTGAGAGTAAGTGTTTTGTTCAGTATTGTATTGATGTATTCAATCTTTCTTTGAACTTAAACTCTAAGTAAGACTATAATAACAATTAAAAAAGTCCTCTGTAGACAGAGTAAGATGATTATATACTCATAAAAACCTTGGGTTTTTTTTTTTAATTGGCTGAGTGAGTCTGCGTGTTTCATTGGACGTTAGAGTAAATTCTTAAGTAAGTTCTGTTTGCGCGTCCTGTTTCCTGCACACTAAATAACGGCTGCCTACAATGTTGAAAGGGACAGCAAACTGCTGCTCCTTAAGTTTGTTGTGATTGAGGAATGATGAATACTTTAACAGAGGTGCTGTCTTCTGTCACAGCAATATGAGCATTAACTTCTCCGCGACAGGGAACATACATCATAGGTACAAAGGAGATGCCGTGTTATACTTCTCCTTACCTAACACCTCCCTGAAAAGAGACAGAAAAATAGGCAAATGATCTAATATGTGTATACACTGTATTGTGATACGTTGCCAATGAATGTTTTAAGGGCAACATGATTTTGAAGAAAAAGATTGCATCAGAGAATTGAATGTTTGTCAGGTTAGAGGTACGCTTCATCAGGCCGAAATTCCCCGACCCTGTTACGGGTCAACAACCAATTGCCGCCAAAGATCAATCGGCCTGATGAAGCGTCCCGGAGAGGACGTGAAACGTCGCTACTCCAAATTACAAGTATGTCCAGTTGACTATAGATTTACCGATATAGTTCATGTCATCCGGAACATACATCTTTTTTTCTTTTGTAACATGCTAACATTCATCAACCTCAAAATAACTGATCGTCCCGCGGTCTGTAGATAGTACTTGTCTCTGTAGGATTGTATAAGTTTTATTCTGAATATCCACAGCGAAAAAAAAAAATCTCTCAAGAACTTTCGAAGATCATAATGATTAATCAGATTATCTACAAATTAGTATACGTATAGTTAACATATATATAGATTCTAATCACAATGCTGCTACAATTATATAGTTGCATTCATGAACACAGGTGTCTGTATGTCTTATTTTGAAATTTACTAATACAAGGAAATAAAGTGTCATGTGTATAGGAATACATAGAAAACTCTAGAATATCTAACCGTACAGTGATTATATATCATTCAATAATCATTGGTTACACTTGCATGTGTCTTTGACAAAGAATTTTTTATCCCCCTTTTTTTTAAACAGAATATGTGAGTAATAAAAGTCCACGGACGTTATCTATTGTAAGACGAACGGTATAGTTAGCTGCTAACTCTTATGTAGTAATCTTAAACACAATTTCAACAAGATGTGCTGAAGAAATCAAACATCTATACCATACTTCATTTTTAGTACAAGGTAAGTGTGGGAATAGAAGAAGTCGCGATTTTCCATTTGTACAAGTTTTGTAACGAAGACAAGTCATCGAAACACTGGTGGGAACTCTCAGACGTCGACCGCACGGTAGACTGCTGCAAAGCCGCTCCTCGTCACGCTATACCGTCTGTCTTGAGAGTCAACACCATTTTGTTTCCAAAAGAGACCAGAGGACCTGTAGGATATTCCGTTCTACACATTCTGAAATGGAGAAGAGAAGAAGCATCTCATTCATGTTGCCGGCAGTGACACGGTGAACACGATAATCCCTTCTTTTCATTTAATATGCCTTGTCCGCCTTGGACTAATTGTACTTAAACACATCTATGCCGAAATTTCGGAGTTTGGATATCAGTCAATCCAAGTGCATTTAATTGTCTACCAGGGATAGCCTGGTGGTAGTGTCGCTGCTTGGAAAGCAGTAGATGACAGGTTCGCCATTCCCGCTGCATGGTTCCTTTTTTCCCCGACATGCTTATTCAAAATGTAGATCAGCGGTTGCGATCTGACAATTTTCATTGGTATACACAGGGAAATAAACTGCAGAAACCTCATACCCTATAATCTGCATCCCTATGCTTAATAATCGCTTGCTTAATCACGCTGGATTTACACACGTGCACAAAAGCACATGTGCAAATCTCTGTCAAATTATCCAGTTACAATATACTGATATCACCCTGACGTCACTATTGAATCAAATCAGGGTTCAAAGATAAAACATCAGAATCAAACCATAACATGTAATGATTATGTTGATTGTTGCGAAACGAAGAGAAGAGTTTTGATGAAGAAATATCCTACCTCATTGGCACCGGCACTCCGTCTCCCAGATTAATTTCTAGCCAGTCCCAGTTGCATCTGCTGTTTCCCTCGGTAGCAAAACTGTGGAAGGTGAGTGCAACATGACGACCAGAATCGACCTCGATGGTGTAGACGCACTCCAAGTTGTTGTCATATCTTTCTGGGTAGTTTGGAGAGGCTATCGTCCCACGGTTCGCCTTGAATTCCCCTCCACAAGTACCGACGAATTCGCCAAGACATCTTGTCGTGTAACTCGGGAGTGTGGTGGTGGTTGGAGGTTCAGGATTATTGATGACGTACGTAGCACTAAAGCCACTCGTTGTCACGCTGTAGTCCGAGGTGAAAGCCACCAGTAGCTGGTTTCCGGTCGACACCTGCTCCCTAGGTAGGGTGGTGCCGCAAAACCTAATGCCGGGCAGACTAACATCTCCAGTGCGGACCTCCACGGAGTCGTAGCCGCAGGTCGAATGAGACTCGATGTTTATGTCGTCGAAGGTGAGTGTGATCGTAGCACCTGGAGCTCCCTAAAAAGAGCAATGTAGTGATGAAATTAAATGAACTTTTTTTTTTCATTAATCCACAAAAGACTGTGGAGTGATGCCACTAATGACATGATGTTCATTGTATAGTACAATGCATTCTTGAAAGAATCCATATCAATGCATTGTCTTTGTTTCCATGACTGAAATTAATTTGCACTCTTCACGTGTGAGAGGAGAAATTCACGATATCGCCATTTTTTGGCATGGATGGCTACTCCATCCACGATAAGACCGTTTAAGAAAGAATATTTGTTTTGCAAACGCCAAACTTATCGCATATGTTTATAATATGCAATGCGTGTAAAAACAACTGAACAAGGTGGGGAAATTACTAGTAGTCGAATGGAATCTTAGTCAGTTTATATGTACATAACACCAAGAAGGATCAATGAGCAAGGAGGATGATGGTTGTATTACATGGCCCAGTTAGCGCCATCGATAAGTGTACTGATATTGAAACAGTCATATCTTTCAAGTGCCTTCAAATTTTCATCAGTCTATACGTTTGTAAATATGCCAAAATAAACGCTGTGCCTTATTTTATAATTCTACATTCTCCATCAACCCAGAAGATGATCAGTTTCAACACAAGCAAACGCGTGATGGGGGGGGGGGGGGACTGAAAGAGAAAAATAAATTTAATTTAATCAATTTTAGAATGGTTGAATATTACGCGCGCCGTGGCTATCATTATACTCACCTCAATAAGCCATATGCAGGATTCATGGTTGCCATAGTGACCCGGATAGTTTGGTGATGTGATATCTGCTTGCGGATCGGTCAGTCTATAGACGCACCCTTCGGGTTCCGTTGGGCCGTCGTCGTTCTCGCACAGGTCTCCGCTGAATCCCGGAGGACACACGCACTGACAGTTGGGACCCTGGTAACCGCCATTTTGGCAGGCCAGGTTACCGCTAAAACAAGTGCCGTTGCAGTTGTAGATGAGATTGGCAAGCTTGATATCGGCAAAGCTCAGGCTCTCTCGGTTTCCAAGGCGATTCATCTGCAGAGGGTCGATGGTGGTGATGGTTGGTTGGCCGCTGGTGGAGAATGCCTATAAAAAAGGAAATATAATCAAAATGATAATAATAAAAAAATAGACTCCTGCAGAGACCATTGTTTTGTCATCATTTAAATTTGACTTCATATATGCTGGAGAAACACTGCCTGGAGCTGGTTGAATTCCTCAATCTGTTCAGAATGATTTAGAAATTTACAGAAGCTTACAAAAATGTAAAAAGCAAAGCAACTTAAATCTTCTAAAAATATGTTGGCGATATACAAGACTCAGATACAAATGTAACAATTGGGAGGATCTTTTAAACAAAATAATGCGTAATTGATATAAAAAAAACATAGACAAATAACTATGAACCATTATGGAAGAGAAGGGATAGTTTAGAAAAAGATGCACTGCCAATGGTAGGAATGTGGTTTCTGACACTTGATGAATTAAAATATGATACCCTTTGTTAAATGTTCATGATGAATAATGGGGTAGACGTTTACTTGGCTAAAATCAAAGAAAGCGACAAACGACAAAGAGGTAGATAGAAAGAGATGCACATCTGTCTACGAGGTAGTCTGGGACGCTGAAGCATATGTTTTTCTTCCTTGCTATATTCATTGTGTCACAAACACACACACACACAGACTCAGACACCGCACAGTCACACAATTATTAAAAAGTAACGATGATTTTGAAATACACCTCTCTTCATATCACCGGTTATATTTTTCTCTCTCTTAATGTGTAACTTATGCATACTTGATTTTATGTGCATATTTACATCGATCAAACAACTGAAATAATAAGATATGCGATCTGATGCTTATGCTCACAGCATGTCTACACACACACACACACACACACACACATATACACATGTATATTATATATATATATATATATATATATATATATACATCATATACGCGTATGTACGTATGTATACGTATGTATGTGCGTGTCTATTTGTATATAGAGTAATAATTTTCGCGCAGAAAAATAACACACACAAAAAAAATCAAGTCGTATTGAACCCACACGAGAACTGTAGTGCATAATTGATCCCACGTCGTATGGAATAGATTCCGTGGTTAAATAGCTCCAGCTGTATTTCTGAAAGTTGCTTTCATATCCCGACCGAATGTTTTCGAAGTGAACCGTGATGTAATCGTCCCTGTCAGGTCGAGACTGCTCGTGATGGAAACCCATGGCGTGGCCGATCTCGTGGGCGATGATGCCGAGCTGTTTATTAAGATAACCAAAGGAAGATATTTGTATAAGCACTCTCATTATTCACTGAATCAGTCATAACACAAAATGAGTTAAAGGCGTTGGTCAAAGTCGGTATTATTATGCTGCAATTCTTACCCAATTTCCTACCAAAGCATACTGCTTTTGTAAGTAAAGTCTGTTATATATATATATATACATATATATATATATATATATATATATATATATATATATAGAAAAGATGACGAAATAGGGTAGTATATATATAATGCATTTCAGTCCAACAGTGCTATTTATTCGGACCAAATTTGATAATTGTCATTGTCGACCCTGAGGAAGACGTATGTATTCGTCGAAAATTTGGTCTGAATAAATAGCACTGTTCGACTGAAACGTATACCCTACTTTGTCATCTTTTCTGTACTGGCACCAACACGCGGACTACAAACATCATCAAATATATATATATATATATATATATATATATATATATATGTATATATATGTATATATATATATATATATATATATATATATATATATATTTATATATATAAGGAAGTGAATATATGTACTCACGTTAGCGCACCCGTTACCGATGGACACGTCTTGTGAAGACGAAAACACCCTTCCGACATAGGACCAGCAACCACCGCCCTTGATAAAGTTCAAGTAGGTTCCGTGACCCAGCTGACTCTCATGCTGGGCGGTGCGAGGTTCGAATCTCAAGCAGGTGTTGTCCTCCCAGTGGTCCATGGCAGCCCGGATCACACTCGTGTCACCGCCTTAAACGAAATCAGTCGAAGTCCTAAGCTCCATAATTATTTTAACATTCTTCTTGCCATATCGCTGTAGCAAGAATAAAAAGTAAAGTGATTACCGTGAGTTATCTCAGATCGAGTGTGTATGTCGACTCAACCGTAAACGTCTTTAAATTGCGAGGAATCTCGAAGTCACATTATTTGCTCTCATATCCAGTTTAACTTTAGAAGATGGTCAATGGAAAACTTCACCAACGTTCTATGGTCAGCTGTGATGGAAGTACATCAAAGACAAACCCCGGTGCAGGCGGGATGTCAGGGGACTGGGGAAGAATAATGCCATTATACCTCCTCTAGATTTGAAGGAGTGACTGCCACTGACATCTGTGTGTTTTTGTTTTTGTTTTGTGAAACGAGTGTAACCTCAACATCTCAACTTTCTTATATGATTGTTATCCGACTGTGATGAAACAGTTTCTGCTTTGATTTAATTCTTTCTTCACTAAAGCGTCAACTTGATCATTGGCTTGAGTTTCATGTTATGCTTTAACTCGTATCCCACTTCCTGGTGAAAAAAAAATGGTAGTGAAACAATCGTATGCTGCGAACGGACGGCATTATTATTATTATTATTATTATTATTTTTATTATTATTATTATTATTATTGTCATTATTATTATCATCATCATTATTACTATTGCTTGAAGAAATTGAGTGTCGGTTTTAGCGTTTAGGCGCAATTATTGACAAATTAATGTTCCGTCACCAATCTCATAAGAAGCGATATTCCGAATAGAATATGGTCTTCGTGATGCGCTAAATGTTGTTTGTTTTTATTTCCGAAACAGCAAAACCATATACAAAATATACAGTGTTGAGCATAACATAATCTAAACATGAATCAAGGGTGAAGTGTCAAAACACAGTGAAAACAAATTGGCATGCGACAGTGACAATAATATGTGTAACGGTGGATAGCCCATTTCAGCTCTATCTGCATGATAGATCTGTTCTTCCATGGGGGTCCAAAAGCCCCCTCCCCCGCCCACTCAGGCGGTCAACCGTACACATTATATGCATGTTCCAATGTCTTAGATATACCCCCTTTTCACGGAGAGAAATGGATTAAGACCCCCTGTCACGGACGTCTGGGATAAAGACGAAATTCACCCCCAATACAAGTAAACTCTACAAGAAAGAGGAAAAAAATCCCTGCAAAACATTGCAAAAATGACAAAAATCGGATAAGAAAAAAAGGAAGATATGACATTTTTTTACCCGAAAACATTTCTTGACAAGTCCTTATGAATACTTAAAATAATGAGCGAGTTGATGATGTCACACCCTCAAAATTTTTAATGTACAGCCATGTAGGCCTACGTTTTAATATAAAATATTTGGAACAATTGATTCGCGGGGGGGGGGGTGGATGGGGGAGGCAGGTACTCACTTGATTCTGATGAAATTACGTAAGGCACAATGTTCTGATTCCATCGCTTCACTGTGTTCGCGACTGCCTTCCTTTTCTGTCGGCCATATTTCTCTTCGAAGATAGCCTCCGTGATTTCTTCAGCCTGTTCTGCCGTCAGTATCATATCTCCTTCGAACGAGCCAGGTGTGTTGTCCTCGTCCTTCGGCCCCTCGTGCTGTTCAACCGGCTTCTCGAAGGACAAGCCAAGAGACTTCTCATGGAAAAGACATGATAGAGAGAGAGAGTTCGAGAAATATAAGAGAACAAAATAATGGGGGAATAAAAAGGGTATAGAGAGAGGGAAAGAGAAAGAAAGAAAGAACGAACGTAAGAGTCGGAGAGAGAGAGGGAGAGAGCAAAGTTACAATGCATGCACTCAAGAAAAAAAAAATCTGAAAGGGCCGGGTAAGAACTCGGAGCACCAATCATGTTTTTGTTGGTTTGTTTGTTTATTTTTGGAGAATATAGTTTTGAGATAGCAGCTTCCGTGTCTCGTGACCCAATCACATCTGCCTGCGCTAAGTATAGTCCTCACACACAACGTGTTTATTTAAAGAGGAAATCCACCCAAAAATAACCTCTGAAAGAAAGAGAATTCCCTGCAGAACGTTGAAAACGTGACAAAAATTGGATAAGGGAAATGAAAGGTATGACATTCTAGAAATTTCACGTTTCTTTCGGAAAACGTTTCTTGATCAGTCCTTATATGAATATTCAAATGAGCGAGTTGAAAATGTCATACCCTCAAAATTTTGTTTATGTTATAATATATCTGAGTGACATTCGGAACAATGTTATCTTAAGCTTACCAGGTGAAAGCATATTCCCATATTATCAGCGTTACTATTTGTTCTTGTTTATCTTGGGTGGTTTCAAGGCATGGTTTATCTATACAGCTGAAATATAGGATTTTTGTCATTTCTGTATCAGTTAGAAATTGCTCGCCACTATTGGATAAACAGTTTTCAGCAGCTCTTTTCCTTTTCTTTTTCTTTTTCGTTTTTGCTACAGTAAGAAATTGTGAGAGCATGACATCATCAACTTGCTGATTTGGATTTTCACAACAGCTGATCAAGAAGTGTTTTTCGAAAAGCTTTGTCATTTCAGAATGTCTTAACTTCCTTATTTCGTATCCTATTTTGATTATTTTTACATTATTCTGTAGGAAATTTTGTTTTTCTCTCTCTTGGGAAATTGATAAAATTCTGGAGTGAATTAATTTTTTTCGTTAAAACACGATTAATGTTGTTGACTCGTATGAATCCATTAGCCACATAATATGGATGTTGGTCAAAGCATCAAAATCCATTCATAATTAATATGGTGTATAGGCATATTGCACTCATAATTCATTTGGTCGCTCTTCTAAAAGAGAACATATTCGAGAAGGTATATAGTAGCTATACGCACACATTTAAAGGGGTGGTATAGTTCTGGATGAGGTGGGGTTTCACGTTTCCAGCTTTTTTTGTGAGATAATAAGAAACATCTTTGAAATATTTTATTATCAAAGAGCACACAATCCTAAAAAGAGTTCAAAGTTTGCTGGTTTATTTGATGAAAATGGGTTTTGAAATGGCCGACATATCCAAAAACAAAGAGGTTCAAATAAAAGGTGGGATCTACCTTTTATTAAGACCACTTTGTTTTACTTTTTTTAAATATTTTGGCCATTTGAAAACCGATTTTCATCAAATACATTTTTGAATTCCTCTTAGAATTGTGTGCTCTTTAATATTTCATAGGTGGTTTCTGATTATCTCGCAAAAAGTTAACATGTGAATCGGCCATCTCAACCAAAACTATACCATGCAGCCCTTTAAAAGAGCCAACAGTGAAACATATCACATATATTTTCACATGATAACATGACACCAACTAAACAATGGCATCGATATAACAGGGAATGAACAATGTTGTATGAACAGTAGCAAGCAAAATGGTTTGTATGGTGTCCCTTAGGAGACAAGAAAGGGAGATAATAAAGTGGAACAAATATGCACATGCACACACACACACACACACACACACACACACACACACACACACACACACACATGTGTGACACATAGTGAACATTTTGAGATAAAATGTAGCAGTCACGAAAACAATTCACAGTCAGCCAAAATGCTGAAAGAGTCTTCATTGTCGAGTGATTTTGGGCACTGGTCATTGTAGCGTTGCATGTAATACTCCTCGTTCATGCCGTGACTGACATGGCCTTCCAGTTTCAGATCTGTTGCTATTCATCAATCTCTTTCAAACAAGTTCCCTTATCTGCGACATCACCTTTGTAAGCTTTCTAATGTCTATATTGTTGTATAAATCTCAATGGAAATTGTAATTTTCTGCTCTGTATAAAAAATATTTGAAGCTTATATACTATGCATTACGTAATTTTCCTGCATGATTGCAGACTGATTTTAGGCACAATATGACACAATTTCATTTCATTTCATTTATTAGGTTTCCACACAAATCATACAATGTGAGTACAATCACAGGCAAAAGAAGAACTCAGACCACCTCCCCCTGCTCCCTGCTCAGACCAAAGCATGTAGATGCATGCTAATAAATTGAGGGGGATGTAAGGGTTATATCAATTAAAGCAAAACAAGAAAAAATGAACTAACACAATTACTGTGACAAGACTTTTATTATATTAGTACATTGTACATACCACTGGTTTATCTTTTTTTCAGGAGCTTCAAGTCGCGGGCAAGCTCGTCCAGTAAGTCCTTACCAGCAGGTGCACACAGTAGACCGGGAACGAACAGGGCTAGCAGTATAAGTGATGACGCCAGTGAAGCCGTCATGCTGCTGGTAATTCTTTAAACACTTTCCGTGTTTTTTCAAGTTTTTCCGTTGGTGTAAAGCGTGGAAATACTTTTTTTGATGATATCTGCTGACTTTGCAGGAAAATCCTAAGGTGACGAGTGTGAAGCAACAATGTCCAAACTGTCATATTTATATCTTCTAGGGTGAAAAGGAGAAGCCATAACACAACCTTAACACGGCCAAGTTGAGATGGAGAACACAATTGGCAATCTTCTTTTAATAATCTTCTCTTCTTTTTATTGGTTGGCTTGTTTGTTTGCTTGTTGTTTCTTAAGACATTTGAGGTTAAGTGGATAAGCGTTTAAGACCTGCTAGTAGTTTAATCCAATGAGAATAGCTCTTGGATATATAGACAAGAGATGCAAGTTCGAGGTTTACAATAAAATAGTGGAGAAATTCCTTACTCAAACCGCGTTTCTCTTAGAAATAAAACCACACCCCCTTCAAACGGAATGATTGGATGAAAGGAGGTAATAATTGATAGTTTGATAAGCACCTCATATAGGTATAGCCGTTCGATTTTCCGGTCTGAGCGGAGAGATGTGCGTGGCTGGTTTTACGAGTTTGTAGAAGGTCCAAGTTAGGTTGTATGCGAAGCGTCAATGCATAAAGAGAAAAGAAGCACTGTTCTATAATACCCAGCATCCACCGCCCTTGGTAAAGTTCAAGTAGGTTCCGTGACCGAGTTGACTGACTGCTGTGAGGTTCTTGGTTCGAATCTCAAACAGGTGTGCTGTTCCCAGTGGTCCATGGCAGCGCGGATCATATCAATGTCATTGTCTGATCATCAACAAGATGAAAATTCTGAACCGCTAAAGAAGAGGGTATCAAAATGCAATCTATCTATGACAATAGCTTCGTTGTGTGTATAACTTATGGATATGTCAGACTACAACAGTGACATCAAACTCTCGTCTTCACATCCAGATCCGATGGATTTTTTTTTTTGTTGCTATAACAGGTTAATGTGACTTCGCATATTCGTACTGAGCTGTCAAATACCATTCAAACCATGCAAACCATGCAAACGTTCTTGCCCACAAAATTCATATCAGACAAGGCAGTGCCAGAACTTTCCTCTTACTAGATGAACTGAAGACTTCGTAAGGCACGATGGTCTGATTCCAGCGGACCAGAGTTAAGTTTGATACAGGCTCTCTCTTCTTGCGACCAGCATTCATCGATGGCCTCCTTGACATCCCTCAGCTGTTCATCAGTCAACATCATGTCCCCCTGAACAGTTCCTGGAGTATTCTCTTCATATTATATACTTGGGCTCCTGGTGGGATGCCACTGGTTTTTCTTCGGAGGCGGAAAGATCCTTTTCTTTCTTAGGGGGAGGAGTCTCCTGGAGAAAAAAAAAAGGAAACAACAACACGCAAACACAAAGATGTAGATGATATCGGATGGTTCGTACTGCAATATAACAATATAACAACTGCAGCAAATATTGTGATCTGAAAGAAAACTAACACCCTAAATGTAAAAACGAATTTAAAAAAATAAGAACAGAGATGCATTGTGATCATTGTGACATCCTTTTTGGGACGCACGTCTCGAACAAGTCTGTCGAGGACGCCCCTGTCGACCGGTACGGCAAGAAGACCCGGAACGAGCAGGGCAACCATCGCTACAACCAATGCAGCTTTCATCCTGACGTCTACTTCATCGTGCAGTACATACATGGTATACGTGCGCTGTTCAGTTTCCAATATTCTTTTTCGGGGTCGAAGTTTATGCTGTCCGTTGACTTCGTCGCATCTCTGAGATTGATGTGTAAGAGTTTGCTCTTGATGAGCGATCTGAAGAAAACTTTTTTTTTTTTTTTCAATCTAGCCATGTTTCTATACCTTCGTCCCGATCTCATGTCCCGATTTCCCACGCTTGATAAATAGAAACACTCAACCCCAGATGATGGGCATTTCAATGTACAGAGTGTATGATGTACCTACTTGTCCATGTTCACTGTGGTATGAACAATTATTTTAAGGAAACACTTCATTTCGATGATAGTCCCCGAAGAAAGTCTCGTTTTGTGAGATTTTTGCCGGTTTGAAAACGCTAAAATAAAACATTATCGAGAATAGTATTTTATCGAGAATAACAATACTAAATGGCATGCGGTTCTTGTGTAACAAGATTAGTGTCAGTCAGTATCAGTGTGACATACAGCAGTGTACTGTTTGTTAAAAAATGAAAGGAGATGAAACTTCACATTTCTTCACGAGGAATCTAGTGAAGAGGTTTAATGCATTCGCAGTGATAGGGTTAATTTGATTCTGGAAAATAATCTGAGAAATGCAGTGATAAAGATGTCGGATTGTCGACGATAATACTGGCCGGATCAACATTTCATGGACACGTTGTTCTAATACCCTGTATAGGTTGAATTCTGTTACCAAGATAAAGAACTGACAAGTATACCACTAGTTCTGTCGAGGAGATTATTCTAATCTGTGATCGTTAAAGATGGGATTTGGGATTTGCGTGGGAAAGAATTCGATTAAATCTGTTGTATAACAGAGAAAAGCGAACCCTCGTCCAAGTGACACGCTGTCCTATTTTCGAGTGAATGGAATTCCGTTTCATCAGTGAAAAAAAAGAGTTTATTGAGACTTGTGAGTTCAGTGGTGTATGATACTGTAACAGAGGCTTTGCGAATAAAGTTAAAGTGAACATAATGTTTTGTTCTTGTTTTTTGCATGTCATGATCGCTTATCTTTGTCAGCCAGATTTTGTTTGTGTGTGTCTTTGTGTTGGTTTTGAAAAAAAAAGAACAAAAAGGAAGTCTATTGATAGTTACCACGAAGACAAAAAAACTGATTTCTGAGAGGTGTTTGACCTTAATCCCTTGTAATACGAATGGAGAGGTACACGCTCCTCTTTGGAAATAAAAAAGAAAGTAAGAAAGAGCGTTCCTAGTGTCGAGCATTGAACCCGTTTTAAACTACTGGGATAACCCGAGTACCTTTGATTCTGTCAGTTTCAACCCATTAAGTTACATTTAGTATATAGGCGTAGACTGTGTTTTGTGTAAAGTTTAAAATGTATACATAGAAGCATCGTGATGTTAATGCTGCTGTTGTTTCTGATTTATGGCGTATGCATGATTCATGTACCGAATATTGACACCACCTTTACGCGATGTTGATGCTAAACGACATTACCTTTTATATGTAAATGAGAATAAGGTATAGTTTATGTCAGACGCCCCCGGAACTCCTTAGAAAATCAACCAATGAGCGGTCAAACACATTACAGATATCCATGTTCAAGACAGGCCAATGGATTATAGGGTTTTACTGCTTGGAAGGCGGCCAATCAGTTGCGCTGATGAAAAAGAATAAATTCACCAGAATCCTCAGGTCTTTAGATAATTCAACAGCGTTTTATTTAAGTGCATTCTGCTGGCGCAGCAAAAAGGGGTGATTTAATGTTGGATAAAGTTGTACAGGATGGCGTTTGAACAAATCATTTTAATGCAAATTAGTGGGAGAAGGCTGGGCACATGCATTGGCATATATCGGATCACTGTTTGTTTCTCACACAGGCAGTACTCGCAGAAGATAATATTATAGGTGCTATAAAGACAAAAAGAAGCAATTTTGCATGCACGCTGTTAGTGACTTTCGCTCTTTTCTTCTGCAGTCGTGTCGAGACCCTGATTAATGTCATTTCCTTTAATATGTTTGTTTGTTCGTGATTCGTTCGTTTGTTTTTGTGAGGTAGAGCGTGCGGAATGGCAGGTTGGGTCTAAGTGACACGGCATTCTCTTACAATGCGCCTGTGGCAGATTTGTATGACCCTCATGAAAATAATTATAGTCTAAAGACTCTTGTTTTAAAAAAAAAAAAAGGTCTTTTTTAAAATATTCATTTATGCAATTACTTTGTTTGTGTGCAAACTGAAATTGCATAAAATGCATGGCCGCTCGTTTCTTTCTTTTTTTTTATTTGGCATATTCATAATCTGTATTACACTGACATTAGTATCAATGATAACTGGAGGTCCTTATTGTGACGTAGGGAGGCGGGAGCAATGGCACAGAACCTGTGTTTTCTGGACTCTTTTTATGCTTGTGTGTTCGTGTATCTCATGGCCTATTCAGTCCCTGCCCTGCACACGTTTTAAATGTACACACACGCATACACGCTCACCACACTTACACAATAGTCTAGCACCTTCACTCTCACTCTATTCTCTTTAACACGGCCCCTTACTTTCAAACTATACCCCGTCAACTAGAGAATGATCGCTCATGATAATGATTCTAAAGACCAAAACTTGAATGACTCAGAAAGCGAGTTCAATTCACTGATTGAGCAGAATAGAATTCAATGCTTTCTAATCCTTGTATTATTATTCTTCATATCAGTGCCACAAGTTTGAATAAGAATTGAGATTCTATAAAATTATTTCTTTCCTCTTTACCACTTTAGTATAATTGGTGTCTCAGAAACTTGGCTTAACACAAATTCGCCACCGGTATCTTGCTTATAAGAGCATTATCAAATGTGTTGTTCCCGTCGTCATTTGGGAAAATTTTTAAAGGGAGTGGGGTATTATGCTTTCTATATACATTAATGATATGCATGCAGGCCTGATTTACATACATGCTGTATTAAGGGTACATTTTTATTGAAATTTCAAGCAGTAAAACAAACGAAAAAATGATAAAAGATATGAGTTTCTGGACCGCCCCCATGACCTTTCCAATCCTATTTTTAACTTCCTGAGTGTATCTTGGCTAATAATTCAACGTATAGGTGGGAGAAGTTTTACACTATACCGATGTGCACTTGTTTGGGTTCTTTACTGATGTTCTGCGCTTCTGCTGTCTCGATATTAATCTTCAGAGCCAGGGAGGAGCTGCTGAAATGTACCTTGTCAGCAAGAGTTTGGAGTATACAGTTCTTCTTCACTTTCTGCTGTCAGAGCAATGTCATCTGTAAAACAAAAAAGTTGTTAATAACTTGTCCTTGGATACGCGTACGTACAGATGTATATTTTTTTTATGTCGTAGAGGGCGTACTGCATGACAAGTTCCAGGAGGATGTTGAATAGTGGTGATGAGATATACACAGGCTTGTCTGTATACTCCCACCTTCTGTCTTGAATCAATCTGTTAGCTCGCCATTTATCCTTACTGCACTTTGTGACTTCTGGTAAAGTACTTTCGAAAGATTGATGATTTTACTAGAAAATTCGAAGTAGTTGAGAGCTTCCCACAAAGCTTCTCATTTGCTAGATTGAGTCAAAGGCCTTTTCAAAGTCCACATAGCACAGTGGCATATGGACAGTGAGTCCTCTTTATCTTTCTATTATTATAGGCTATTTCTCGATGATTTGCCGTCGAGTAAAGAGCTGGGATACTGTCGATCTTCCAGGTCAGAAACCTGCCAGTGATTCTGACGTCGGGTTCTGACAAAACTTTTTCTGTTCTATATCTAGGACACGTCGATCTCTTGATGATGAGGCCTAGTATTTTGCCGGCATGCCTGAGCGAGAAGACTGATTCATTTGTAATTAGTACAACAGTCAAGTTTATCTGGATTTTTGTTTCCTTAGAGAGGGGGTTATGATTGCCTTTATCAAATCATCTGGAAATTGCTCCTTATGCCGGCCATATCTTTTGGCAGAGCTGATGATGGATATCTATCCCATATATCTCCAGCAGCTTTAATCTCTTTAGTTGACATGTCAACAAATCCGGGTGCCTTTCCATCTGCTAATTTCTTTATGGCACTCTCAATCTTTTCCCTCATAATGTCAGGTTCTTTTTCTGAGTTTTACATTCTTTTGAACTCTGACGAAATTTCCCCATTCCTATCCGTTATTGTCTGCATTTTAATGGTGCTCTCTTTGTGATGGTTTTTATTGTTGAGTAAAAATCCTTTGATATAGCTGCCTGGTGAACCTTGTCCACTTTGTTCCACAAGGTTTCGAGCCAAGTGTCTTTGCATCCTTTTAATTTCCTCTTAAATTCAAAAAGTCGTATCTACTTTTCTTTGATGAATCGTGTATTTTACTTTGCTGCGTTCATTTGAATGATTGATAACTTCTTCACTAATCCATGTACACGTGTATGTATTTATTGTGTGTTTGATCTGGCAAGCCTGGTATCGGAAGGTTTCTATCACCCTCTCTTTCTTGCTCTTTCTGTCTCTCTTATTATCCCCCTTATCCACAAGCATCATGTTGGACCCCCTTCTCTTATTGCATTAACGTATTCACTGATCGGTTGCCAAATGGTAAAGCTTATAGCTTATTATTGGCGACCATTCTGTATGGTACTAACGATAATTCATAACACATGTACTGTAATTATGTCACATATGTATGTGTAATCAAAATTGTTGAAATTGTAGAAATTAGCTATAATGAGTATCATATTTGTACATATTATGTTTGATTATGTTGATTAAAAAAAAATTAAATGATGCCATACGGAGAATAAATCAAATCAAATCAAATCAAATGGTTTGCTTTTGACTTTCCTGTTTAGGCCCTACCGCAATCTTCTCTGAGGTCTCACCAAATGCTGTCTTTACTTCTTCCCACATAATCAGTGTTGTTCAAAATCTAAAAACAACTAAATCGAGTGAGCACGATGGTCTAAGCGTCCATTTATTGAAACAATAATATATATATATATATATATATATATATATATATGTATATATCATTATCATTATTATTATCATCATTATTATTACCATTATAATGATAATGATAATAATAATAATTATTATTATTATCATTATTATTATTATTATTATTATTATCATTATTATTATCATTATTATTATTATTATTATTATTATCATTATTATTATTATTATTATTATTATTATTATTATTATTATTATCATTATTATTATTATTATCATTATTATTATCATTATTATTATTATCATAATTATTATTATTATCATCATTGTCAACCCCCTTACTCACGTAACTAACACATCTCTTTCTCTAATGATGGCGCAATGTGGCGGAAAAAAAAAGGTTTCTTTCTGCATCCTATAAAGGCGGGTAAGCACCACACTCAGAACAACAGACAAAAACAAAAACAAAGACAACAATAAGATTTGTAAAACTCGATCTTAGGAAATTGTTTTCCTAAAAAGATCTCTTTCTTAGTGGTCATTTTAGAATACAGTACTGTAAAAGTAAACATTTTCGCGGTTTTGAAAGTTTCACGCATTTCGTACCAAAAACAAGCGCGAAAATGGAAGCACGTAAATATTTTTGCATGCCGTATGTTCCAGTGGTTGATGTCTTGATTCCGCGAAATTAAAAACACGCGAAACTCTTTTCGTCTGGCCAAGCGCGAAAAATTAGTCGCGCGAAAATATCCACTTTTACAGTAATTGCCTGAACCTATCGACGACATACCACTCGGTCAAAAGATGTTGCCAATTTACATGACATTTAAACAAATAAGAATTCAAGTCGGCTGAATCACATTCTACTTCTCTAAAATCTAATATTCATCAATAAATGTGGCGTTTTTACTTATCTTTTTATCGATAGATAACATTATACGCTTCCCAACCCTCCCCTTCCGTCACACATTTTTTTCTCTTTTTTTTGCGTCTGTCGCTACCACTGATCTCCTCTAGAGGGGAGATCAGTGGTCGCTACACTGGTTTTGATCGGTAGCTGGCGGGTGTCGAAAGAAACGTGCGTGTAGTGCAATACAAAGGGGTGGCTTAGTGTAGTACCATACACTCTACATACACAGGACTAGGACAGGAGAGTAGTGTACACCTGATACAGAGATCTCGTATCGGGGAGTAAGTATGAGTTTGCTGCTAGTAGCAAGATTTCCATCTTCATCGTGTGGGTAACGTACGGGTCGGTGTATTACTGTAGCAGCATACGTATTTGCACATTCATTGGATGGGTGCAGCAGATGTGGTGGGAATCACCAGGAAAAACAATATTGTGCAATATATAAGCTTGCCATTCTCTGACCCGACGACGTGTTTCGCAAGGTACAACGTTGTAGGCCAACATAAATGTAATCTTTTTAGCAGGTATGTACTAAGTTCGCGGCTCTCGCTCCGCATTTTTTTTTTCTTTTTTTGGTTTGGTCGTGGATGATTGGTGGAAACAACATCATTGAAGGTCTAACGGTTATAACGTTAGACCCTATTCTGTAACTAAACTTGTCAATAATGTTATAACTTTAAGAGGCAGAACTAACGTTAGTGGTCTACTGGATTCCAGTATTGCTGTGAACGTTACGGCTGTCAACAACACTCCTCTTGAAACTCACTCTCACACTCCAGGGAGGTGGACCTCCCTGCCTGCCTGCTCAGTCTAACGTTTAACGGTCGTTAGTTAGACACCAAAACCAGCTAACCAGGTTAGAGTTCCTAGCTAGCCCAGCAGACAGACCAGACAGCACCAGTGCACAGGAAGCAGTGCCAGTGACACGATCGTTCACGCAGCAAAGTAATTTAATTTACTGGAGGCACTGGAGTAAGTCACAAGAATAAATTTACTAATAAATACTAGTCTAGACACTCACTAGTTTTCTAGACCACTAACGTTAGACCTAATTGGTTAGACCATATGCATATATGCATATCTATAATGTTAGGCCCCATTTTATCAAGATAATCTAGACATCTCTTCGTAATACTAGCAATTGTTAGTTCTAGTACTTAGTCTAAAGACCTAACTTTAAGATCAGTAGAGAACGTAGAGTTCTACCTCGGGTATCGATTATAAACTTCTTTACCACACAGGCGCAGCGCGCAGGCTATCATAAACTCATAGTGTAACGTCAATTACGGTATGGTCGCCACTTGTGTGTAATTCCTATGCACTTCCGGGTGGGCGAACTAATATCGGCACTGAATTAGTTCGCCGCCCATAGCCTGCCACATATTATTAGCGTGTGTGTTTATACACACACTTCAATGAAGGATGCATCGTCCGTCACCGCGTTTGAAAACCTCCCTTAGTCTGCAACCTGAAATCCATTCTAAATCAAAAACATCCTCGCATTAAAAATGGTTTGAACACCTCTTACATATACATGGTAAAATATATGTGTGGCGCTCCGACAAAATGAGTCATAAGTCGCACGGGGAGTTTTCCCGTAATGAGCCGAAAATGAAGGGGAAGCACTGCTCGGGTGGAATTTTTTTTATGACGGATTTTGATTCCTTTATGTTTTATCTGTTTGTACAGAAAATTTCAGCGTGTAAAAATGGGTACAAGTGTCCCAAATCACCGTTTTTCTGAGACAAATTTTTTTGGTTACAATTTTTTCGAACGCTCGCCTTTGCGTTGCGTTTTGCACCTATTGTTCTTGCCAGATCGAGACTCCGCCTCCGTTGCTAGGGTGTATGCTAATGAGGCATTGCTCTTGACCCCATTGAAGACAAAACAAAGCATGTGTGCGCGGCGGCGTCGGCGGCCAAGCGGCGAGGGCTATAGAATTACGCAATAATAGTGGGCTGACAAAGGCTATTGATTGCATGACCAGCGAGTTTCGTTTGATACATGCACTCCATTTCAATGAGTGGTGATTGACACGACGCACAAATCGCACTGAAAAAATTAATTCCAACGAACGATCACGCAAAATTTATGATACTTTATCTATGAGCTAATACAATGATCACATATCGAACTCGAAACCTTTTTATGCGTGTGTGTACTTTTACAACGGTTATTAATTGGCCTCATTAATGAATTTATTCAAATAATCATAACTTTCGTTCCCTGGTATGTGGTTGCTGTTTAAAGTTCATCTCTGGAGATATAGTAGGGCCTAAGTTGTCAATTATTCTCGTTTTTATAAAGTCGACAATTTGTGTGATAATTCGCCAAATGTATGTAATGCGTACTATTATTTCCCTGGTTAATGAAACTTATTGCCTTATTTCTTATGATGGTTTGGGCCGTGACGGCATGGAGAGAAATCGGAAGACAAACATTATTAATGCCCAGATAGCTCGTGTTCCCTTTGGAGGATATTCTGACTCTTGTCATCTGTGTATTTTTTAAAAGTAGGACCTATTTGAGAAAGGGACAGAAAGCTGTGTCACTACTCAAAAGTGTTCTTCTTCATTTTGTTTTGTTTTTTAATCAGAATGTTTGTAATGATAGCTGTTTGCCGTGTATTGCGTGTAGCTGACATGTGAGAGGTCAAGTCTGCAAAGAATTAGGTTGGCTAACAGCTTTGCCAAGTAGCAGCGCTAATTGCCCATTGAATTGCGTATTCTGAGGAATTTCGAATGAAAGAATTCGGACGGCAATGTTCACGCCTTGTATCCTAGTAAACCCCGCATCAACGAAGCCTTAAACAATGAAAGGTAAACTTCCTGCTATCAAGGGGTGGATATTCACGCAACCAGTATTCTTTCTTCGCCATTGATAGCAGAATCAGTGACGGAATGGAGCAACAGTGTTGGAGGATCGGCATTATGTCTGCTAATTTGTAAAGGAATTTTTCAGTCTCTTTTTGTGTTCAGAACCACAGTCAGTGACGCTAACTTACTCTATCTCCCACAAGCTATCGTTACCATCTAAAAACGTGAATTTTATGAAAGGTTAAAAGTGATCACGGAATCAGTTCTTCCGCGTGACACATGCAGGCTTTTATAATAGCATACCAAGCTTAAATCGTTTACCTGTATAGAAAGGGCGGGGATACACACTTATCGCAATCATCCGGATTTGAGAGTGATACACTCTACTACTTTTCTTCATCTTTCCCCCGACAAAGACCATTGTAATTCAAAACAAACAAACAAACAAACAAACAAGCAGTTGATTTATATCAGAACGTAGAGATTTTTTGTGTTTCATGTATGTATAGGTCATCTCTTGACGTATAGTAGGCATTTGTTGTCGTTTTTACAGCGTTTCCTAATAAATGCCTATAGCGAAAACCCAACAAAACTTCTATCAAGGAGGGAAGGGAACTTTATAAATTTAAATATCACATAGTTTACAGAAATCAGACATGTAAATAAGGCAATCATTATACATCCGCACGGCCGATTGTAATCTCTTACTTTGATTATCAAACATGATCGCCTGCATTTACGTGCTTTTTTTCTAATTTCTTGAACTTTGCCTCATTTTCTCTCTTTTTTTTTAAACAATTGCTCGAAACATTTAAAAATCGTAACACAGTCTGCTATCCCACAACATAATATTCCATTTGATTTGTCACTTATTGTTGGTCGGGTGACGCCAAATGTTGGAATCTCGAGCGATGATACACGGCATTTTGTTTGTTGGTTTTCGTCTCATCGCTCAAAAGAATTTTGACTACGATTACAAGACATAACTGATGGTTTACAGAAGTGATCATCAATTCAGTAAGGATTAATCAATTCAGTAAGGATTAGTCAAGTCATGAATTCACTTTACCCATCATGTCTAATCGAACTACGACATTGTTTGGGTAACCGCGCCTTTTTATTCTCATAGTTCAAACTAATTCTTGACATAATCAAAACAAATAATTCTTTTTATAATTTCTCAAAATACTCAAAAGACGGCCTAAGTCAAAACTTTCTACAAAGATTGCCTATACGGCAATCTTTACTAGCCTAAACAAGTTTTCTAGAGCTATCAGTTCCCCCTATGACAATGACTTCGGTCGCGTTTTGAACTTGTATCGAACTACTTTCAAAACAGCTATTACCTTTGTAGTTCGATTAATAAACCAGTCTTTTGAATTCATAACCAACATTCGTAATCGTAACAATACAGTAACATAGTACTGCACGTCAATAAAACTTGGAAAATGTAAATGCTATAATAGTAGCGCAAAAAAATGAGTAACGATTATCTTCATACATTCTAATTCGTAGTGATGTCGCTACGAAAATGACACATGGTTTGGTTCAAGCAAATAAAAGTAAAAAGGAATGGGATATACTTCTGATACCACGCCACGCCGTACAATGCATTTCACTGTATTTTGTAACATTTGGTTACGTTTCTGTGCGCTTTACGTACGGAAAATAAAAGGCAGATTGGTGCTATTAACATGCTAACACGCAACACATTCAAAATGTTTTTTGAAATACACCGTATACAATATAATGTTTTAGTATACGGTTTGAAACTTTGAATTTGCGAGTCCTTTATGAAATTATAAGCAGGGTTATTACATTATCAAGCAAAAATTGAAGTATTTAGGGATTCGGATTTGCGCAGGAGACTAACAGTGCTATATATGGCGATCGTTCGCAACAGAGACAATCCTCTTCAATAGATATACAATGTAATTCTGTTTTCATGAATTGAAAGAGAAACGAAAAGAAGTCAACTTTTTAACTTCATTTAGCTTTCTCACCAATTGAACTTGATTTGATCTGCCATGCATGATATCGCTGTGTGCTCTACTAATTATATCAAATCATTAAAAATCGGCGTGCTTGTTTTTTTATGCAGAATATCACAGGTAAGTTTAATTCATTGAAGTTCATAATGTTTGTACATAATGGCGTGTTCGTTGTTTTGTATTCTCATTTTTATGATATATCACGTGTCCATTATCTGATTCTGACCACGAAAATATGGCGACTGTTTAAATGCGGAGCATGTACTGGAAAACTGTAATGTCTCCTGCCAGTATAGACAAACTAATTTCTAATCTATCCCCGCTTAAAATTGAAATGAAATGAAAAAAAAAAAACGAAGTTCGACTTTCAGTAGATTTCAACCGTTTTGTATAGTGCCTGATTCATGTAATGGACACAATTCTTTAACACATAAGCAATCACACAACTTTCGTGAATAGATGTGTCTTAATGATTGCATCTCATGGAAGAAAACTCGTCTCCTTGCCTGAATTTTAGCTTCTTCCTGTTCAAGCTCGCGTGAAAGAAATAGTTGAACATCAATTGCAATCATTAAGAGAGGCACATCCTTAGAAATAAGCACAGGAGTACTGAGACACACTACGAAATAAAAACGGGCCTTTTATCACTATTGACAACGCATGACATTGAAATGCTTTTTTTTTCCCTTGGGGGAGGGGGGGGGGTAATACAATTGATTATTCTGAAGGTTCGTTAATCACACAATGAAATATGGTTCGCTATTAGCTTAGGTTCGTTAACAAGAAAATTACATGCGGTTCCTTTCCGGTAGTTCCTTTACCCGAAAGTAATCAAGCAATCATTTTTTTCTGATAAGGTTTGTGAATACAAAACGAAGTGAAGAAGGCCTAAGTATTAATTCCGAATATTTTTCAGTATTATTATTTATGATCCACTTCTCAAACGCAGAAAGATTGTAACTGCACATGTGATGTAAAAAAAATAATGATAATTCCGCTTAAGCTACAAGTTAATTGTTTTTTATATGCTATGCTATTAGAAAGGTGACTGAGAATCATTGTAAACCCAACGTGAAGCTGTCAAGCCTACATCAACCTTTGCTTCTGATAATATGTGCAGAATTGGCAAGCGTGATAAGCGATAATTACTATGCACGCAACGCCTATAAAGGAAATGTGCCTTTAATATGGCGGGAATTCATAATGTTACGGCTGTATACAGCTGCAGCAGAAAAGACGCGAAAGCAGTTTTTGATGCTCTGCAACATTACGACCATGTGCATAATTTGAGGGTTTTAAGTACACGCAAAGAACACGATCTCAAAAGACGACTATCGTTAATCAACTTCATTGACTTTTTCTACCGATGCTGTCTTTTGAACCCCCGCCTAGAATAGGTTCCCAGGTTCTATTTAATAGGTATTGGTACTTGCTAAACGCATCCTCTTTAGTTTCCATTGACAACAACATGGGAAGAGACTGGAAGCGATGAACGCCCTCGCTAAAAGACGCTTCTCGTAAGACGCATTGCGTGCCCGCCTACAATAGGTTCTCAGGTTCTATAGGTATTGGTACTTGCTAAACGCATCCTCTTTAGTTTCCATTGACAACAACATGGGAGGAGAATGGAAGCGATCAACGCCCTCGCTAAAAGACGCTTCTCGTAAGACGCATTGCGTGCCTTCTTTTCTTTCTACTGTTTCCTATTGTTTGTGAGTTAAAAACTTGCGGCAAACCACAACGCGTACTGACTCATTCATGCGGCGGTAGCGGCACGGACACAAACGCGCCGAAGTTTACATTCGGGCTGCCGTATTGGTCAGAATCGTTAATGATAGACCTGTCCTGCGATTGGTTGATTATCTTACATACCCAAGCTATCGCCTTATACGGCAGTGCGTGCGATGGAGCGTAAACGCCGTCGCTAAGCAGGACAGTTGTATTGTTTCGTCCCGTGAAAGAAACAGGTTGTGAGCTTGAACATAGCCTGAACTTTGAGAGCGATTTTCTCCGTTATTTAGAAAATCAACTGACATAACAAACGTGGTTAATATTCGTTTTTATGATCTATAGGGATGTCGAAATGAGTTGTATTACATATCAGTGTAAAGCTTAGAGTCTGTAGAATTCACTTATAGGCATAACTACGATTTCATTTTTTGCGACTTTTGACTCATTCCGACGGAGCGCCACACATATTCTGATTACAATTATTTGAGTTTTTACGGAGGAAAAAGGTGAATTACGAATGTATTTTGAGAGTGATGAAAATCCGTCGCCCAAGCTGATCTCCGATCGCGGCGCGCGTTTACATGCGATGTAAATGTCTGGCGACCTTACCGCAATGGCGACCATACGATAATTGACGTTAGGGACAGGGATCGCATTTCTGCTTCTGGCAGTGTTTGATGTCTTTCTCGTGTTTTTCTGCCTTTTTCGATGGTAACAATCACTTCCAGAAAAAAATGGCGCCCACATCGGCTCGCGAAAGTTCTATTCTACGTGGGACCATATTTTCAAAATCCATGAATATCGGGAAAACAACAAAAAATCCAGTTTCTTAGACCCTTGTGTCTTAACTATGATGTTAAGAAGTACCAAAAATACAATTTTGGATTCGATATGTTGTCATTTAGGTGAAAAAATTTCACTTTTGTCGGAGATTGTGCCCATTTTATCAGTTGATTTTTGTAGATTGGTAGTATGCAAGTATGTGTGGTATGCATGTTTAGACTCTCTATTTTCGATACTTCTTTACATCACACTCTACATATATTCACAGTTAAGAAACTAACCGTTAGGGTCTAAGAAACTGGATTTTTTGTTGTTTTCGCGATGTTTGTGGATGTTGGAAATATATGTATGTCCTCACTTAAAATAGAACTTTCACGAGCCGATGTGGGCCGCCATTTTTTTCTGGAAGTGGACGTTATTGCAATCCCTGTTTGCGTAGGTGCATGTGTGCCAGCTATTTTCACGTGCTTTCGCAATGGGAATTGGCGCTTACGCAACGTTCGTGAGCCATGTGAAGACGTTCAGCTGAAGATCGCGGAGCACGCGCGTATTGCATACGAATGATACATTGTGCCGCAAGCCGGGCTACTGCGGCGCATATCGGCGAAAACTGTGCCGGTTTGGCCCTTGTCAATCTTGACCACTGCGTTTGTCATTGGTCATATTTTGATGATAACAATAGCGTTTATGAATAATCTTGTCTATGTTTCATATGAAATGGTTGAAAATAATTTGCCCGATTTGTTTACAGTGTGGAAAAACCCTTAAAATGGGGTATTTTACTCTATGTCATATTAGAGTTGTCTAGAGTAAAATACCCCATTTGTGGCTCAAGAATGAAGATTTTGTCAGAGCCTTTAGTCCTTACTTTGCACTTAATTCAGAAGCCAAGTCATTGTTATAATGCACATAACATGCATAATGCATGATCGTGCATGCACTGTGTATGTATTTGTATGTAAGGTGTATAAGGTATGACAGTGTATTTTGTTTTGCCCCTTGTCACTGAATTTGTGCATACATTGTAGTCATACAGACAATCACAGAAACGTACTCTGCTTCGCTTGTAAAATTTAGAATGATATTAAACAGTCAAGATTTGATTAACGTGATAACGAAAGATACTGTAAGTGACATCAGGAAGATCGTTTGATGCTTGTACTATGCTACTGTACCTTCCAAGCATGTTTGGTATTTAAAGGCAGAATACTACATGTAGCATGGAAGATTCTATGGGTTATAACAGATGTTGAGAAGGGATACAGGCTGTAGATTATGTTGAGCTCCTGTGATTATGAGTTGGAAAATGGTACTCATGGTTGTGCATTTCCCTGATTTTGTTGTTTTTTCTTCATGTCTTTACCTCATTCCATCATGGGTTTCGTGAATAAGGTCTAATAGATCCCTTTTTCTCTTGCATTTTTGTCTAAATTTTCCTTTCTTGTATGTCAAGAGTGAAAACTAATCTGAATGCGGGACATGTACACATTGCAAGTGAAAGTTCAGGTTTCCTTTTTAAAAATTGCAAATTTTTGTATATCAGATGTTGCTACAAATAGGCAACTACATTCACATTCGTATGTACACCACCTGAAAACTCATTCTGTTTCCTCACAAGCATGAGGGCTGTATGCAAAAATGTATACCAACTGTATGTACTGTAAATGACAGAAGATATTGGTAATGTGCTGATGCTGCTAAAGTGAACGGACTTTGGCATCCTCAAGAGAACTTTTGTTTGTTTGTTAACATAGTACAGCAGTATCAAGATCATGAAGAGATTGGAATAATCTGATCAATGCAGTGATTTCTACTGACATTATACTGAAGACAAAATTATACATTTTACTCCGTTACAAAGTAGTCTGATTTACAGGTAGTACACCATCCTCATAAAGGTTTTGCTGACGTACACGACGTGTACCATGTTGTGTTGCAGTGAGCAATAAACACATGACATGCAATTTGCAACACTGTTCACTGTTGGTACATAATGTACTGAGGAGTAAAGTTAGCCCACTATGTTATTGCTCACTATTACTTTTGCTGGCTGGCATTTTCTAGGAGTATAGCTGTTCAAGGGGATATGGTATTGTCTTTGAAGCCCTGAGTATTTGTCTAATGTGACCATGTATCACCTGGCGGGACTTGGTAGTGAAGATGGGTTCTGACCCTTTCATTCATTTTCGTCATTTTGTTTACCATCACTCCTCGAAATTGGGACATAGTGTAGAAAATTATTCAAGAAAACATGTCATTGCTACATTGTACAATGCAAATGTACATATGTTGTACATTCACAATTTAAGTATGCATTTACAATTATGTGAAGCAATTTTAATTGCTGGATTTGAGGCTCCATTGATTCAAAAGATTTCTAGCACAGCAGTATGTGAAATTCTTGTCACATGCAACATTGTTTTATAGTAATATACTGAACTACTAGTAACTATCATTGGTAGCACTACAGTGTACAGTGATGTGGGACCTGTCAGTGATACATTGTACAAATGTATGGTGTCAAGAGCATGGATAATATGGCCATTGCAATGTAATTTGTGAGAAAGTCTTCCATGGGTACAGTTGTAGTTTTTCTTCCTCAAAATTTTCCCTCAAAAGTCGAGGAAATATAGAATTGATATGGGCAAATATAAATAGAATGTTGTGTGATGCATTTCATGTGTAAATGCGTCAGTTAATGTACTGTTGTCACATTACATCTTTGTTGATGACCTGCATTATATTACCAGGTGTTGTACAAGTCCTGCAGTAACATGTCACATGACTACACTGTATGTAGTGGTCCTGCTGTGCATATCTGAGTGTTCTCAGTGAGCCAGAAAAGTGTATAATCTGTGAGTAATTGCTTAAATCCACTTTGGTTGAAGTGACACCAATTCCAAGTCATATTGTTGTAACATTAGGATACTGTATTAAGTTTCTGTGCAATACATGTACTCATGAAATTGATATCAGTCCGAGGGTCAGAAGAGTACACAGAACCTGTAGGCTTGCATACAGGTAATCATACTGTACAGTGTATATCTCAAAATACATTCTGATATTAAAGTGCCTTTGTTGGCTTATGAATATGTAAGCAAGCCATTACATAAAAGGAGGCCATGATCTCCTGATTTTTGCATGGAACATGTACATGTAGTGTACAGTGTACATGGTAAAAGAAAAAAAAAAATGATACAATTTGTATGCTTGCAAAATCTGGCCTTGGGGATAGGATTTCCACAGTTGCAACACTCAAGAGGTGAGGTGATTGGCCTCAACAGATAATCCCTGCCAACTTCCCCCCTCCATCAAAACAAGATAAATCAGACAAACAAATACTGGTAAACAAAATTATATGCCTGGTATTTGGCCACTATCACTAGGTTTTGAAATTAATGAAAAGAGTGCTGGTGGAAAAACAAATGAATGATGAATGCAAATTTTAAGAGGTGCTGAGTACTGATTTGCATAGATTGCAAAGATTGACAGTGCTGTCTGAGGTAGACCTACAATACATGTAAACTTGAATAGCCCTGTTACACCTGTACTAACATAGGTACCCTACATGTTTTATGTTTACATACATGTGTACAGTATTATAAACCTTCTATTTTTACAAGACCTTCCAGGCTCCCATAATCAATAGATTAAATTGTGTATCTTGTGTCAGTATGATACATTGTATGCACTCTCAATCTCAATGTTGCACAATCCCAGCATGTTGAAATAAATTGCATTGGGCAGAAACTTCTGCAGGTGACAGCTACTGCTAGATGAGTAGCTGTCAATTGAGGACCAGTCTTTACTCTTTACTGGACACAGACGATGCTGTAAACTACAATATGTACATGAGGGTGACATACAAGGTATTTGTGTACAGGAAGCTCCTTGTCATCAATCAGAAGATCCTAATTTGGAGTGAATTTTTCTTAAAGATGTCTTGATAATGTTTTAAGCATTTACATGACATGTATCTCCTTGTTTACACCATGATCAGTAGCTGTAGAGTGCTGATTATGACTTGCTGAGTTGTAAGTGCTATTTTGAGTCACTTTGAGCCTTTTCCTGTCTAAAGATTCACAAGAGGGTTGTGCTGATGAAGGCTGCCACCTTTTAAAGGCCACCAGCTGTTGGCCACATGATCAATGCATGATTGATGGTGCATCTGCAACTTAAAGCCTACACTTTGTAGTTCCTCTTCAAAATGCTCATACTTTTGACAAAGTACAGTACAGTACATGTATGTACATGTACTACACTGTACTATTATTATCATCATATTGCAATGCTGTGTGATTAAATTGTGCACAACCCGGAGTTTTAGTGTACATTGTACTGTTTGCCTCCATATGATACGTAAAGAAAATGGTGCAAAATCATTGTATACATACAGTGTACAATGTACATTATTTGTACATTTGTAGCTCATCAGTCCGCATTTATTCTGCTATGTGTTGATAATATTTTCATAGTGTTGTATTCATGCATGGGATGGATCTCTTTCCAGTAGATTTGTCGAGTCTTTTGCATTGTTTGAACTTTGAAAGAATTGAAAGGTGTATAAAATCAAAATGTCACTAGGGTTAAGCAACTTCAAGGTACTGTAGGAGAAATCAAGCAAGAGTTCCACAGAACCAGCGAACTTTTCTTCTTTAAAAAGTGGAATGCATTCCTTGACCGTCTTGAAGGGTAGGGGCCAGGTTATTCAGTAAAAGGATGACACAGTCACTTGTCTCTGCCCATGCCTTAACAATGTATATTTGCTCATAATAGAAACGGTGATTGTGTTTGATACATGTATGTGATCTTGTCTTTTTAAACTATAGTTACTTGAGAAGTACAGTAGCTGAAGTTTCACTCGTGTACAGTACTACTGATTCATGTAGTTATGTTCTAAAGTGCATAGGGAACAATTCTGTTACTGTGCACTGTATCCGCTGTATGCTTCAAGTATCATTGCAAATATTGTATTGTCCTAAAGAGTTCATTAGCACAATGCAATACTGTGAAGCTAAACAGGAATTTTAATTATTCTAGCATAATGAAAGAGCACTTGACTAATCTCCTTCAGAGAGATGTGGGTAATTCCATGAAGTTGGGGCAGTGTCCATGTAGCATCGTGATATTTGAAAAATACATTTCAGCATAACTCAATATTAATGATGCTATACATTTATTGTTTGTAGGCTTTACATTTGCATTGAGGCCACACATTTTCCTGGAAATTTTGTGCCATTGAGACTCAATTTTGATGAAGTTATTAAACAATATGTAACGGTGTCCTGTAGCGGGTCTAGGGCAATTACCCCCTGGGCAATTACCCCGGAGCCTTCCCCTGGCCCTAATCCTAATCCTAATCCTGAACCTAATCCTAACCCTTACCTAAACTCCTAACACTAAACCTAACCCTAACCCTAATCTTAACTCTAACCTTACCGCTAACCAGTATTTAGCCGGGGGGTAATTGCCCTCTGGGGGTAATTGCCCGGATACGCCTGTAGCATCGGGACGTGTCCATGTAGCATCATGATATTTTAAAATTTGGTCCTAAGAGACAAATTATGGCAATTAGCTTGACCAAAATTTGATGCAATATGCATATTTACTAGATTAGTCAGATAGCTAAATATCTCAAATTTCCTGTAAACAGTTTTAATTTTAAAAGAAAATTACAAAATGTATCACGATGCTACGCGGTGTCCTTTTTTGTTACATTTGGTGGACACCGTGTAGCATAGTGACACATTGTGTAATTTGCTTGTCAAAGTAAAACTGTGTAAAGGAGAGTTAAGATATTTAGCTATCTGACTAATCTAGTAATTATGCATATTATATCAAATTTTGGTCAAGCTAATTGCATTAATTTGTCTTTTAGGACCAGATTTTAACTATCACGATGCTACATGGACACGTCACGATGCTACAGGACACCGTTACATTTTTATGCCTCCGCCACGAAGTGGTGCCGGAGGCATTATGTTTTCGGGTTGTCCGTCCGTCCGTCCGTCCGTCCGTCCGTCCTTCCGTCCGTCCGTCCGTCCGTCCTTCCGTCCGTCCGTCCGTCCGTCCTTCCGTCCGTCCGTAAAAAATTTTGTGGACAGGGTAACTATCAAAACCTTTTAAGGTATCCTAATGAAACTTGGCATGTGTGTGTATTAGGGGGTGAAGTTGTGCCTATCAACTTTTGGGTGCACATGGTCAAGGTCAAAGGTCAAAAGGTCAAGGTCAAATACATAAAATTTCACTATTTCCTCCATATCTATGCAATGCCTGAAGATATTTTCTTGAAACTTAGTGTATACATGTATTACCTAATTAAGATTCTCTGGTGAAAGTTTGGGGTCATGAGGTCAAAGGTCAAAGGTCAAAAGGTCAAAAGGTCAAGTTAAGATATTAAAACTTCGCTTTTTTCTCCGTACCTTGGAAATTGTTCAAGGTATCTTCATGGAACATAGTATATATACATGTACTGACTGGCAGTTATTGTCTAGAGAATCTAGGGTTCATAGGGTCAAAGGTCAGGGGTCAAAGGTCAAGTGCAACACTTCAAATTTTCTACTATTTCTCTCATACATGTATTTATGTAATGCCAGCAATTTTTTTTTTTACACTTGGTGTATGCATGTATAACCTAGATTATCTGGAAATTATCTTTTTCTCTTTTTTTTTTTTTTGGGGGGGGGGGTTTGCCTCAAAGGTCAAAAGGTCAAAGATCAAGGGAAAGTGCTGAACTAACTTTTTCCTCCATATCTCAGAAGTGGCTCAAGTTATCTTGAAACTTACAACATATGTATGCATGTTCCGCCTGACAGTGATTATCCTATATGAATTTTAGGGTCAAAGGCCAAAAGAAAATGGTAACAGTGTACTTTTCAATACAGAAATTACACTTTTTCTCCATACCTTGAAAATTACAGTATTCATACACTTATGAATGGGTCAAAGTCAAGTTAAAGTCCTTGAATCCCCAAATACATGCTCTCCTATTCATCTAATTAAACCTAGGTTAAGGAAGGTGAACATTCAGCACATTTGTGACAAACATGTAATTTCAATATTTTGCCAATATTGTGAAAATATAATTATACATTGTCCACATGTACTATAGACCTATTAGGAGAATCATGCATTATGGCGGAGGCATAGCAGTCGCCTTAGCGACATTTCTAGTTTGAAGATAACTTCATCAAAATTGAGTCTGAATGGCACAAAATTTCCACAAAAATGTATGGTCTCAATACAAATGTAAAGCCTATAAACAATATATGTATAGCATAATTAGTATTGAGTTATGCTAAAATGTAACACTTTGTGCCCCAACTTCACGGAATTACCCACGTGTATTCTTCATCAGCAACATTTTGTGGATTTCCCTTTAAATTTTCTTTACATTGTACAGCTGTATATCGTTCCACTACTGTAACATTACAAATTGAAGTACTGTATCAGCCTTATCCAGCAGTGACAGCATGTGGATTTCAGCAAAACTTCATGCAAGTTTAATTTTACAAAAATCATATTAAACTTTGATTGAATTTTCTGACTGACTATACCCTAGCCTATACAGTGTATGTCAAATTGTCCCAATGTATTCTAATATTAAATATTTCTGCTTTCACTGAATCCAGTTATAGTTGGTGTAGTGCAAGTTTCCCTTTAATAATACTACCAGGAGAGGAAAGACCTGGATGCTTTCATAATTTGTTGTATAAAAGATGTTATCTTTTGCACATTTATAGTGATGTGGAATACAGTGAGTCAGAGGAAAGAGGAACCGCGTGGGAGCGCTCATTAATGCAGTATCGCCGTGATTGGGCTGTGCAGCATAATGTTGAGGGTATGCTGTATAATTACAGTTGGAATGTCTCCAAAGCTCAGTTCTATGCGTCTCACTCGAAGACCTGAACGTCATTTCTAAGTGCTGTTCTCCTTGGCAGTCACGGATGGTATACGCAGCGTGCTCGCCCAAAGATGCCCCATGCATTGGGGAGTGCTGGCAGATTATTAGGCGGCGATGAGGCAGAAATGCTAAACTGACCATGAGAGCAGTGTTAACAGAGCATGCACCGCATTCGTAATAAAGAAAGTTTTCACCAGCTTTTTTTTTGGGGGGGGGGGCTTGGCTGTACAGGCCCGATATTCACGGCAGTGTACACAGTGGTCCTCTGTTTGTGTTCCTGTGGAGGTGAAATGATATACAGACTCTTCACAGTGTGTTATTCTTGACAAGGGTAGATGTGTGAATGGAAATCGCCTAAAACATTTTTGATATTCAGTAAATTAGACATTAATGGCTACCCAATTCCATGTACAAAATGCACATTTAGTGAAACTACACCACCTACAACAATATGGCAAGATGGTTTTGCACAAATACAAACTGAAGTGTTAGGAGGCTAAAATAGCAATTCATTTAAAGGGAATATTTCATTCAGTTGATGGCTGTGGATAAGAATTGCATTAAACATGTCTACATGCACTGTACAATGTACTGTACAAACCTGTGTACCTTCGAACAACTGAGTGATCAATATCTGGAGTACCTGGTACACATTACTTGTACGATAATTCAATCATTACACCACTACCCCACAGAGTACTGGAATCATTATGTCATATGATTTGGGATTGTCCATTCATCTGTTCAACCCAGATCTTATCAGTCTCCATTTCTTGTGGATTTTGTTCGATATGCTTAGTAGATTTCAAACAACATCGCCCGAAGGTCAAAGGTCATTGAACTTGGGCTATGATGCTGTTTTCCTGCCATGAACTGAAGCTAGAAATTGTTTATTATGTCAAATTAATTTAAAAGGTAGAATCACCAGAAATATGAAAAATGTACATGTAAATCAATAATTTTTTGTATGAGATTGTGTGTGAAAGACCAAATTTTAAGGTCACCAAAACTTTTCCTAATTTTCTTGTGCCAAGAGGTTAAAGGTTATTCCTCAAGTTCAAAGTCAAGATCAATGAACTTATTCTTTTATCAAAATTACAGGTTTAAAATGGCATATGATGTACAACTATGTATGGCTTTACACTGTACGTATGTATGTCTGGCTGCAGAAGATAATGGCATCAGAGTCAAATTGGTCTGTTTGTAAGATATGATTTCTGACCTGGGAGGCCATATGATCTTAGAATTTGCTAAGAGCTGTTCTGCCAGGCTGTGTTTGACACCTTAACTGTCAAGAGATTTGAACAGATTTGCAGAAGAGAGCATCATTCAAAGCTGTAGATGATGCAGCTGTTGAGTGTGTAGTTTGTACATTGTAGCTTGTACAGTGGTGTCCGATTTTGTGTATGTGCATGCAGCATACTGCACAACTTGAAGATTGTGGACAAAAAAAAAAACAACAACAACAACAGTGATTTCTAAAGGTTTGTATGCAGTGCGGGTTCACCTTTTCATGAAACGCTCCTGCTATATGATTGTTTTTGCAGCCTCATCGAGATCAATATTGGGAGAACGCCTTCACGTTTCATCATCACTTCATCCCCACCGTCCCGAACCCCTCACTGTTTCGCTTCATCGTCGTTGGGAGGTGTGCTCGGCCCGCAGACTGACAATGATTGATTGACTGGACGGGACGTTAGTGGGAAAGCAGCTGTAATGAAGGAGAAGCAGAAGGAGAAATCGGGCCGGAGCAGCGAACTCAAGATGAGCCGCCACGGCATTCGGCTTCGCACCCAGCCCCGGCTCGATTCCAAGTGGCTCAAGATCGACATCCAGGTGGGTAAATGTTTTGTCAATTGTGTGCATTTGTGAAGCATGTATTGTCAAAGAAATGTTATAGTTTTGTTTAGTTTAATTTTTTCCCCCACAAAGAAGAGCTAAAATATTTGTGGTTCCCAGTGGGCCTATGTGTACTACAGACACACACACAAACACACAAAAATGGCATATTTCAGGGAATATTTGTGCATTCCAATTGTTTGTAAGTAGCAATCAATGCTTTATAGATTTCTAAAAGATACTCACTCTATGTTCTTGTTTCGCACAATTAAATTACTCAATCTATGTGTGTACCGGTAACCATTTAGCTGACCCACTTGTTTATGCACTGACAATGCTTGATGATGTATTTGGTGACTGTAATGCCAGAAGTATGCAACAAGGCAATGAAGTACATGTAGCACATATTTTTCTCCAAGCAAGCAGCTAAAAATAGTGTCAAGCCTCTCTCTTTATGGCATCCCACCACCAGCTATTGATGATTTAGTAGCTTGTCATGAAACCTTATCTCAGGGTATGTTGAAATGTTTTTTAATCGGGTGAGTGTTTCGATCACTTACATCATGAGTTGTATTGTGCATCTTGCATAATGCCTTGCAGCTTGCCCTTTTTCTTTTGACATACCTTTCTCACCTTGAAACCACGGAGGTAGGTTATACCTAAATTTAGCAGGAATCATTCCGAAGGGAAGGGAATCTCAGGTTGTTTTAATGAGGAGTCAGATTTTCTTCATTTGCTTCTTTTTTTTTCTAACTGTCATGAACTGCTATACTTTCCTCATGTGAAATGTGAATGATATACATATAAGAGCCTTGGAATACGGTTGTGGGCGCCTGTGACTTTTTCGAGTGTGCGGTCATGTATGGGGGAAACATGAAGTAGGAAAATCAAACAGGAGGAAATTAGGTACCACGCTCTACATGCCAAGCACGGCAGACATTTTCAGCTGGAGAGATATTCACAGGTGGGTTCACGTCAACGATTTCTGATCTCCACCTTCATCACCTGCGAGTTGAAGATAACCAAGCCAGGGAGACATGAGTGCGGCCAGTCCGCGGGCACATTCGTCTTGGTGATAACGCCGACTGGCGGAAGAAATATTCGTGACTGGATGAGGTCTGCAATATGTCGGACGTGATGGTATCTAGAAGTTGAGATGAGAAGAATTTGATGTGTGGACTGTCACTGCCAAGAGGAGGACATTATTAATACAGGATGCGCCGTCACAGCAAGGAAATTTCATGCTCTCTACACGCATTTCGAGTGAGCAATTCCATGGATCACATAGACTTTCACCGGCGCTTCTGCAGGAATGTATGTGACATGCTTGCCTTATCGTATATAATACACTTTATAGACATACAATTCTGTCAGTCATCCGTCAAGCTGCACATTTCTGTCATTGTGTGTCTGTTCCTGAACTCCTGGAATGAAGATGAGACACTATTTTTAATATTTGGCACAGAGGTTTACCTCGATTCTGTTGATGACAAGACAAAGAATTAGAATTTGGGGGTTTTAGGGTAAAAGCATAGAGGAAAAGTTTGTCCATGTGACCACCTGATTGTTGCGAGTTGTTTGTACATTGTATGTTTTACACTTGTGGCTTTATCATTTAATGGGTTATTTCACAGAATCTTATAGCATGTGTTCATGCTGTTTTTGATAAAATGATTCTTTCAATGATTTTTTTTATTTTAATTTTTGTATATTACGGCATTTGCAATGGTTTCCCATGTTGTTTCATGATTGCATCACTTGTGTTTGGATATTTTGTGGCAGCTGTAGTTCTCAGAGCATTTGCGTGGCATTCCAGACAGATTTACATTTTTGTAAATGTAAATTGTAAAATCGGTGAGGGGAAAAAAATTCAGAGGATAGGAAAGATGCATCTTTTTTTAAAAATACTTTCTTGGTAATAGAAGCAGTGAAATGGCAAGGGTTGGAGTAAAGATCTGGACAAGTTTACAGCAGACTGATACCTTTCTAGATGTAAAGTCAAGTGTTTCAGACATTCTTAAGTTCATAAAGTCACTTTATTCAGGGCTCGATACTAACTTTATTCCTCTGGTGGCCCGTTTGGGCCACTAAAATCTTGAAATCTGAAATTTTGGCAGAGCAAAAAAGAAGTGAAGTGGGGCGAATTAAAAACAAACTTAACAATCCACTTTAAAACTTAGTTGCATGATTGGGCCACCAAAAGATAGCAGTTTTCAAAATTTGGGTGGCCAGACTTATGGTGGCCAAATTTTTGGTGGCCCCAGGCTACAAGGCCACCACTAAATTTGAGACCTGCTTTATTGTGTGCCTCTTGTGGGTTTACAGCAATGAGTAGCAATCCCAAAATAGTGAGCATCATTTTTTTTTTCTGTTTACTTGATTGTCAGTCACTTCCACATAATTATGACATGATTTGAACACCCCCCTCACCGCCATCACCCCTGCCAATATTCATTTTGTTTCATCAATTATCATTGTTTTCATGCATTTGCGTGTGTTTGTTTTTACCCCATGACAGGGAGCGTTTGTGAATGAAACCTTGAGTCATCTGTGGAACGAGTTGGTGAGGGAAGGAGAGGTGACAGTGGGGCTCGCCGACAGTGTCATCAATTCCGCTGGATTCCCCGCCAAGAAAGGTGAGACGGATGTAAATATAGCCATGTCGCGTGAGCGAGAGTCGGCGAGACGTGTGTCCTCGCTGTAAACACACACACACACTCACAAAACAGGGGCATAACATATATGTATACAATGAGCGTAGACCTCTGTCCGATTGGCTGACTTAAAACTAAGATGTTTTTGCTCCCTCTTCCTGGCCCTTGCTGATCGCTCTCATCTGCGCAGTTTTATTTTTAAGTGGGGAGTTCCTGTTTCCAGCAGCCTCATTACACTTTGGTAACAGGAATTTATTTTTAGAGAATGGAGGGATTTTTTTTTTTTGTTTTTGTTTTTGGTTGAAATGGGATATGTTGATAATTGACACAAATACAAGCTGTATGACCAAAATAATCTGTATCAGGTGGAATGAGGTATTTTTAATAATTAACTAAAAGAAAGATATGTTCTATTGCATTGCAGGTCATGTAACTGAGGAATTTCTGATGCAGATGGTGGGATTTATAAATGTTTGGTTTAAATTTTGCTCAAGAGACTTGTGCATTAAAGGCATAATTTACCATTTGCAGATTTAAAAAAAAAAACAGCTTTAGTGCTTCAAAATAGTTCTGAAATGTGGGTTAGGGATAGAAACAACAGATGTAAAAATTTGAATCAGTGTAGTTCATGTTAAATATACAAAATGTGAACAATAGTTATAATAATAATGTTTTAGACTAAACCGTGTACAGTTTATGGTTTATTGAGTAAAGTAGTGATATCTCCTTGTATTTTTGGCTTTATTGCAAAATTTTTACATGGTAGGATGTCTTGTGATACAACTGACCTACAGTATACACATTTGATATGCATCATATCTGATATCTCGAATGTTTTTTAAATCACTGCTCCCAATGGTAAACAGTACCTTTAATAAGACTAAATAAGTTTGGTGTGATATTTAGGGGGAAAACAAAGCAGAGTTTAGCATTGTTGACTTCAGTATTTCTTTAAAAAGATTTTCTGATTTTGTGAGTTGAGGCTTTGTAGCTATTGAGACAGATGCTGACACATATTTTATGGCAAACATTCAAATGGAAAGTATGTTTGTGTGCCCACTTTTATCAACCGTGTTATTGATCTGTGGAGCACAATGCTCCAATGTGTATAGTGCAGACTAAATCAAAGTTTATTATTAAGCACATTCATTGTGGAAGTGTGATGCGTATTGCGTGTGTTTCATTATACAGGGTACCGCAAATTTGTACAATTGGAGAATCGTGGCATGCTCACTATGTGTGCTACATGTACATCCATATCACAGATTGCAATCTTCAAAGCATTGTGTGACTGTCAAATGTAATTGGGGTAAAGAACACATTTGATTCAAGGTCATAATCAGCATTCTCTGGAGTATGGTATTTTAATAGCATGTGGGAATGAGCGAGAGAGGTGTGTGTTATTATACAGAGTATATAGACAATACCTAAGAAGAATCTAGCTATCAGATTGTTTGATTGCTCCTTACTAGACTGACATGCAGTAAAAAGTACCATTGCACGCTGTTGCTGTTGAGCCGTGCAATTTTGTACAGCTGATGTCACCAATGTTGTACATTGACTCCCTAGTTAAACACATAATCAACTCACTGATTTTGCACCACTGCAGGCCTCTGACATCACAATAAAAATGCCTTTGCCGTGCACACAAAATCAGTTTCAAGCCTACATTCAGTCACTCATGTTACCCTCAACAACTTCAACTGATTGCTTTCATGTACAGTATGACTGACTGTGCTGTGCCACCCAATTGCCTTTCACTACAAAATGATTGCCATTTCTGTACTAAATTCAAGAAGTTAAGGTTTGAGGTGCGTAAGATAAAAAGTGTACGGTTGTTACTCAATAAAAGAATAGGAGCACTATTCAGCTCAGCTTTGTCTCATTAATCATTGAATAGAGCACCAAGCTATATTTCACCTTGTGCAAAATCTTGTACCATTGCACTCATGACCATTCACTATTTGTATGCCAGTATTTGGTACACAGATGGATTTTAAACCAGGCTGCCCTGCTGCTCATGATTTGAGTTTGAAAGCTCACCTTGATTGATTGTATGTTGACATTTTAAAGATTTCAAATCATTTCAACATGCTTGATTGGTGTTTGCTTTTGTTTTTCAAGCTTACTTGGCACGTATGTACAATGTAATGAAATGAGACAGCAGTTATGCTGAATTTGTATCACAGTTTGCGCAGTTGTGAGCCTGGATAGAAAATAGTAAATATTTGTGCAGATGGTAGTGTACTTCCTTTACAATTAGTCATAATCATATGTCACACTCAACCTTGTACAAAAGACATGTATTTATAATAAAGAAATGCAAGAAACAGCACTGGATTTGAAATGTCTTCGTGATGGCTTTAGGGGGATTACTGTCAAGTCCAAATTGGAAGTGACTAATCACTTCAAAATTTGTGGATGTGGCTGACATTTCAGGTATTTGTAGACCTATTTTTTGCGGTTCTTGTGCATTACAGCAGTTAGGCTTGAACTGTGAACACCAAGGGCATGCCATACAAACCTGTGTAGCTTGCAATGTTAAGCCGTACTCTGCCACAAGAGAGTGAAGATATTTTGTCATTCAAAATGTGTTGCTAAGGAAGGAAGACAGACCCGTGAATCACAATCTATTTTCCCTTTAATAGTGAAAATAATTCATGGCAGTGATTATCAGAAATTGTTTGTCATTGCCCAGTTATTGAGTACTGAGATTCCAACAAGAAAGCCAGCCATATCTTAACATGGAAAGTGTTGACATCGTAAACTAAAAAATTAGGCTAAGCAGTGATCCTTTTGGTTTTTTTTTTTTAAATAATGCCCAGTATTGCTTTGCGTGATGTTATTTATTATAATTTTTTATTGGGGGGGGGGGGGGGGGGGGGGGGGAGGAGTAAGGTGTTTGGGAGGGGGTTTGGGGGAGTTGGCTTTGCTATGTGATTGAATTACTGCCCTGGCCAAATATGTTACCTTTCAGGCCTCTGTTAGGGATTAGCCTGCTGTCAGTTAAAACTACCTTTGCTGCACTAAATACAGTATGTGTGTGTGTGTATTACACACATTCAATAAATGTATGTATTTGTGTATGAGTGGCATCATATATATACATGTATATACAGTATGTTTTTTTTTTTCTGGTAACGAGACTCCTCCCCCCCCCCCCCCCCCCCCCCCCCCCCCCCCAAAAAAAAAAAAGAAGGAAAAAATCCCCTACTGTGTTGGCCTAAACATAGCACAACAGTGCATGTACCATGTTCCTAGGGAGGAGTATATCATACAGTAGATAGAATATTGCTGTTCATATTTTTTATTCATAATACTATCAAGGTCTAAGTGTACTTTATACGATCAATGTAGAATATGAAATGAATATAAACATGACTGCGTAATTAGTTTGATATGATTTTAGCCCTTGGATGAATGTGAAGAAAGCTGTTCATTGCCTAAATCTTGCAGACACGACAGCCGTATGCTGATAACATAGTTAATTTCTTATGCTAATTTTCTTGAGAAAAAAAAGTGATTACAAAAGTCAGGGTCAACATAATCAACTGTACATGATATTGCACAACATGTACAGTGTACGTGTGCATAAACATGACCAAGTTTGACACTGTTAGAACAGATTGCTGTGGTGACAATTTCTTTGGATGTTGGTTTGTGTGTGTGCTTTTGTGAGTGTGCATGTGTGAGATTATCAGTGTGAATGCCAAGAGCATTCAACAGCTTGACTCATAGTACATGTCTTGATTTTGTGCAACCTTCACGGGATTGGCAGGAAATGCCACCAGTTTAGCCCTCAATACCAACAATACAAGTATTCTGCTCGTTTTCATCTCCTAGTGCTAGTCTCTCATTGAAGCTTTAATGAGGCCTTCAAAAACATGTAGCAAAAAACAGAAAAAAAAATTAATTTACATGTATAAAAATTTTATTTACATACATGTATGTGCACAATAGGTCAAAGGGACTGCTACTCCAAGGAAGGATTTTGCACATGTATCTGTTTTTGCTTAAATCAGAAACACATTACAATGAAACATCTATCATGGCTATAATTTCTGTGGAGAGAAAACCAAGAAATGATAAGTGGCATCCACCTGTTGGTCAAATATATAAATTCCAGGTGCAACTTTTATTCATTTGTGTGTTTTAATGATATGTGAATGTTCAATGAATTATTGCTTCTAAATTATCAGGTCCACTGTATGGATAATAATGAAAAAGCATAAGATGCACATGTGTACAATGTACATACAGGTATGACTACGTAGCTACATACATATATTGGTATGTGTGCACATGTGGTACAAGTTGTCTTAACTTGATGTGTGCAGGGACCAGTGATTCGTATCGCTGTACACGTATGTTCATCCACTGCATCATGCAATCAATGTATTGCTACAGAGCTTCAACCCGGTATAAAGGTTGCGCAAATGCTGTCCTTTTTTGGAGCTGGTAGGAATCTTTAACAGAAAATAGTTGTGATGAATGTAATGAGTGTTGTACATCTGTCTTGAAGCAAAAACAAAGCCTTGCTGGTACCATTTAAGACTCATCATTCCGTTATATGGACAAAGCTCAGAATCCTAAATTATACTGTTTTAATTAAAGCAAGACATTTTCACGACTTAATTTTTTTTTTTGTATGTGAATTGGAACCAATGGCCCTTTGCTGCATGAGATTTTCGTGAATCGCTGCTGGAATTCAATGCATATGTAGTGTCAACAAGGACTTTTGTGTGTATTTTGATTTTTTTAAAATCTTGGCTCTCATGAAATTTGTGACATTGAAATGCACACAACTATTTCTGGTTTTACAGCATATAAAAGTGACATTTTGGGGTAACATGTAGCTATTTTTCCATGCAAATCATCATCACAAATGAGAATTATCAAATAACTTGCATTATTGATGTGTACCTAAAGTGTACATGTACATGGTACCCATTTCTTGGTATCAAATACTGCATTTATGGTGACTATCTTCACATCTTATGACGTAAGTATGTCTGCCTGCATAATACATTGTACTACCATTGCCCTGTGAATGCATCAAAACAAAACAAAACAAGAAAGATACACTGAAGAAACCCCAAAATGTTTGCGTGCATTTTAGTTTCACAAATTTTGCAAGTGCCAAGATTTGTGAAATTGAAATGCATACAAAAGTTCTTGTCTACACTATATGCTTTTGAATGTCAGTGTCAATTTACGAAAATCCAGTGCCACGAAAAAGGCTAACAGTGTCAAATTTGCAAAGATTTCATGCTGGTAACATTTCTTGCTTCACAGTAGTGTTCAGTGCAAGGCAGTAGAAGCAGTCTTTATAGCCCCACAGTACATTCCTAGCATCGTATAAGCTTGAAAGCTGCACAACCAATGCCCTCACCTTGATGATTCAGAGGCAGTCAGTCCCTGGAGCCTCCTCACCTGGGTTTTACGTAACGGTTTCCTCAAGAGTGCGGGATTCGACTGACATGGGGTCAGATTGTCAAGAAGGGGATGTTCCCTTTTGTGTCTGTTCGATTAGTGCATACCATCCTCTGTTCTTACCCCAAAAATTTAGTATTTAAAGGCAAAACATAGATCTCATAAGGGCTAAAAATCTATCTTTCCACCATTTGGAATTTGCAGATAGTACATCAAAAGGGGCAACCACAAAACTTGCCTGGCTGACACGATTTGCCATTATAACGAGTTGTTTTTCTGGTATTTTGAGAGCGAAAGAATAAAATGATTTCAATCATACATGTATACACACATCTTGTACAACTTCTATTCCTGAAGAGCTCTCCCCGTTCAGTAGTGTAGTGGGTACAATGTAAGTCTACCGTGTGTGTACGTTACATGATCATCAATCATGCTCTATAGCAATAATTTTTCCCCAACAAGCTGCATGTGATTCACTCTTGTGCTGACTACATGTACAATTAGTGGATACTGCTGTGGCCCAATTTTTATGCCTCCGCCACAAAGTGGTGCCGGAGGCATTATGTTTTCGGGTTGTCCGTCCGTCCGTCCGTTCGTCCGTACGTCCGTACGTCTGTACGTCCGTACGTACGTCCGTCCGCTTTCGTTTACGCGATAACTTGAGTAATATTTACTGGAATTTTACCAAACTTGGTCCAAGTATGACGTATGATGGGGCAATGATTTGATAAGATTTTGGGTGAAATCGGCTAAAGGTCAAAGGTCAAGGTCAAATCATGAAATTGTATCCGTTTACGCGATAACTCAAGACTGGCTGGAGCAAATTTCACCAAACTTTGTTGGAGGATGATGTATGATGGGACAGTTACTTGATTAGTTTTTCATTGAAATTGGACAGAGGTCAAAGGTCAAAGATCAAGGTCAAATCCTAAAATTTATCTTTTTACGTGATAACTCAAAACTGGATGAAGCAGCTTTCACCAAACTTGGTCCAAGGATGATGTATGATGGGACAATTAGTTCAGTAGATTTTAGTGACATTGGCAAGAGGTCAAAGGTCAAAAGGTCAAGGTCAAATGCTAAAAATGTTGCTATTTCCCCCATATCTATGCAATGCCCACAGTTATTTTCTTGAAACTTAGTGTAGACATGTACTACTGCGTAAAGATTCTCCAGAGAGAGTTTCATGTCATAAGGTCAAAGGTCAAAAGGTCAAAGGTTAGGTGAAAATGTTGCAATATCACTTTTCTCGCAAATGGTTCATATAGTATCTTCATGGAACTTGGTACATATGCATGTACTGACTGGCAGGGATTATCTAGGGAATTTAGGGGTCATGGGTCAATAGTCAGGGGGGTCAAAGGTCAAGGTCAACTTCTCAAAATGTTACTATTTCCCTCATATACTAGTATATGCAATGATTGCATTACCGGTATTAGTTTTAAAATTTAATATATGTACATGTATTACTTAATGGAGATTCTCTTGGAAATTTCCAGCCAGAAGGTCAAAGGTCAAAGGTTAAGGGTCAAAGGTCAGGTTTAAATGCAAAGAAAAAAAGATATATTTTGTACTGTAATTACACTCTTTCTTCATACCTTGAAAATTATACTCAATGCATAAACTTATAATAAGGTCGGTCAGAAGTCAAGTAAAAATTTTCAATTCCCCAAATATGTGTACCTGCACTCTTTAATAGACAATTATAGCAAACTCAGTTCATGGAAAGTGAACATTCAAGATATTTCTGACAAACCTGTTATTTCGATATTTTGCCAGTTATGTGAAACTGTCATCACATATTGTGAAGACATTGTACTATACACCTATTGGGAGAATCATGCATCATGGCGGAGGCATCAGTCGCCAAAGCGACATTTCTAGTTTTAATCATATAATTGATAATCAAGTATCTATAGAACATTTCACACATGTAGCAACCACGATTGGATATGTTCTCAGATTGCTGTTGGCTTACCTTTTTGGCTGGTCTATCACATTTGTGTTGTTGCCCAACTGAAAAGGTGTTATCATAGGGATAATTCACTCATTTCTTTAATGTACATCCATATTGTCAATTTTTTATTAAAAAAACATCAGCAGCTTCTGCAGGTGTATAATGTAAACTGCATCATGTACAAAATGCATGTGTTACTTTAAATGTAATTTGACTCTCGTTTGATCCAATGTATTTTGCAATGACCTCAACATGTGTGCCATCCTGCAATCTGCCCTTGTTTGGATAGACTGGAAATCGTGGAAGATGCATTGTTAGTTATTTGATCGAATGTACACATACTTGTATACTGTAAAACATGATTTATTCGCGGCACGAAATTTTCGCAAATTGCCACTTGCGTTCAATGCATACAGTGTAAATTTCGCGTGCATTCTAATTTCGCGAATCTTGACGCTCGCGAAATTCGCGAAATTAAAATGCACGCGAACATTCCTCGTTTTACAGTAAATGCATATGTGTGGTGTTTACATCAGACCGTTACAATTCACAGTTTATGCATTGTTTGTGCTGTGTCCACAAGCTAAAATCAGTGTTTTCATACCTTTTTAGAGCAGATTATTGATGACACTGTTGATTGAGTTACACATAGCATGTAATGTAAATCACAAGCTACATGTACAGTACATGTACTTTGCATGTGCTGAGCATGTTTTGGCCATGCTGTCTAAAATGGTACATTTTATCAAAAAGAACAATGTCACATTCTTGTGTCCACCTTTGGAAATGATGGACATATTCTGAAATCATACGATTGTACATTGTAGGCCTCTATGATTTATGAGTGTAGACTTATGATGCAGTTTGTACCTACATGTAATGTTATCTGAATTGAAGTTTTGAGTAGGATACTTCACTTTACATGTTACATGTATACAAGATCAGCATTTTAAAACAAAGATTGAGAGCATTCCTTCTTTTTTTTTTAAGCATGTTTGAATGAGACAAGCTATAGTTTGTTGAACAAATGCCTTTAAATCCTGCATACACTTTATACAGGAATAGTGTGGGCTTGATTTAAGATCATAAATTTCTTCAGTCATGTGTTTTCATTAGATTTATGGAGTGCCTGTCATTCTACAGAAAGCAAGTTCATTACTTGCATGCACCTTTATGATCTCATGTTTATAGATGGAGTTACATGCATACAGGCAACAGACAATTATAGCCAGCAGTGCTGTATTTTTAGTGAGGTGCAGGCATCCTTCAACGTGGGCCATAATTTACTCCGTGCTGTCAGTGAACGAGTTCTGTCTACGGAGCAAAGTTGCAGGCCAAGGACACGATCTAGCTGAAGCAATATCGAGATCCCGTCACGACCGAGATTGGGCCTCTGCACGTTCATTTTGCATTTTGCCTTCTAGTGCGGAGCGACGCATATCGTGATGTGCAGAATTTAGATTGCTAAATTTATCGGGAGTGAATGCACAGTGTGACATCAAAAGGTCCACATTTTACATTAGTATACAGATACCGTATGGGGCCTACTTGAATAAGTCATGGCAGACCTGCTTTGCATTGAAAAACGTACCAGGACTAATTGTGACATGTTCCAAAGATGAATATCAACCATTTGTAATGATATACACGTGTAGTTTGTATTTCACCACTCATTGCACTGCAGTATCTACTGGAACTGCTGTCCAGCTGTATCATGAATAATAATAATTCCAGTAATTTGATACCCATAGCATGATGTACTAAATTCTAGATTTCAGCATCATTCTTGTGTGCATACAGTTATACAAAATTGTTGCATTTCATTAACCACTTGCTCCTGGCAAATGCATGTACTATGTATTGTAACTGTAGATGGGGCATACTGTGAGAGGCAACTTAGGGTTAAAATCCAGCACAAGCATGTCACATCCATCCCCTCCTCCCCCACCCAGCATTTTTAATACACAGCACATTCACAAGTGCATCGAATGTGTGTTGATTGATGGATGAAGTAGAGATGTGCGCATTATGAAATGAATTCGAAGACTGACTCATCGCAGAACGATAATTGCTTCTCTGCAAGCAAACCCCTCTATGCCCAGTGTGGGGTCATCATGTATTAGATCTGGGATGGGTGATCATGACTAATGCGCCTCTTATGTCCTTGCTAGGGTGGAGAGAGATAGAGAGAAAAAAAAAAGGAGATCACGATTGCAGCATTGCTGCCCAGTTTAATATGTCCACTCGGTGCGGGTTTGTTCATCCTCTCGTAGAGGCTTCTTCACTCCCAGACCCACCAGCATGCACAATAATGTTGTGCATTGAGGCACTGTACATCACATGCACTCTGGTACCAGGGTACACACATGCTGAAATAATGGGTCAACAAACTTACGAGGCTCCGAAGGAACAAGCCAAGAGGGTTGGCCATTATGTGGAATTTACACTTGCACCGAAACGTCTCCATAGGTACACCACAGTCAACCTTTTCTTAAAACGGGAGGGAGAGGGGAAGGTTGTTGATGCAGTAGGTTAATTGTCGCTTGAAGTGACAGCTCACGTTACAGGTATGCATGTCAGCATTAAAGGCATCTTACCCATATAGTATGTACTCCAGAGAATACAACTTGTTAATACCATGTTTGAACTCCAAGACCTGTTCAAGCGATATTTTCGTAATTTTCTTTTTCGCAAACAACAGTTTGCCACTTGTTAGATAGTCGGGCTAGATTTGACAAAATGCACAACTTTTCCTGGGCATAATTTTCTTTAGATTTAGGAAGGGATGTAATATGATTGTCATTTTTGAATGAAGAGTAGCAATATTGATATCATAAATAATTGATCAAAAGCAAAAGAGAAATTGGCAAATATCAATTTGAATTTGAATGGTAGAATTTTCTAATTTCTATTCCATCCTTTTATCTTTTCTCTTGTACATCTATGATGGTGACATATCTTGTGATACCTGTATAAGGGCGATACCACTCTTTTCTTTCCCAGAAATGTAACTGTATCATGTACCCTGCATGCAGCACATTAAACGCAAGTGCTGTAGCTGTAGACGGAGGTGCACATACTAGTGCCACTGATTATTATCATAATGCAACACACTCCATTGAAAAACATGCATCTGGCATTCTCTTGACTTGTATCATCTGACTGTAGGAGATCAGTTTACCATTGTATTCAGATTCGCGGATCATACATGTCTCTATGCCCCCGGTGCTACCCAGCCCAGTGATGCGCTCCTCCATTCACTGCTGCACCTGCCACTCTCAATCCTCCCCATTTGTGGCTGGAATTTGTCTTTGGCCGACAAACATTCGGTTGGGTCGTAGCTTTTGCGGCCAGATCATGCTCGGCCATCAAGCTGTGGTTTTGCCAAAATGATGATAATAATCTGCCGATGACCTTTGCAATGAGATTGTACAGTTCATACATGTATAGGAGAATATCACTTGCTCTGGATATTCAGACTTTGTTTACATGTACTTGCAAAGTGCACTCCTTTTCCCCCTAGGCTGTGTTGCTTCCATATTGCTACACTACCATTATGGGTGTCAAATTGTTCGCACCACAGTCAGAGAGGGTTACCTTGCATCAAAATATTGTCTCTTGCAGTATATCAAGTAAGATTTACCATGTGTCAAATTTGTTAACATATTATGATAATCAAGATGATGATATCAAAGAGCTTATGGAAATACAACTGTATGCCAATTTATGTAATTTGTTTTTAATGTAACAAATTATTTTTTATTTTTATTTTTTGTAGGTCACTAAAACTTTCTTAGAACTGTCTACTGTACATAAATGTAACAACACATAATGCATGACTTTTGTCTTATTTTGTTTTTCTTTTTGGAAATAAACATTGATTTTCTTCATCAAGAATCAAATGGTGTTCTGTAGCATTCATACTCTTGCTACATTATCCAAATATTCAAGTTGTTTGCAAAATTTTTACTGTGAAATCACAAAACTGTTGCTAAGCTGCAGAAATACACGAAATCCAGCCCCTGTGGAAAAATCAATTGTGTTGAATATTCCATGGTATCACACCTTTTACATTAAGTAGTTTCACAAAAAGTGCATCCAAAATGTGATAGATTATATGCAAATTTATGTAAGCATTGCTTGCTATTCTTGTCACAAAATGCAACCATCACACCTGAAAAAATAAAATGGGAGTTAAGATGTAATCAATCATTTGGATACATTGTATAAATTGTTACACGTTCCTGGAAGGCTCGAAATTCATCTTCCATCACTTGGAATTTACTTCCAATACATCGAAAGGGTAGACCAAGAAACTATATGAGGCTAACATTATTTGCCAGGATGATGACTTGTTTTTGAGATCAAGAGTGTAGAGTAATTTTGATCATAGTCCACAACTTTTATTCCAGATGAACCCTCCCCGTAAGCCCCCATTCAACATTGGGGGAAGGTAAGGTGATGATCGGTCATGCCCTTGCAATTGTATTTTCCAACAAACTGCATGCGATTCACTCTCGCGCGGAAGATTGATGGATATTGCTGTGGCACGATTTGTCGATTACCGATAATCAATTATGAAAAATAATGCAGCAACCATGATGGGGTAAGCACTCAGACTGTGGACTTTCAGTGAACCTTTATGACTAATATTTGGCATTTTTGTAGTTACCCAACTGAATTGTGTTATTACAGCATTATTTCACACTTTTCTGATATGCATGTTTACATTGTACATAATGTATATTTTAGAGCAATGATCAACAGTTGTGCTGGCATTTGAGAACTATGTTTCGGCTTTAATGTTTTCTTCTAAACTTTGTTGTTTTATAAAAGAGTGTCACATCATCAGTCACAAGTCCTAAAATGAGATTATTTTAGTTACTGTACTTGCTGCTACATGGTATGTACAACACGTGTACTGTATTAAAAGAGTGGAGAGGCTCTTTATATATGTGAATTCCTTCAGTGTTTTGAATAAAAAATAGCCTTTTTTTGCATCATTAATTATAATTATCTTACATTTTTGTATCAGCCCTCTAGGAAAGATAGAAAGGTTCCAGAGCGGGAAATTGGATCACAAATTTATGTGGTACTGTAGTTGTGCCACAAGTCTTAGGGGCAGATTTTAGTGCATGTGCTGATGGAGGGATTTCACAGTTTATATACTCTGTGTCAGTGGGGAATATATCGCGATAATTGATGACGGTACATTCCCAGTCCCAGGGAGTGGGGATTGGGGATTGGATGGAGGTGGAAACAAGTCCTTAAAATACCCCAACGTCCTCAGTGTTGAGTGATGGGAGTTAAAGCCGAATTCATAAGACTTCTCTTTTTTTTCCCCCATTGCTGTTCTGGTTTATGGCATATACTAACATCTGCTCTTTGATATACTTTGCTGTATGTTGTGTCTTTACAGTACTGTAAAGCAGTGTTAAGGTATGTAAATCCCTCAAAAGAAAAATTAGCTGAGTTACTACACCAGTCACTCAATATACAACTGTATGTATGTACCAGTGTATTGTGGCGCTGGGCTGTAAAACCAGAAATTTTCACTTGCATGAAACTGTCACGAGGAGCGATGATTCGCGAAAGTAAAATGCATACAAAGAGTTTTTTGTCTTCACCATGCATGAAATGCCAGTGACAATTAGCAAATGTTTCACAACGCAAAAAGACTGTTGGCTACAATTCACACAAGTTTCATGCCGTGAATGTGTCTGGTTTTACAGTATCTTCCTCCAGCTGAGATTTTTTTTTTTTTTTTGCAGCAATTTAAATAAAAGATAACGAATTATTCAAGACACTTTAGACTGCAGGGCTTATTTCAAAACTAACTATCTGGTGCCTCTAACATATGTAAAATGTCTTCTCTGTGTTTTCTTGTTTTGTTTTCAGCAAGCTCCTACATTAATGAAAATTGTACATGTTTTTATACACCATAACATATAATGCCTTGCAAGTCCTTGTCTGTGATGTGTTCTATACAGTACCCTCTCACCCCATAATTCTTCATCCCAAATTTTGTGTTCCCCCAACACCTCAGGCGAGACGGGCAAGTACTACTGCGGCCGGCGTGTGCTCTCTTGCACCTGTTGTGATGGGCGATGCGGGCCCAACAGCGGGTGCAACTGCCCCTCCTGCCGGAAGCTGGACGAGGAAGAGAAGCAGTCGGACAATCGGGAGGGGCTCCACTCCAGCAGCTACATGGAGTCCTGGACGTGGGGGGCACAGCCAGGTCAGAGGTCATATGTCATGTGCTGTAACCTTTGTAGATGTTCCAGAATTCACACTTGTTTACTGTAAAACCTGATCATTTCATGGAAATTCGGTCAATTAAAGAATGCTTTAGCTGTACACGTACTTCTCCCCACCCCTCCCCATTCCTTCCCCATCTCAAGCATTATAAGGTTAATGTGCCTGGCATATTGCAGCTACATAGGTATGAGATTCTAAGATTTGTTCATAATCATACAAATGCTTTGACTGTGATCTACAAACTAATATTTACTTACAATTAGTAGCCTCAGAAAGTTCAGAAGTTCTGGCCAGTATATCCAAAGTAAAAAAGGAAAAGGGTACACCTATGTGAGTATTCTTAAAAGTTACATAAGAATACATCTAAAAGTCTCACTTTCTTGAGCCAAGTGATACTGAGGAGCATAGTGAGAACTGCCATCATAAACCTGACATTCAGGGGTGCTGTGTACATGTAGCTGTTATTTTCGCGAGGGTTTAATTTTTGTGAATTTCTGCTTGATCGCAAATTCAAAACATGCGAAAATGCCTCGATGCACTCGGGTGATAGTGCATTTGCGTTTGCGTCAGCATCAATATGCAAAAACAGCATCTCGCAAAAACGTCCATGACCTCTTCATTCACGAAAATATCTGTACACAAAAATAACAGCGTATACAGTATCATGTGACACAAACACAACATCCTCCAGAATGCTGCCTTTAGCACCTCTGCCACAAAAATTACCATTTGGATGATCTTCTTTTCATATCCATAGACTTTTTGTGAGTAAAAATGTGACTATTGCCGTTATTAAACAGCACCCCAATTCTGATGATGTTTCCATTTGCAAAAAGGTGTGGTTGATACACCATCAGAATCAGTAATTGACCAGTGTGTATATTTCCTTTTTTCCCTTCTTTTGTACATCAGATGTCAGTGAGCTACAGAGTTGCCTGACCTCACTGATCACAGAACAGCGCGATCTCCTGGCCCAAGCCGCCCTGTCCACCCTCTCGTCGGTCCGGCTGCGCCAGCGACTGGTCATTCTGGAGAGATACTTTGTGGCCCTGGCCAGACAGAGCCCCGAGCAGAAGGCAGCCATCATCGGCAAGGCCCCCGAGAAGGGAGCGGTCAAGAAAGTCGAGCAGACCAAGAGGTTAGTCTGGGGATGAAGTGGATGTGGAGAATCATGTAATATTGTTATCACACATTGTCAAGATACAATGTATACTCTATTCGTCTCCCTTCGGTGGCCGCTGTAGACAGGTTTGACTGTACATGGATTACTGCAAATTGATTCTGTAGGGAAAGATGTCTTATCAATATTTTGCCAGTCATGTGAAACCTGTCGTCTCACATTATCAAGATGTACTATAGACGTATTGGTAGAATAATGCAATATGGCGAAGGCATTCCAGTTGCCATAGTGACATTTCTAGTTCTTTCTGTTCTCATTGATCTTTATTAAGCATACAGGCTTCTCTGAATCAAAAGATTTTTGCACTCAGATCAGTAAGCAATAAAAATGAAAACAAAACAAAACAAACTTCAGCAGAGAAAAGCAATGAGGAAAAAAGAAAAGACCCCAGAGAATCAGGAGAAGTCTGGTGACTAACCATTATGGTACCCTCATCTGCTTACTGTAACCAGTATCGTCAGAAATCTGACTTTGTAGTGGGACAATAGATGGAGTCGATTTTGATTCATTACAATTCCTTTTATCGCAATCAATCTTTCTGTCTCATCTGTCTTTTCGACAACTAGCGTGAAGAAGCTGAAGGAGCGGGCCACTGCGTCCCTGGCCCGGGTCGGTGCCCGCACTGCCCTCTCTTTCGCCTTTGCATTTCTGCGGCGGGCCTGGCGGTCCGGCGAAGACTCGGACCTGTGCTCGGAGTTGCTGCGGGATGCGCTTGAGGCCCTGCAGTCCCTGCCTGAGGCCACGCTGTTCGACGAGTCCTCCATGTCCAGCGTCTGGGTGGAGGTCGTGGAGAAGGCCACCACTTTCCTCAAGTCCGTTGTCGTAGGGTAAGTCTTAGCATCAGGTGCCCGAGGTCTATTATAGAAAGACCTCTGTTGTATTGACACCAAAATTTCATACAGAAGATCTTCAGTATCAGAGTGTGGTTATTTGATGAGCTGATTGACAATTTGTTAAAGACTCAATAGCGTTAAGATTCATAGGTGGTCCAGTTCATTTGCTGCCAACAGGGGTACATTTGGAAACCACGAATAGCACCGGTCAACGAATATGTGCATCAAAGCATACACTCGTCAGTAATGGTCCTCTCCAGTCGAGATTCTTTGGCTGTGTGTGTACTTACATAGAGATCAGTGATAAAGCTGTACGCAATTCGTTACGGAGATTCTCGAATATATCCAAGCTAGGCCAACCTTCCCCCTCCACAGCACCCCCACACTCTGGGTCGATTTCATTACCAGGTAATACTGACGGCATTTGTCATATGTATTCCTCCACTTTTCATATTTTCATTTTCATTTTTTGTATTGATCATTATGCCATCTGTGCAGGGATCTGAATGCATGTGCCAGTGCCAAAGGTGTAGACACCATTCCTGTTGCCGACCAACACAGCGCCCTCGCCCTGCTCCTGGAGCTGGCGGTGCAGCGGGGCACCCTAGGTCACCTGCTGGACGCCACACTCCTCCTCCTCCAGCTGTGGGACAAGGGCAGGCAGGAGCCGGACAACCGCAACAGCCCCCAGGGCACCACGGCACCTATGGTTCCCCTCCTGAGGCGGTTCGAGAACGTGCCCAGTCCCAAGGGCCGGTTCCTCATCGAAGGCGTTGGCGGAATGCCAGAGGTACGAATTTGAGTGAACATGTAATCTGTTCATGTGAAACCAGTCACAAGATGCTAATCTATGCATCAGGTTCACATACAATCTGTAAACTTGGCTTTGACATTTGTTGAGGTGATATGTGTATGCCCCGTGTGCGGAGTTACAACTTGTAGTGTACTTATATGTTTGTTTCTTTTGTTGATTGTCAATGTTCATTTCTGTTATCTGTAAAGCACTTAGAAACTTGTTGTTATAGGCTCCCTATGAATTCTTCATATTATTAGTATCAACGTTGCAAAGATTAATGGGGAGACGATGGTGATTTTTTTTTAGGTTTCTTTGAGGTGAATCATAGTACCATCTGTAGAACAATGTGTCTTGGGTATGATTCAGGAAATAGTGTGCAAAATTTCCATTTTCTTTATCATACTGCCACTTCAGGCATGCAAAGTTTTAAGTGCTTCCTATTTGACTGAACAAGGCATAATGAAAACGAAAAAAAAAAAGAAATGGGACAGAAATTTATTATTCTTAGGCAGTCAGGCTTCTTCATATTTTTGAACGAAAAGATGCAGGGTCCATAAGGAAGATATGCTGCAGAAATTCACTTATTCATGACATTATGGCATCCTGAAACTTTTTGATATTTTTCAACCAACAGGTGCCCAGCAGTGCCACACCCAGTCCCACAGAGTGTTTTCTGCGTTACCTCGAGATACCGGAAGACGAGGATGCTTCAGTGGATTTCCAGCAGGCAGCGGTCATCATCATGTCCCACCTTGACCGCCTTGCTGCCCCCTACATGCCCCCTCCCCTCACTCAGAAGGTGAGATGAGCATATGTTTGTCTTCTTTAAAAAAGAAAAGTTATTATTCTTCATGGTGTATTTGTCATCTTTCAGAATGCTGTACACACTGTTAAATCATATTCCATCCACAGTGTAGAATGAAACCCAACTCTTTGAGGTGCATGACTATCTTGAAAGAAAAAAAATGCAACTTTACAATATCAATGTTATTTAATTAAGTGCAGTATGAATATATCAGTGATTGATCTGCATGTATATTATATATATTGAAATATGTGCAAATGTGTTTGCTGATGTCGTTTATGTCTCAGAATCATCCATAAAGGGGCTACCAAAAAGAAAACAAGGAAACTTTCAATAAAAACCCATTCCAACAAAAGATGAAAATAATGAAGTCATTGAAGTAATGAATGATGTTTGGAGAGAATACAAATATTTAGAATCATATTTTGGTCTAGAAGTGGATGGCAACTCGTGATAAGCCTCTTCACTGCTTTGTGATTTTCCTCCTTTTTGCTACATTTAGGGACCCCTGATTCCCCAGGGCCAAGAGGTGTGGGGGTGGGGCCTCTTGCCCTTCAAGATGTCCTCTACCAACCCGACTTGTGCCACACCCTGCGTGCTGGAGACCCTGAGCGAATATGGCGTGGTCCAGATGTGCTGCTCTGAGTGGTGTCTGTTAGTCCTGACCCGCACCAGCAAAGTCTACATGCAGTACTTCAACAACGAGCCCCAGGTAAGTGCAGTGGCTGTGGTGTCATTTTTAACCCCTAACCTCCCAAAATGCTTTGAATGTGCACCGGTTTCATATAGAGAAAGCCCAGGTTGTGATGATTAAGCATTAAATGCCATAACTAGTCAGCAACGTGGGTAGTAGCCCTGGGTCCAAGTCTTCCTGATGTCCATACAACTCTATTTGTAAATGTCATATGACATCTTATATGCATGTCCATATCTACTATAGATTACCATCTTTTATCTTGTTTTTTTTTTGTTGTTGTCTAGACCCAACCTGTGAATATGACACAAAGTTCTTCTCCTTCCCCTTCCCAAATCTGTTCATCTATTTATATTTGCAATCTTGTTTTGTCAGCTAGCTGCATTAGAATATGATTACAAGACGTAGCAAAGAAATGTGAATTGTATGTAACATGGTTATTTTCATCATTTTTTTCCCCTTCCTTTAATTTTTTCATCAAATATTGTCTCCTCATTGTAGGGCAGAAAGGGGTGATATTGTAGTATTTTAATTGCCCACAAGATATAGTAAGAAAGAAAGAAAAGCGAGGAAGATGTTCTTGTGCAAAACAAATTAGTAGTGTAATTTGATACCTCAACAAAAAAAAAAGTGAATGCAGCTGTGATGTTTTCTGAAAAATGGTATCCCATTAAATGTGCTATTAAAGTTTTGTAACAGTCAGAATGAAACACATTTGCTTTTCTGTTCTTGTGCAGGGCTTTCACTTGGTGGAGGGATTAGCGAACAGAGATGTTGTGCAGATAGCCACACACCCCGAGGCCAAGCACTACCTGGCCCTGACAGCCGACGGGGAAGTCTATGCATGGGGCAATGGAGAAGGAGGCAGACTCGGGCTTGGCAATACCAGGTACACTTTTAAGTGTGGTGATCTAGGATATTGTAGGTCCTTCCAGAAGACCTAGAACACACCTGGCATGACCACATTCATTCAGTGTTAGGTATCTTGTCATTTATTGTGTCCCGTTTGGATGTAATCAGTATTATTGCATGACAATTTTCTCTGAAGTTGGTAGTCATTGTTGTTTCTGAGTACTTTTCATACTGTCAGCACTATGACAGTTTCAAGATTGCTTTTTGTGTAGATACGAAAATACTTCTTTTATACATTTTTAGGAGTTTTCTGGGAGCTCTTCCCATGTCTTTGAATAGTCATTTATTGAGGTCTGTTTGTTGCCATATTCTTTTGCGGTATGTGTGACAGTGTGAGTTGAAAACTAAAAGGCTATGATTGGGCAGTTGCAAACATATGAAGAACCTAACCTGTTCTCCCTGAGCTGTCCGTTTAACAGGGCTTCATTCCTTGAATTTCCATTTCATCACCGTTCAAATTGTTCTGAATCTGGTACAGTAACTAAATGATGAAGGTCAACATTTTTTTAATCATAATCACCTCAGTGCCCAAGAGGATCCAACCCTGATCCAAGCAGGCCTACCCTCCAAGACCTCAGGCCAGCACGTAGTTCAGATAGCCTGTGGGAGTACCTACAGTGCTGCCATCACCTCCAACGGAGAAGTCTATACGTGGGGCCGTGGAAACTATGGCAGACTAGGTCATGGTAAGGCATTGACTTGTGCTATTGTAGAATTCACTGTGAATTTCACTGATGGTAAAAGTTTCTTTTTTTTTATGGGCATGGTCCCGCTGAAGATGAGCTTGCATTTTATAGTCATAAAAACCAAACTTTTCATCTGAACTAGGCTAAAACGAACTTTGAACTGTGATTTTTAGAACTCCATTTTGATATTAGCCACCT